>NC_034422.1:10715775-11040621 GCF_002078875.1 Numida meleagris
CGCCCAGTGTCCAGGTTTGTCCACAGGAACTATGTAAGAGGAGAGAGAGTTCCTCAGGATCCACGGGCTGCAGCCAGGGTAGCAAAAGCCTCTTGCAAGTTCCTTTGGACACAGGACACCATGAGGCCACTAGCTCAGCAGGTAGCTTAGAGAAACACAGGTTCAACCATCTCCACTTTACTTTGGGCTACAGAGCACGAGAAAGGCCATAGAGATGGGTTAAGTGAATGGTTGGAGGTACTGGATGAGACTTATGTTCATGCATCAGATGTGGCAGATCTGGATGGGCAGCCAGATTTACCTCTTCAAGTGCTCTCCCTACTGCAACCCTACTATTAAAATTTGCCCAAAGGAGAGGGCAGATAAACTCTCATGAGAGCTGGCCAGGAAAGTAGACCATCATAGATCACATGGACTGCGGGGTATCCCATCTTTCATTGGCAGGATTGGACAGAAATACCTGAATCTATGGGGAATCTGTGATGTCACTGTGCTGATGTCAGAGTGATGTAATTGACCTCTCATGTAGAAGGCTGATACAAATGAGTAGACTTTCTCTCAAGACATAAATACCCTTGATTCCTTTATGAATCCATTCCTCCTTCCCAGATGAAGAAGACCTCCTGCCCTATCAATTAAAAAAAACCCTAACAAGTATTTTTGTGTTATTCATCTTCTCTCTTCCATTTCACTAAAAGGACAGAAGTCAGTGAATTACCCAAGGCTTCAAGTCAAATTTTGGCTAATAGCTTATTCTCATTTCCTTCCCCCACTTAACAGTTGAATCTCCCCTGTTCTCCAGGAACAGCAGAGATGTAGCACTGCTCCATCATCACAACTGGTCCAAAGGGAGCTTGGGTAACATGTCCCTCACTGAGGCTCTCAAAGACAGCACAGCCAGGTTGGAGTATACTAGAAAACTGGAGGTAACAAAAAAGTCTTGGGAAGGTTTTGCTCTGGGAGTTTTTCTAAAGCTTTTGTATTCTGCTCGAATGGCACTTCTTTCTCTTCAAGCAGAGGATGCTTCCCCCACTTAAAAAAAAAAAGAAAGAAAAGAAAGGTCAGGCAAAGCCTCTGCATGGATGAAATCCCTGAAAGAGCCAGTTTCATTGTGCAGCTCACATGCTGCATTTTCCTGACTAAGCTGCAGCCTCTCCTGCCTGCTTTTTGCACTGGTCCCAGGAGCTTACAGTGGGTTGCTACTAACGGCAGGTGATGTGACAGAGCCCGAAGTCCTTGAAGGGAGCGTTTTGCTCGGGCTGCAGACCAGAGGACACCTCCTTTGCCTTAATTGCTTAATTAATACTCTGTGCAGGCATCCAGCAGCATGAAAGCAAGCAGGTGTGAGGTTGTGAGCCGCCCTGCGGAGTGCCTTCCCATTAACATTCACTTGGCTTTCTGCAGTGGGAAGCAAAAGAGCAGGGCAGATAAAGCATAATTAAAGGGCCATTCATTCAAATGTTACATTTCCATCTCCTTGAGTGCTATCAGGAAAGCTCTGGCCAGGCACAGGGTGCCAGTGATTTGATTAAATGTTCAGCCTTGCCTGCGTGGGTGTGTGCCATGTCTCTGTGTGTTGGGCTGTGGCTTTGGCCTCACAGATATGTGGGTCTGGGAATGATGCTGATCTGGATGGTCAGGTCTAGGGTTGCCCCAGCCAGCACAGGGACAATGTGAGAGCAGCCCCTCCCAAACCATCCATGGAGCCTATCCAACAAGAGAGGGTACCACTCTGGCATCTCCCATAGGGCAGAAATGAGGCTGGCTGTGCTGTTATCCCCCTGCAGTCCATTCCTGCTGCTACTGGCCCAATTCCATGTCTCATGAGCAAGCTCTAGGAATAGCTACTGGGTGCTATGGCTGCAATAACTGCAGGCAGAGCAGTATCTGGATGGCATCAAGCTCTATGTTGCTAGTGACTAAGTCCAAATTTCTCCTGAGCTGATCTGCTGGGGTATGTTTGCACTGTGTGCCATGTTTTCTTTCTTCCAGCTGTGATGGCTCTACCTGCTCAGGTCATGGCATAAAACTTGTTACTGCAGATGCAACTGGCAACTGCCAGCAAATCTCCACAGCTTTCAAATCAGAAAGAGATCCGAAATTAAGCAAGCACCTGTCTAGCTATGTCAGGACCTGGAGTCCTTAATGTTTTCTGCTGAATAAAAGACACTGTGGGAATTTTCCTGTCTACAGGACACATCTTTCCACCTACAGGCTACACTGGAGAGACATAAG
The DNA here is from genome assembly GCF_002078875.1 of Numida meleagris. Lineage (NCBI taxonomy): Eukaryota > Metazoa > Chordata > Aves > Galliformes > Numididae > Numida > Numida meleagris. The sequence goes on from NC_034422.1 coordinate 10,718,011, forward strand.
TGTAACATGACAGAAAGCACAAGACAGCAGAGGAGCAAGATCCCAGGCTGCAGCAAGTGAGGATCCACTCAAACAACAGCTGCAAAAAAAATAAGGGAAAGAAGCCACTTACCTTCAGAATGCCTGGGAGGTCCTCAGGTAAGCAGGGATCTCTAGAGGAGAAACACTCACCTCCATTACCAACCCTTAAATGAGGTCTAGGAAGGAGTGGATCCTGGCTCCACCCCTTCTGGTCATTCAGGTGCATTGCATGCACCTGGGTTGGCCCTGCCTTCCTACCAGGTGCTCAGTCACTGGTTCAAGCAGTGAGTCAGCATTTCCACTACAGTAGACAATGACATGTTGCTCTCTCAAGTCTATTGCTTCAGGAGGAGCAGGCCCATGCAAAGCTGGATTAGCAGGAAGCCATCTGTTTGTTTCCACCTTGCTGTCGTCCCTAAGAGACACAGCTTCTGCTCAGAAGTGGCAGATAGGCACTGGGTGTCTTCCCCAGAGACATCTGCCATGGGCAAATGCTACCTACCATAGAATCACAAAATCATGATATCATTAAGGCTGGAAAAGTCCTCTAAGATCATCTAGTCCAACCACCAACCTGTCCCCACCATGCCAGCTAATCCTTTCCCTTCCTTACCTCTCGGGGACTGGAGTGCCCCAGAACTGCCACTGAAACATCTCCACTTACAGGCCTCCAGGAGGACAGGGCAGATTTATTCTCCTTGCCTGGGGAGGTCACTGCTTGTAAACCAGAACCCCAACTATAAGTGATGTCTTCTCTCTAGGTCTCCTTTCTGCAAAACTCTTAACCTTATATTCTGGAAATTTAAAAATGACAAGCATCCCTTGGTGCTGGTATAGAAGAAATACAACATGGACACATTGGGTAATCATGAGCTCAGAGCAGCAAAACATCTCCAAGTCCGAGAACCAGTCCCATGGTGCTCTTGGTTGCGTGTTGCTCTGTGGATGGGCAAGCTGTACACTCCCACTTCTGCTCCCTCCTTTTACTGTTGCCTCTGGTTCTGAGGTAGGGAGTGAACACAATCAAAACCCTGTCCCTGTGCTTGGGAGCAGGTGGAGATCAACCCTCCAGGATGCACATCCACGTGGTGATCTCCATCAGTGTCTCCTGGTTCATGGACCTGAATTCTAGGCAAGTTGCTAACAGATGTAGCAAAGAGAAAACAATCCGTCTTTCCACTTAAACCTTCCAGCTCACCAGCCCTGCTTTCGACTCTCCTAGCAACATCCTTTTGTTCCTCTCTGCTTTTCCTGCCAGATTTGTGTTGCCTCCTCTATCTGTCTGTGTAGATCCAGAAGCACTATGTAGACATGGGCATTGGGGTCCTGCCATGCCAGTCCTGCTCTCCACTCTGGGAAAAGGGACAGTTCGTGTTTCAATTCCTCTAGGAGTCAGCATCTCCATAAGTGATCCAGAGGCAAACACAGATGTGGTGGCTTGAAGAATGGAGGTCACTTTGGGGGGTGGCAGAGGACACCAGGATTTTACCAAAGACCTCATACATAGCGACAGACAGAAGAGGAACTATTAGACCAGTTATGGAAGCAGCAGGGCCGTGTCAGCATGATAAGCTCCCCCATGGAGGAGCAGGTTTGTAAGAAGGGGCGGCACTGTTCTGGCTTTGCTTTGCAGCTTCCAGACCCCCAGAGAGCTCTGAGAGAGGCATTACCCAGTATTATGTGGAGCAAACAAGTGCTATATCTTTACAGATGCCCTGTTTTCAGGAAGGCAAAAGAACTGGGCACATGCGATGTTTCTTCCTCCTGTTTCATAACTCCACGTGCAGCACACTGATTGAAGCCGCGACCCTCCCGCCCTAAATACCGCTTATAATAAATGCAGAAGTGCTTTAAGTGTAAGCACATTCACTCCAAGACGAAAGCTCTCAGCCTGCTCAAGTGATCCCCAAATAAAAAGCAGGGCAATAATGGGCTGGATGAGTTTGCATCAGGCACAGTCAGCTTGGTAATGAATACCTAGGGAAGCGTAAGCATGTTAAACAGGGCTCGCTTATGCTATATGAGGTCACTATTACATGCCCTTCATTATCAGAAACTTGTAAAAAGCATATGCCTCTGCCTAATGTGAATTAAGGAAAAAAAAAAAAAAAGAAATGACATTTATGCTTCTCATGGAGCTATCTTTTGCTACCTAAAGAAGCATTCTTTCAGCAAGAACTTACAAAAATAATGAGCAGGTGACTCTCCTTGCAATTTCTTGACATTTATTCTGAATGTCCTTAACTGCCTCTTTCCCTGCGCTGACAGTAGCTCTCAACTGCTCCAAATGGGCTTATTTCCAAAGCTTTTCTTCCCAGGATCAGACATCCCACAGAAAACCTCCAAGAAGGAATCTGAATGGGACAAAGACTTCTGTCTCGCATGCGAGCTGCTGGAAATGTGCGGTGGCCCTGAGCTGCTCTGCAGGGCCCCTGGTAGGCAATGCATGCAGCCAAGGCAGAGCTCTGCAAAGAGAATCTCAGCCCCCAACTCTGTGAGGTGCCTGGATTTCTTCAAGCTCAGCATTGCAAAATGTCTACGTGCACCCAGTATATGGAACCTCCGTAGAATAGAAAAGCCAGTACTAGAAACAAGTAACAGATTTAATGTTGAAAAATGATTTGGTATCATGGGCTATATTTCAGTATGGTTTAACAGAATGTCATCTTCTAGATGGCCAAACCAGAGAACTACCAGCTCCATCCTCCTCTTTCTACGTCTTCTATTGATGCTCAATGCAATCTGCACACTGTGTGGCTTCCACACCCGTGTATTTTCACTTGTATTTTGACACGAGAGCTTAATCATCAGCAATCTGCTATTGTTCTGCCCGCAGTGCCCCTAGGTGCCTCTCATTTGTAAATGGATCCAGGCCTTACCCAGTTTGTTCAGCAGACTGCACATGCAGCTCTCAGCCTAGATCGTCCTTCTTGACCCTACTGCCCTGCTCAGCAGGGGTTTGTTCAACTCCCTTCCCACAAGGATATAATCTGGACTACTGCTTTGGTGAATTGCACATCAGACCTTCTCTTCAAGCCCACAGAAAATTGCCTCCCCAGCAGTGATGGTAAGTGACTCCTGATGCCTGATTAATTTTATGAAGACTCTTCCTGCTGGTGGAATCAGCCTAGATCTTTGCTGTTGAACACAGAGGAGTCACCCCAAAATATACCCACACATTGGTCATCTCAGCCCCGCTAGGTGAAAACTCTACTTTCCAGCTTGCAGGTCTCCCAAGGCTCTCTGACAATCCTCCAATTTAGACAGTCACCTGAAGAGCTGACTCATCATCAGCCTCCACCCTAAAACACCTTCCTGTGAAAGCTTGGGCCATCCTCATCAAAGAATGGTGGAGGCCGGCATGGACTCCTCCTTGGTCCACATTGACCTCCGTGTCCATCTGGTCCAATCTCACTTCTCACACAGGGACACCCAGAGCAGGTTGCCTAGGACCATGTCCATGTTGTCCCTCCTTCAAGCTTGCTAAAACTCACTCCACCATGATGGCTTGCCCTAAACATTACTGCTCCCCAAACTCAGTCCCCAGAGCTCTCCCATCCTTTGGCATTTCCCCAGGAGAGTTCAGATCTAAATCCTCTGTGGCCAGTGGACTGCTGCCTACTCTGTGCTGAGTACAAAGTCATGTCCCAAGCTGCCCCTAAATGCTCATAGTCGGTTGTGCTCCAAATGGCAGGATAGATAGCCATAATCTATTCCTTGCTGAGCTCTGCAGCCCACTGAACTGACCTGGAGTGCTCAGGACAGGCTGTTCCCCAGAGCCTATTTATTTTTTTTTCATTAAAGAAACAAAATAATAATAATAAAATAATTTTTTAAAAAAGCCCTCTCTGCCCCATCAAGTTCATTTCAGTCCTTATGAGTAAGAAGAGCCACAGCAACCTCAGCACAGACCTGGCCTAAGGAGAGAGAAAACTGGAAGGAATAAATGAAATGTGATAAGAAATAGAAAGAAAAGGAAGAAAGGTGGAGGGGATGGACTTGTATGCCTGAAAGCTGAATTTGCAAGAACACAGAAGAGGACAGGGAAATAAGGAAACAGGCTTTAAAAGAAGGGAAAATCAAGAAGAAAGATGAAAGGGAACAAATACTTCTGTGAAACATTTGTAAAAAGGATCAACAGATACCCATGGAAATTCAGAAAACAATAAACCAAGAAATACAAATAATGTGATGTGAATTGATTCATTGCACTCGATAGTTGTGAGATTTTCTGACTTATCGTCTGAAACGAGTTTTCTGGAGGCCAGGATTCATCTTTTAAAGCACATCTGTTCCTGCTTCTTGATGCTGCTTGAGTGGCTTCTGTGCTCAAAACTTTTCATCTCCACTTCAGTCACCAACAGCATCACAGACGAGAGATCCCCATCTTCCTTCTTCTGTCCTCCTTATCCCAGCGAGTTAAGAACTACAACTGGCCACAGGCTTGGGAGATTTTTGCTCCATTATGTCAGCTGACGAAGGGCAACAGCAGTGAAAACACTCCACACTGGTTCTGTCTTAGGTCTCCATGGGTGCATCAGAATGGCTTCAACCATCTGGTTTTAGAAATGGTGGATTTCAGTTTCTCTCCTCGTCACCAGTGGAAGTAGTACAGGGAAGTCAGAGTGCATGTGTGCACCTGTGTGTAGAGGTGAGTATCCAGGTCCTTCCAAGATCTAGACGGGCAATGGTGACTGTTGTACAATGACAAGGATTCGGATATTGACCCAAACCTTGTGCCCTGCGCTCACGAACCTCTCAATTGCTCAAATCAGAGCTGACCACCCAAGAAATGATTGCTCTGATGTCTCTGGGGGATGGATGCCCTGCCCAGCTGCTCCTCAGCCCGATTCTCTTGGATCAAATCGTTTTGCTGTACATGGTTGCTGATAGTCCAGCAAACCAAGAGGCAGCTCCATTGGTCATGCTGCCCTGTAACACGAAATGTGTGTGCTCAGCACACACAGCACAGCACAGGGGTGTTGGCTTGAGTCATTGGTGTCACTTGTTTTAGTTTGGACACCATCAGGTTCGGTCATGCAGGCAGGTTCCTCTGCAGAAAGGAGCTGAGGGAATTGCTGCTGGAGAGCAGGGACTGTGGTTTGCATCCAAATTTCCCAGCTTGCTATTTGCTCATAACAATGAAATGCCCTCTGATACCTACACAACTGTTTTCTGACAAATTGGACATTATCCTAAATACTTTGTTGTTAGTTAGGATAGCATTAGCAGGATCAATTTGCTGATAGCTATGGAAACTACCAGTAGGTGCTTGCATGGAGATGGAAGATGCACGGATTTTGAGAGAGAAATCCCATCTTTCTTTGCTACTTACCCACATTACCAAGTGTTTTTCTGTTTCCCTTGTGAGAGCCTGGACAACCTGAGAGTTCTTTCTCTTCTGTCCTTTTTTCCTCCTTTTCCTGTGATAGAGCCCTGCTGCCTTGATACAAGATGAAGCAACTCCCCAGGAGCCACAAATGTTTGCAAATTTAACTCCAAGCTGTTTGGACAATTTGCAGGCCTTGAGTTGACCCTCCTGATGGCAGTATCCAGAGTCCCTGAAACAGCAAATGAGCAGCATGCCTGCACCACGCACCAGCTGGGGATTTGCTTCTGTGTGAGCCAGTGGAGGTCCTGAGTCCATCTGGGATGATGAGGCCAGAAAGTGAAAGCTACCATCCTGGATGCTGCTCAGCTCCCCTTTTGCCAGACTGCTCCTTGATTCCTACATCTAAAAAGTCCAGAGAGTTGGCTCTTATGCTTGCAAATTAATTTCAATTAATAATTTTCAATTAGCTCTAAATACAAAGGATGGGTGGTTATTTTTTTTCCTTCTGTTTCTGGGCTTGTTTGTTTGCTTGTTTGTTTTCTTACCATTTTTTTGAATTTTCAGTGATGCTTCCAGTGGTATAATGTGCTCACAACTCTGTTAACTACTGGAAGGCACCTGGGGCAATGCAATGAGTGATTCTGTCTCCTGAACTGCGCAGCAAAAAGCCTACCAGAGCCACAGTTTACACCAGTGCAAGGGAAACTTGCAGTGATGCTTCCACTGTTAGGCTTAGACGCTCCTCTCCCTTGGCTATACAGTCTTATGAGCCAGAGGGACAGGTGCCATCCGTGTCTGACAAACAACGGTGGTACCGCCAGCTTTTCTTGGCTTTGACTCTTCCCGCAGCTCTCTGCTCCAAGCACCAATCTCTCAGGTGCCAGCAGTCCTTACGACCTCAAAATCATGTGCTCAGGTGGAGGCTGTGCTTTGTTCTCACCCATCCGGGGCTCTGTCTTTGCCTCCTTCCATTAGGACTTCAGGGTTTTAATCCCTGCACTGCAGATTAACCCAAAGAAGTCTTAAAAAAGCAGTGGGGTACAGCTGGCATCCTTTCTCTCCAGCGTCTGGAGCTGCCCCAACCCCACTGCTGTTCCTTCTGCATGCTTTGCATGCTGCTAGAGGCAGTGGGTGATCTCAGCAGGCTACAGGCTGGCTGGATTGTTCATTCTCAGTGCCAGCCCGGTCCCTTTTTTCCCACTGCTCAGGACATCGCAGCTGGTTGGAATCATGATGCAGAATTGATTGCCAGTGCAGGGCTGGTGCCTGGGAATCCAGGCTCACGCGGCATCTACAGGATGCAGTCATCGGACCCAAGGCTGGTGGAAATCACAGCAGCGCAGGAGGAGCCTTTAGACAGGGGGTTGTAGGGGCACCATGGAGAGTGACAAGCTCCTGGTTGGAGAAGGCTTGGTAGGGACCGTGCTGCCCTGGGAGATGCAGGCGTTGCTCCGAGGTGGGACTTAGCATCTTGAGGTCCCTCGAGACCTTCTCAGCCTCCCATCTTCTGAGGCTTTGAGGTCTGTATAGGACCTGTGTAGGACCTCTGTAGGACAGGGTGTGCAGCAGATCTGTTTTATTAAGTCTGAAGGCTCTTCCGCTCATTTACTGTTCTCCCATAGAAGGATGATCAGCTGTTGTAGATAAATGAACTCCATTGATCACCTCAATGGTTGCAGCCTTTATCTTCAGATGGCGTTTTGTAAATGTGTGCAATTAATAGCAAGGTCCTCAATGAACATCTTTTTGGCAGTATCTGAGATCTTTTATGTGATCAAGGTGGCTTCTGGGCATGTAGAGTCAGGTGGAGAACTATAGGGAAGACAACACATCCCTTGGAGGCAGGAATTGCCAGTTCAGCTCTCTGCTGCTTTGCAGATCACAAGATACAGTTCAGCCTTGGAGGAACTGGAGTTTTCTCGCAGGATCATGGGAAATTCATGAAACATTTTGGGTCAGAGGGGCAAAATGGCCAAGCTGAGACCAGATCCCACCATATTAAAGCCATGGCCAAGAAGAAAAGAGAGTCCAAGAGGAAAGGCTGTCCGTAGTGCTGGAGGTGACTCTTCTGCTGGGTGCCCATGCACCACCGCCTGTGTCTGGTAGAGAATCCAGGCAGCCTTCACCACAGCAGCTTTCTGTTGGAGATACCTAGAGAGGTGCTGATGGAGCAGACATGTGGATAGTCCCAGAAGGCAGAAGGCTGGGATCTTCCTCTTGTCATTGTAAACAGAGACGTCTCCAGTGCTTCCTCAGAAATGCCTCCGTTCTCCTCCCTCAGGTGTCCTGAGCTTTGTAGGAGAGAGATGATCTTAGACACTGCCTAAGATGCAAAGAGGGACAGACTGCTGGGAAGAAATGAGTGACTCTGCATCAGATTTCCAGCTCAAGAGGAGATGTTCAAGGTCCAGGGATGAGATGAAACCTTTTCTGGCAGGACAGGAGGTGGGAAGGGAGAAAGCACTGCTCTGCAAACCATGATACCTGGACAAGCCCTCACTGGAGGCAAGTCCTGCTCGCTGTTTCCATTCTGCCCCAGCACCATGGCCCTCTGCCCAGTGCTGTGGCACTGCAAAATGTACAAGCCTGCCTGTGAGCATCACATGGCCCTGTAGCACTCTGTGCATCATTGCACGTGGCATGATTGTGGTTAAATGTAGAGAGAATATGTAGCGACAGATTAGTTTAAGATTATTTGTAAAGACTTTTTTTTTTACATATGTTTTCCCTTGTGCTGGACAGCTGTGGGCAAAAGCCTCACTAAGTCTGCTTATCCTCTGCACAGCTGTTTTGTTGATGTGCTGTTTCTGCTACTCAGTGGAGCTGTGGCTGTTCCTTCTCCCTGTTCCAGCCTCCATGCTCTGGGCATGGCTGCTCAGAGCATCCTCCTTCGGTTCACCTCCAGCTGAAGTGAGCAGAGCTGCCCCCTGAGCTTTCTCTGCTTTCACGCCCTTGGTGCACTCCCATGGGCTTGATCTCCCAGTATATGCTGGGAGCTCCGTGTCTTGGGCGTAAGGAACCAGGTGAAAGGAGCCGAAAGGAATTATGCTAGAGAAAAGATGAAAGACTGCTTTCCCTAGCCTGATTTCTGCACTCACTTCTCATTTCTGAAGCAGCTGAGAACACTGCAGAGCAATGACAAGCCCTTGTTAAACCAAAAAGGTGACCTTGGCTATTCCTCGCCCAACCACAATAAGTGTCCTGAGCCTGGAGTCCTTCTCAGGCAGTACAGTCTTGCAGGAAAGGTGCTCACAGCTTCTCAGCATGGGCTGTCTCTGGGGATCAAAAGAGCAGCTGAAATACAGATAATTCTTCCCTGCTGGGAATGGGATTCCTGTGGGAGCCTGGGTGTGCTGCCACCAGATACCAGGAAGGCTTCTGGCAGGGATGGACAGGGCTCAGCAGCCTCCTTGGTCCCTTTCTCCCAGCCTGCTCTTTTTTTCTTTTCTTTTTTTTTTTTTTTTTTTGGTGGACTGATGCACAGGAAATATGTCTTTTAATAGCTGAGAAGCCCTGTTGACTCTCTGCCCAAAACTTCAATGAGAGAGGTTCTGTCTTTCCACTGCACCATCCTGGACAAATCAATACTGTCTGGGCATCGGAGATCCCGGGTAAATGAAGCTGTAATTATTAATTTAATAGTCAGAATGAAAATCTCTCAGGTTATAAAGAGAGAGGCCACTCCCTCTCGGAGATGAATACAGCAGTAAGCAGAAAGATTGGTTGATGGAGGTAATTTATCATCCAAGAGCTATAGCATCAGAACAGAGCTTTCTGAAGAGTTTGATGGCACCTCTTTGTCCTTCTGTGCTTTGGGTACCATCTGCATTTGGTTTCTGAGATTCAGCAGCTTTCTTGTGAAGGAAAAAATTATTGTGCAGGAGAATGTTAATAGCAAAGGTTCAAGTGTGACATTCAAAATCTGTTTCTTCTTGGAAACTCTATGCAAAAAAAAAAAAAAAAAGAATACATCCACGTGTAGAAACAAAGCTAAGAAATACATCACTGGGAGCCAGGAAATGAAAGCTAAAAGCTGTGGTAGTTCTGTATCTTAATCCAGATGCCCTGGATAGAGTTTCCTTTTCCATTAGTGCATTATTTATCAGCTAAACTGTAATGGAGGATGTAAGCTGCAATGCCTAATAGAGCCTCAGAGAGGCCTGTCCTGGCAGCAGTGACAATGCTGTGTGTGCAGACCTGCCACGTGGTGAGCTCCCTCCAGATTTACTGAATCTTTAAGAAATAATGGCACGCCTGAGCGTGTGGTTAGAGATTTTGAGCATGTGAATGGGTTGGGAAGAGAGACACCAAACAGTTAGGCAGCGTAAGGTCTTGACTAGGGATGGCATTAAATCTCCCAGTGGAATCCCAACAGCACTGTCCGTCTGTTTGTCCTTCCTGTGTCTGATATTCTGCCTGTAGAAGGAACTCCTGGTGGCACTGGAGGTCCTTCTGTCCATTCTCCACCATCCTCCATCCCCACCCACTGCTGCTGGCTATGGCTGTGTAGCCACAGCAGGGTCTAGAGGAAGACTAGAGCTCCTGTGCTGTGTTTTTGGTGCTTTGTAGCTTCCTTCCATCCCAAGTGCATTGCTGAGGGGACAGCAGTGTCACTGCAGTGTCACGATGTGCTGGTAAACTGAGTCACCAGTGCTGGAGCATGGCCGTGCTCCTGTGTGGAGGCAACACTGAGCTCTGCACTCACCTAGGTAAACTGCAGCAGGAGATGTTCCTTTGTGCATTCACCCTCTTAAATCCCTGTCCCCTGGTCTTCCTCTGGGCCTCATTGTTGCCTGGGCTCTCCCTGCACTGTCAGGCAAATGACACAGCAGTGGCTGCAGTTGTGGATATTGATGTGTGCCTATATTCATAGCTCCATAAAGCTATTTTATGGTGATATAATAACCCTAAATATGGGGTGTATTGGCAACAGAGAGTTAGCAATTCTAAATGGTCTATCCATAGTGAAATGAATGCCTCCCAGATATCAATAGAGGAGTTGATGGAGTCAGGTAAACAGCCACTTTTCAATATCTCTCTCTGCTACAGATTCGCGAGGTATCAATATATCTATTGGAGCCTTTTGTGAGCAAGACATAAATCTGGCCTCTTGTTTCCCGGGAACAAATGCTTTATTATTAGCAAATTGTAAAGCAGGGTCTAGGCACTTTGCTAACAAGTGCACGATCTGCAATTCTAATGGCAGTTCATCTCCCTTCTCGCACACACGCAGGCACACGCATACACCCCTCCGGTAAACACCTCTGTGGGAGTGATTAGTATCTGCTGATGACTGATAGCCAAGCCTTCTCCTCGCGCTTATGCTGCCAGCTCTGCTGCTGAAAATAAGAGCTGCAATAGCTCCAGGCATGGCAAGGGAGCACGCAATGAGCTGGGCAACACGCTCCGCACAGAGTGGCAGCGCAGTGTTCTGACGCTTTGCCAGGTCTTCTGCAAAAGGAAAGTAAAAAAAAAAAAGTCCATTTCCATCGGTCCTGTTCTGCTCATTGTTATTAGAAGTGAACGGGGAGCTCTGTTTGAAAGGAGCAAGGGCGGCTGTGAGCCAGAGAGGCTGCTTGTCACCCGTGCCACACACAGAACAGACGATGCCTGGCTGGGAGATGGCTCTGGATTTCCCCCAGGGATGTCCAAGCAGCCAGGTTATCAACTTACCTGCTCTCATGTTACCTGTCTGCCATCTGGACAGCCTGGCCTGGGCTGTCTGGAGAAGCCCATGGGATGCTGCATCACACCATAAGCTGTCGGCAGGTCCAGCGACATCCCCCTGCCCCACTCGGCTTCTATGGATGATCTCAGCTCTGCCTGAGCTTGGTTTCAAAAGGAAATGAGTGAAGGCAGGAGGGAAACCCACTTGGTCCTTCTGAACTCCCTATAAACCAGGAGCTGGCCCAGGAGGTTGGCTGAATAACATTCCAACCTCCTGGGTGAGATGGTCTGACTTAAAAATACTTTCCTTCCTCCTGGAGCTCATCTTCCCTCTCCGGCAACATACAGGCTGCAAGGGTGTCATTTCAGGGACACTTCAGAAGTGTGGTTTGCAGAGCTCTGGTGTTCACAGCAGCTCCGTGGAAGCGCTGGAGAAAGGCACCAAACCACCCACAACACTCAGAAAACAGCAAACGCACGTGGATATTTGCAAGCTATATTTGCAGTGCTTTGAAACAGTTTTTCAAGTAAATTTCAGTAAACTTACTGGTGATCTTCCTCACTCTGAAATTATTTTATATACACTGGAGCACTTATCACCCAGGCAGGGAGGTGCCTTTCAGAGATGGTTTCTCTGTTGCTTTAGTGTGACATCAAGTTGTCCGTGCAATTCCCAGACCCTCAGAGGCGTGAAGAAGACAGCAGAGCAGCACTGAAGTCTGTCCAGACACTGGAGGCCAGAATTAGTATAGGCAAGACAACCAACAGGCAGAGACCAACTGCTGGGGAACCTGGCTAGCCCCATGGAGCTGCCTTTTTTTTCCCCAGTTTTGAAGTGGTTTATTGCACAAGAAGAGCTAAAACTCGATGGGATGCATCCCCATACAGGCTCCTTCATGGATGCAATTGCTGTCCTCAGGACTGCTGTGGAGCTGAAAATGGATCCAAACGCCACCAGAGGAAGAGGAGGGAGCACTGGGAAGGGAAAGAAATTAAAGAAGGTGCATTAGGAAAAGAGGGATCTGCAAAACCATGAGAAGGAGGAATGAAGAGGTGGCAGCGAGCCCTGCTCTGCTCCCAGAGCAGTGGGCAGTAACATGGGGCAATATGCACCACCGTAGTCACCGTGTTTCCAGCACAGAGGCTCATGCTCCCAGGATGCCACTCACCACACGTGATGTGCAGGAGCAGAAGTTCAGCACAGCTGCACTTTGAGGAAGCAGAGGCAAACAGCGGAGAAGGAAGCAACGTTCCCCTGCCCTCTCTGCATCTCTGGGAAGGCCTAATGCAATTCCTGCTTTCACCACTTAGATGGCGTTAAGCTTTGCTCTGCAGTTTGCTGCGTATCAGTGTGCTTAGCAGCATGCCCATGCGTGCATACATTTGTGAGGCTGAAGAAAAAGACATGTGTATTTGAAAATGTGAACTTTTGGAAATGATCGGCTGTCGGTGACTTGAGTGGTTTGTCTCCGTTTCGTGCTCAGCCCTCCCATGCTTATGATCCACTTCACCACTGTCACCTTGTGCTGCTGCTTCACGTCTCTACTTTGCAGCCCATAATAAGGGGACCGCCACTTGTACCTCCGTGCCCTGCCTGGGATAAGAGCAGCAACGTGCCTCACCCTTGTGCAGCTCACGCGACGCATTCATCCTGATGCTCTCTTGCATCCTGCAGGGCAGCATGGTCGGACCACCAACACCGTGCCAGGCTTCACTTGCTCTGCTAGCTCCCCCCAGGCCTGCCCTGCTGTTTCCTTAAAACTTGTCCTGTACTTTACTTTGAATGCAGCAGGGAGTCAGAATTTACGCCCACTGTTCCCGTCTATTCTTGGCCCTCCGCTTCCTTCACCTCCCAACCAAAATCTGTTCGCCTTCTGAAAATGGCTTGTATTTTCTGCCTGCGAGAAAGCCTCTCTCCCACGGGGGTTGCGGTGCCGTCAGCTCTCACACCTCGGAGCGAAGCAGCATGGAGCAGGGCTCTGCCCTCTGCCCCTCACTGCCCCTCTCTCCAGTCCTACCTAAGCAGCAAGTGGCGGAGCTGCCTTTTGGCAGCGTGTTCTGTGGCTCCTCCAATCGCTGTTTCTTTCGTTTATTGCTTGCTTTATGCCAGAGATGCTAAATTTACGGGAGCTGTCGCTAGGAATTATCGACGAGTCCGTATTTCTCTACTTTAATGCCTGTGATTGCTGGGTGAGGGAAGCACATGCTATTTGTCCCCCTTCCAAACAACGTTTCTGTCGAATCAACAAGAACAGATTATTCATCTGCTGCAGAAGCCTAATTGCAAACAATTGTAAAACAAAATATTATTTCATTGCAAAGTAATGGACAGCGCTGTCTCTGCACCATATGGCACCCTGGTTCGAACACAGCCTGGTCTGGCCACCTGAACACAGCCCCGGGTAAGTGCTCTTCCATTTGCTTAAGGGCTATTTATCTAATGGAATGCTTTCCTTGGTAAGGCAGAAGCAGGACGCTGTCGTTCACTGCCCAAGGGGAGCACGCACAATGAAGCCAAGGAGACGGGATGAGACACAAGCTAAGGCTGAAGCTTGAATGATGCACTGTGACATTTACCCTCGATGAAGTGGCCAGCATGGGGTGAGCGTCCCTGCACATCTTCACCTGGTCAGGATGAGCTCAAGGGGTCCTGATTTTAAAGGATATCCGAACAAGAGATATTGGGCTGACACCTCTTCGTGATGCTGCTAGGTCTCCAAATGAAGCAGCTGGTTCTCAGATAGTCAAATTTTCAGTGAGGAGAACTGATTTCCACGGGACGTGGAGTCTTCCCACAGAGAAGCATTATGTTTACCTCCAGCCTTCTGTCTTTTCCTGAAAACCACTTTCTTTAGGAAACTACGTGGGCACTTAATCTTTTCCTGAGGATGTGCTGTGCAAGAATGGGCTTTTAGTCATCTCTTCAGACTCTTCAGTGCAATATAAAAAGAGCGATGGCCAAAGAAGCCACCAGTGGGGTCCATGAGGTGGCCTAACCCAAGCTCAGGCCACTGCCAAGGCTACTATCTCCCTCTTACTGCATGTGGAAGTGTTTGTTTTTTTTTGCAAAAATGCTCAATTCTCTGAGTTCTACTTGCCATTTCCCAATTTACCTCTGTCAGTCATACACCCAGACATTCATTTACCCTTTGTCAACAAAGCAAAGCCATTGCTTTGAACGCAGTACTTGGTTAAGAGCTGATGGAGCAACTGGGCCGACATTTTCTTTGTACTAGAAATGTTCTTCATGAAACCTCAGTATTTTCAGTACACATCTTCCTCAAAAAGCTTTGAGGTCCAGAGAAGTGATAGCGTTCTAGTAATCCTGTGGCGTGGTGATTAGCATTAGATGGGCTGTGAGGCAGGCAGCTCCAAAAGGCCAAACACTGGCATTTGGAGAGATGACAGAAGTTTGGGACAGTAATTGACAAAATGGATCAAGGACAAATCCACCAGATTTGAGCTCACTGTTTGAGTACTACTGTGCTTTCCTAAATATAGAGCAAACTGTAGGACAGAAGATAAAGTCTGAAAAAGTTCAGCTTGCCACAGACTCTCTCCAGGTGATGACTGTGGTCATGTTTAATCAAAACCCTTCTTATAGTCTAAGCAGTACATTCCCAAGTCTTCTACCCGCTTTGGCATGATCAGGGATGGAAAACTCTGCTTGGAACTTGGCATTTCCATGTTTCAGCTCAATGTACCCCAGGCTATGCTTTCAGGAAAACATGCTTAACAATTTTGTTTAGTTCTAATGCAAAGAAAATAACAGTGCCTCCCAACTACCTGTGAAAAACCTTAGCACACTCCAGTCCAGTCTGCTGTTTTGCAGGGAAAGGGTTGAGTTGTTAAGACTGTGAGTGTAGTACAGTTTTTAGAAAACCAAAAGCCATGCTGTGGCATTCGGAGAGCTGTGGGACATCAATAGTCAAAATAATAACTCTAACCTGGTCTGTCCCAGCTGGAGGGAGAGCACAAGAGGAACCATAAACAACTCAAACCACTTCAGAGGGAGCAATCTTTGCAGATGACTGAGCAAATCATCACCGCACAATCCCAGCTTCCTATCTTGCACCTCTCCAGCTCCATATGTTTCTCTTTACCATGTATAGTTTCTCTGTTCTTCAGCCAGTTTTTCATGCATCAAGCCATGCCAAGTCCTAAACTCATCAGCAAGAGTACATTGGCATGGGACACTGAATCTTACAGATCGTTCAAACACAGCCTGCTTGCAGTCCCCACGTCCTGGAGAGTCTGCCTGAGGTCAGTGGGTTTGGCCTTCAGGAAGCCTCAAATTACTATTGAGGTATTCCCTCTTCTTAAGGGCCAATTTCTTCTCTTAATTAAGGCTTTTTGGAAACTTTCCAAAGGATGACTGGGTGCAGTTCCTGCGTCAGCACGCAGATGGGCTCCAGCATCCAATACACATGCCCTTATCCAGGACTGCTGTGCCATCATGGGGCACATCTCTATGCCCCATTTGGTTTGGTCCTTCCCTCCCCTTTCCCCATCTCATCTGCTTTGATTCCTGTTCCAGCGTTGTTTCCTCCATCTCTGTCTGATAGTGGCAACTGGGATAGGTGAAGTGTACAATTTTTGGCCTTCAAAAGCTTTGCCTTCACCATCTCTGGATAATGCTTGGAGCTGGTTCATGCTTGGTAGCAAAGTCACATCACTTGGAAGGGATGAGTTCTGGCTGCAGGGTGGCAAGGCACCCCTATGTGCTTCACCATCACTGTGTCTGCCCCTCTCATTGCACTGCTTAAGATATAGGAGCATCCCTGGAAATATCTGCCGGCTCTGGAGAGTTTCAAGTTAAGGCATGAGCTAAGAGAGTAATCTGAAATGAATAATTTATTTTGGTGAATTTTGCTTCCCTCTGTTTACAGATTGTCTAGGAGCAGATTGCAGCTTTCGCACCTCAATTCATTATTGGAAACTATTTGCAGATAGTTCCCGGTCTGCAACTCATATGCTAACTCTGTTGGGAGTACTGCAGATCTGAAATCAGAGCTGTTTTGAATGGTCATGTGGTACTGCCATGCTCTCATTCCTCCATGAAATATATGTGACGTTTAGAATCAGGCTTTAAGGGCAGATGCTCCTAATCAAGAACGAGATGTTCGTTTTCTGCCAGTGCTCTCCAGTAGCCCTCCTGCACGTTCTCACAACTGCCCCTGCCAGGACACCCAGCAACGCCAAGAGAGTAAGAGTCAAAAAGAATAAACTTAAACTGGAAGCCAAGCAAAACAAACAAACAATAATCATAGAAGAAGCGTATCTCGCCGTCTCAAAGCCGAGAGACAATGCTCAGCAAGCATGGGGGGAAAAACAAAAGGTTGACCCACTTACAGAACATACAAGCTACAGCCCACACCATCCATGTGGTGGAGCTGGGAACAGCAGAGCTCCTGAATTTCTGACTTGTGAGCAGTGATAGGGCCTGGGGGGTGACCCCAGCTGAGTCACACTGGTGTGGCTGTGATGGAGCTGTCATGTTTCATCTGTTGCTCTCAGGAGTGTTCACTGCAGTCTTGAATTCTATCCAGTCTGGTATTTAGAAGGAAAGAAACCTACATCCTGATCAGAAAGCCAGCAGAGCAATCTAACCATTGAGTAGGCAAGGCCAAGCACTGGGGATGCGGAGCCTTTCTCAGCAGAGCCCACCAGTACCCAGGTCCACGATGGAGTCCCTGTTCTGAATCAAGACTTTGGCCTGGATGCCACTGGAAGACACCTCTTAGGGCTTTGCATTTCCCCTTCAATAAAGTTTTCCAGTGCTACCAGTTGGTTCACAGTGAGGGCAGAGTAAGCTAAGGGCAGCTCCGAGCCACATGCAAGCTCTCATCCAGCTAAGTCTCCCTAAGACCCGAATCCGAGCAGCTGTCTGTGAGAGATGCCTGGATGAGCCCTACAGAGGCGCTGAAGGATTCCTGGCATGTCCCAGTCTCAGCAGCACTGCCAGGACCAGGTGGGAACCTTTTACTGCATGACGAGAAGGGATTGATGTGTCAGGCTGAAGCGAGCGCTGGGATGATTTACAGGAGCGACTCGTCCAAGCCGACCCTATTGCTGAGGCAGAAGAAGTCTGGAAGCCGAGAGAAATCACAAAGCAGAAGCGACGAGGCTCATAATTCATCTTCCTGGGAGAGGCAGCATCCATGGGGAATCACTGCCTATGGCAGAAGTTGGGTGCACTGAGAGAAGGGAAGCTATTCTCACTCCCATCTTGCCCATCCAGGCACTGCAAGGTTCTGGTGCATTTTTTCGTGGCAGTAGGAGCGAAAAAGAACCCAACAAGGCATGTAAGAATAATACAGACATTCACTGCCTTTTCCTGAACTAAAGTGGTATGGTGAAGAGATGAGATAGTTGACAGAGGTGGGGTGGGGTGGATGGGTCAAGCCAGGCAAAGCTCATACCGTGAAGCTGCTCCTAGGCCAAGTCTGGATGCCTGAGGAGTGGCAGAAGGGTTCTGCAGTAAGAATCATGGAATCATTAAGGTTGGAAAAGACCACTAAGATTATCTAGTCCAAGTGCCAAAGAACAATAGGATGGGTGTCCACCCATGGATGTGGAACAAGTCAAGGAACCTCAGGGCACTGCTGGGAGGTCAGAGACCACTTTGCTCCATCTGAGCCACTGGTCCTCCTGCCACACATGTGGATGCAGCATCTGTGCTCACTACAAAGGCAAAAGTAAAAACTGGAGAGCTTCTTGCCCAAATGGTTCCTTGATGCATGTGAGAGCAAGGCTCAGCACCAGGGAGCTCTTGAGGTGTAGCGGACTTCAGTGCATAGACAAGCAACAGGAATACGCTGTGCAGGTCCTGTATTCCCTTAGCTCATGTGTTAAGCTGTGATTTTCCCCTTCTGGCTTTCCTCCACCTTCTTCTCAGCACCCTCAGGCCCAGGAATGTGGCCCAAACATGCAGAGCCGCTATGTCCACATGAGTGAGCAAGTGACCAGCTGAAGCCTTGCAAACAATACTCACGATCCAAAGGAGGAAAACTGATCTAAGTGTGATTAAGAGCTAGGTAGAAATGATCATGTAATTATCCAGTCAAAGCAAGGTGTCTCTTGATCTGAGTGAATACTGGCTCCTTTCCAAGCTGCAAATGAGCCGCACAGAACTCCTCACGCTGTAATTGCAAGCTACCTCACATCTCCCAGGAGATCGCCTGCTTGGGAGGCTCTTTCTCTTTGCTAGACAGTGATTAGCCATGTTGGGAAATGGAAAGCACAAATGCCCAATGTGCAGGCACAGAGGGAAGAGCCTCCCATGTCTCGTAACATGAACTTGGAAAGCCAGCTGGCACTAGGGTGAGCCACTTTGCATGCCGGGGTCACAGCCACTGTGTTACTCCATGGTGTCCTGTGTGCTGGTGTCCTGTGCCTGTTGGGTCTTGAACCAGCCCAAAGTGGGGCAGGGATCTGCTAGAAAAGTCAGGCCCAGCACACTGTGGATGTGCTCTCTCCACTTCAAGATTAACCTTTCAGAAATGTCAGCCAAACAGCCGCATACAGCTTGCTGCCTCAGTGTTAGAACCTGTAATTTTTGGCCTTGTGACTATAGCTTCAGTTAACTCCTTCGTTGCTCATGTTCACCTTCCTGCTCTCCCCTAGACCATTTCAGCTCCAAGGTCCTTTTATCTACAGTGATCTTCATGCTCTGCATGTAGGTGACCTCTCTTTCCCGATGAGCTGCTTGGGATGGCTATGTCAGAGGGCACTACTCAAACACGAGTGCTTGGAGGTGTGTTTACAAGGGAGGAGCAGCATACTGCTGACTTGCAGGAGCTGGACTGTCTCTGCAGAAAGAGTAGGGCATCATCCCTCACCTCCCCAGATGTCCAAAAATCAATAAAGCATGCTACCAGCAGATAGCATAGGGGGTCCCTGTCTACTCCCAGAATTCACCTTTCCTTTTGACCTGAAACTCTCTCCACTTGCTTCTTCAGAGCAGATCTGCTACCTGCCACAGGACCTAAAGGAGGCAGCAAACTGCTAAATGGGCCATGGGCCCATCTGAGCCAGGATGGTTAGAAATTATGCGAGCATAGCACCCCCTAGAAAGCATGTTCTCAAGGAGTTTGGGGCAACGTGTGCAGGACAGGCAGAGAAGAGAGGGGCTGTATGGTGCAGGGTGGGGTTGGGCAGTGCACACTGGATTGGGTGCAGGCTGGGCTTCAAGATGGGCAGGAGTACAGCTGGAGATTGCTCTTATGCAGAATGAGTAGAGGAAACGGGGCATGCAAAGCAAAATGAGCAGAAAAGAATGGAATGGAGTGGAGTGGAATGGAGTGGAGTGGAGTGGAGTGGAGTGGAATGGAATGGAATGGAATGGAATGGAATGGAATGGAATGGAATGGAATGGAATGGAATGGAATGGAATGGGGGCAATGCCTCTCCTTCTGAGCCAAGCTGGGGAGGGAGCTGACCCCAGCCCACACATCTGTGTCCTAGCACAGGTGTTGTCCAAAGTCAAGGTGAGGGCATCCCTCAAAGCACATCCTGCTTCCAGCTGTTCCCCAGCTGGTCCCCAAAACATAAGCCTCCAAAAATGAGTGCTACAGCATAAGAATGGGGCTACCTTTACATTTGGGAGGCTCTGTCCTGTCCTGAGAAAAGCCAGATTCATCTCAGTCCATTGGTGCCCTGGAAGATCTGTATGTGGGGTAGGTTCTGGAGAAGAGCTGTGCTGTAGGCTGTCTGATACTCAGGGTCCTACCTTGGCCTCTGACTCCCTGTTCTTGAACTGTGGCAGAACAAGACAGCTCCTTCAGAACCTCTCTTGCTTTGTCCAGTTTTATGACTTGGTGATGACATGGTGCCAAAAAGCCCCAAGAGCTGTGGAAAAAAACAAGCTGTACTTCCACAACTTGGCTAAGACACACTGCCCTGTCTGCAGCCCCTGAAATCATCTGTGGGACCCCTCCAGAGCTCTGCCAGCTACTGTCCTCGTCCTGTCCTGCTCCTGATGATGTGACGTTGTTCCCAAAGGGAGCCTTTCCCCAGCTCCATGTTTACACCTTGGTTGTGGATGATGGATAAAATGACAACAAAAGGTGTCTAGAAGACATCTGGAAGACACTCAACCCAGATGTCTGCGGACAGCTGAGGCTGTTCGCATAGTTAAAGCCCACTCTTAATAAATGCCCTCCAGCTGGCTCAACTGAACCCCCCTGTGGTTGCCTTTCTTTTCTCCATAGATGACTGTGGGCACTGAAGATCTTTGGTTGAGAGGAGGCACTGTACCAGTTTCCTGACTCATCTTGATACCATCCCTACAGAGCAAACTGGGTACACCTTCAAGAATCTGGTTACAACACAAGCCCTGGGTGCAAACAGCTCTGGGGATGGCCAATATGAGGGTGACGAGTCATAAGAGAGAGATGAATATTCAATAGCATACTTGCCTATACATATACATTATATATATATACACAGATAGCAGTTTGAAACCTCTCACTAGCAGGGCCAGAGCCACCATGCCTTCCTATTCAAAATGTTCTGCTTTTTCTGGCACCATCCTTCCTCTTTCCTTTGCCCACTGAGCAAATGAGTTCAGTTTAATGAGATCTGGCTTCCTGCTCCCCGGGACAGCTGCAGATGGGAGCTGCCCGTGCACTAAGCACTTTCTGGTCCAGGACAGGGAAACTAGTGAGAGGGATGAGGATAGAAAACCACCTTCACTCTGCTTCATCTCCAACCAGTGTAAATATTATGCTTTTAGGTAAACTGAGGTAAGCTCTCGTCCTTGCAGCACGCAGGAGAACGATCCCGAAAGCACACGGGTGGGATGAGATCGGGGAGAGGTGTGTGTGTGTGTGTGTGGGGGGGGGGGGTCGATGTGGACTCTCCCTTCGCTGGGCCCCCCCGGGGAACGCAGTGACCCCACAGCAGCAGAAACGAACCCCGGCAGCGGGCCCTGCGGCAGAGCAGAGCGAGCCAGGTGCTGCTCTGCAGCCTGCCCGGAGAGGAGCCGGCTCGGGAGCGCCAGGATCGTGCCGTGAGCCCCGTGCCGCGCCGTGCCGAGAGCTGCGGGCTGCGGGCGGCTCCCGGAGCCGCTGCCGGTTGGAGGCGGGGGAGCGGCCGGCCCGAAGCCCGCAGCCGCCCGACCGGCCCTATCCGCGGCATCCTTTAGGTGGCACCTCTCCTCCAGGAATGAGCCTCCCGGCCCCACGCCGCCCTGCTCGGGCACGGCGGGGACCCGCCGCCATCGGAACGGCTCCGGCTGCCCCCGGAGCGGCCCCTCCCTCCCTTCCTTCCATCCCGTGCCCGTCTCCCCCGTCCTCCCTCTCACTCCTCCAGCCAGTAAATCCGAGCTAGGCTGATTCCTCTCACGTCAAACCACATGATCCCATAAAACATTCATCGCCTCTCCAAGCCCCGCGCCCCGCTCGCTCGCTCGCTCGCTCCCGGGATCCGCTGCTGCAGGCTCCGCGCTCCCCTCCGCCGCCTCCGGCTCTGCCTCCGCGGGATCCGCCGCAGCCCCGGCCCCGGCCCCGTGCGTGCGGCGGGCGGGAGGGAGGACGGAGGGAGGAGGCAGGCGGGCGGGCAGGGAGGGAGGGGGAGCCTCGCCTGGATGCTGACTCCAGCTCGGGGGCTGCTCATTCCCCCGATGAGCGAGGGCACCGGCACAGGGAGAGCCCCCTCCCCGCGTTCCGCTCCGCGCTCGGGCTGAAGTTTTTGCACGAGGACCTGCTCCGCTTTCTCAAGGATTGTACCGCTGCCGCTCGACTTTGCGCCTCCAGACGTGCCTTCCCCGACCCCTAAGATGAAGAGGGCGATAGCTGAAGGTAGGTGCGTCCCCCCACCTCCCAACCCCCCCCCCCCCCCGCCGAGGCTCCCCAGGGCAGGGCAGGGCAGAGCGAGGTGGCCACATCCCCCGGTGCGGTGCGAACTTGGAACTTCCCTGCCTGCAACTTTCTTCGGCGGAGCGGCCGGGTCCCACCGTTGGGAGAGCGCGGCTGAAGCCCGTGGGTTGGGGGCCCGCATCTCTCTGGGCCCGGGAAAGGCGGAAGGGGGAGAGGAGGCTAAGGCCGGGCTGGATGGGGGTAGCACGGCTGCGAGCTGCGGGCTGAGGCCCCTCCTGCCCCCCCCTGCCCCCGCCTCGGTGCGGCCGGGCTCCCCCCGAAGTTGGGGCAGGCAAAGTGTTAAGGAGGTTGGGCCGGGGGAAAAAGCGGCATCCTCCGCTCTCAAGGCTGCCTCCCACCGGGGCACAGCCCGTGCTGCTGGGGGAGGTGGCCGGAACGGCGGAGCCTGAGAGGAGGGCGGAGGCAGCCAGCCCGGCTTTCCTCCGTTCCCCTCCCGGCTGCCGAGGAGCGATGCTCCGCTCCCGATGAGGCTGGGAAGGAGCCGCGGGCTGCGGGTGCCTCCGGCCGGTGAAGTTTGCGGAGGTTGCGGGATCCCCGAGGCCGAAGCTCTGCGGGGATGTGCGCGGGGCCGACCCCTCCCTAAGGGACCCCCACCCGCTTCGGCTTCGCTCGGTGCCCACCAGCGAGAGGAGCTCGTGGAGAAACCCGGCAGAGCAGCCTCCTCCCGCTGCAGATCGCCCTTATCCATCTGCTCGGGCAGCCCTTTTGCTTTCCAGCTCCCGGTGTGGACGGATGGGGCTGCGGCCGCTGTTAGGGGGTGCCCCGCTGTAAGCTCGTGGCTTTGCCCATCCCATTTGCAGTCCCTCCGAGTGAAACCCGACATGAAGACCCGCGTTCCGAGGAACACATGCTCTCAGGTTCGGGCCGCTTGGAGAAGCGTGCCCAGGTGTGCTGCTGGAAAGCCAGCCCGAGGGCTGCAAGCTTGAACTCGAGCCATCTGCCCCTCGTAGCAGCTCCACCGCTGCCCAGGCTGCTGGATGAGGGAGCGTTTGGCACGCAGAGCTGCACGGACTCCCTTCCCATGTGTGCCATCTCCTGCCCGCTTCCTTTCTCCATCAAAGATAGATACAATTTTATTTTTTTTTCCATTTCCTTTTTATTTTATTTTTGCCTTTTTCTTTTTTGGAAAACGCTCCAGCTCATTCGTTTATGCCGGTCAAAGGGATGAGCCCCGGCTCTGCTCCAAACACACCGCCGCTTTTGGAGGGCCCGAATCCTTTTCAGTTCCGAAATAGCCAATGGCTTGCTGTTCAGCAAACACCTTGGGGGAGCAGGGGGGGGAGCAGGTTGTGGTGCTAGCCTGCAGGGCCCTTGGGTGATGCTGAGATGTCAGCATCCCTTTTGCTGTGTGCCGTGGCATAGGTGTTTGGATGACCCATTGGTCTGGACCCCACGGCTGCCCGCCGTGCTGCTGGCAGTGGTACCCAGGTGATGGGTGATGGGTGTGGTGCAGCACCCGGGCGCTCAGCGATGCTGCAGCGCAGCGCTATCTCCGCACCGCGACTTTCCCGCGTTTCCAGCTGCTACCGAAGATAATGAAATACAAAACCCGTGTTACAACAGCTTTATTTATAGAACAAAGCTTTGAGGGGGCTGACTTTTTTTTTTTTTTTTTTTGATTTATTATTATTTTTTCTCCCCGCCGCTTATGAGAGGCTGCTGCTTGCTGGTAGGTGTGACTGTGAAGTCCTTATGAACCTTGGGAGACGATGTTTAGATGAGTGACCATCCTCCTGCCTCTGGACTACGTTTCCCACTGTGGGCTGCCAGGATGCTCCGAGCGCTTTGTAAGCCAGGAATAGCCACCAGGGGCAGTTAGAGGCAGAGCTTTCACGTGGTGTTCTCAGCACTTACTGCTTTATTAACACAATTTGTTTGTACAGAAAGAGGTTTTTCTGAGCTTTTTTTTTTTTTTTTAAATAGAATTTCTTACGAAAAATAAAATCCTGTAGTATAAGAACCCACACCAAACTTGGAGAATATTTATTTGGTGATGTAGCAGCAGCTCTTTCTTTTCCTTGAGAGAGGACACCATTCATCAGTGCATTATTTTATATTTCCTTTCTGTACTTTGTTCATTCATTTCGAGGAGCCTCCGTGTTTCCCAAGCTTTGTTCCCCGTTCCTCTCCAGGCAGCACAGTGCTTTGGTCCGATGTTCTGTGGGTCCATCCACGGATGTGTTTGGAGAGGCTTTTTAAAGTGGAATATCAGAGCAAAAATGCCGAGGTGCCGTTGTGCTGCTCCATGCTGTGAGGTTGTGTCAGTGCAGATGTGGCTGTGCCTCTGCTTGTTTTGTGATATTTTCCCCTCTAAGAGAAAGCTGGCCCAGAAAATAAGTGAATTAGAAGCAGTGAGCCACTGCCCTCTGCACTGCTGTGGTTTGTGGGTAGCAGGTGTTTGTGCTGCTGACCAGAACGTGGGGAATGTGGCAGCCCTGTCTTTGCAAGCCCTGCTCTTTGTTAATTACCTGCATCCCATGTTTGGGTGCTCTGGGCTTTGCATAGTGACAACTATGCTGGCAGGTCATAAAGTGTGGGAGTGGTGGTCGTGGGGAGGAAGGGGGCAAAATCGGCAAATCCAGCAGCACCTCTATGAATTTTGGCTCAGAAGCAGTGTGAGAGACTGAAACGGGGGCAGAGAAGGGAAGGACGCTCCGGATTCCAACTCCTGGGCACGCTGCCATGGGCCCTGCATGCCCAGTGATGCTGCTGCAAGGAACTGCTGCCTGCCCCGAAAGGAAAGCACAGCATCCTCCTTCCCTCTCCATTCCGAGCCCCGAAGGAGAGGAGGAGGAGGAGGGAGAGGGGAAATGGGTTGAGCCAGAGCCTCGGCACAAAGCAGGGCAAGGAAGATTGCGAGGAGCTGAGCTCTAATCCCCGTGCTGAGCCTGCCCGTGGCTGCTGTGCCCCAGCGTGTGGCTCAGCCGTGCTGCAGGATGTGCCCCAGTGGAGAGGCTGAGGCCACGGTCCGGGTGTAGGATTTGCCCTGCGCGACCCACAGGAGGCAGAAGAGAAGGGAGAAGAAAGGAGCCAGTCTAATTAGGTGTGCGCTCTCTTCCCTTGGATTTGCAGTGCTCCGCTCTGCCGTCACCTTCATTAAGACATTTCTCGGAGTGCCAAGTGCCTCTTTTGATGTTCCTAAAGGGGTTTGTTTATCCAGGAGACATGCACGCAAGGCAGCGGGAGCATCCTGTACTATTGCAAGGAGCAAGGCAGCACCGCATTGTGGTGCCTGCAAGGGCTGGGAATTGCACCAGGGTTCCTTCCTCCCATCCTTCTGTGTCCTGGAGCCAATTGGGTCTATCTGCCGTGTGTGTGGGAGGGAGGTGGGAGCTTGTGATCCACGCAGCCCAACCTCTCCTTCCCTTTTTGCTATGGTTGCAACTCCTGGAGGTTTCCAGAGGCTGAAGGAAAAGGGAGAAAATGGCACTGAAAAGTCAATCAGCAAAAAGAAGCAAAGGGTGGATCCTCCCATGTTTGCATAGGAACGCCAAAGTAATTGCTACAGAGGTTGCTAAAATGTGCAAACTCACCTCTTCTTAGAGCTACAGCAGCACGCAGCAGTGCAAGGTTTGGGTGACTGCCACTATGGAGGTGTTCAGTGATGACTCAGAGCAGGGTGGCTTCAAAGTAGTTATTTCCTATGGTGTGTGTGCAGCACACATAGAGATCCTACCTGGATTTGAGGCAGAAAGCATCTGCACGTGGCATGCATGGGCTTTGTCCCTATTTCCTTTGCCTCACAGAGGTCTGGGCTTCTGCACCCTGCTCTTGGCTCTGCTTTTGACTTCTCTATACCCTTGAGCAGATTGCTCAGCTTTTCCAGCTCTAACGATGGGAGAGTGATGCTGAGCTATCTCCCAGGGGGCCCAGAATGCGCACGGAGGTCGGCCCTGAGCTGAAGCTTGCAGGTCCAGGCAGCAGTGACACGGCATCAGGCGGCAAGACGGATGGTGTTCTCCTTAGGGCTGGTGCTGCAGGTTTGTCTCTCCGCTCCGGCCTGCCTCCCTCGCTGCCTTAGCATTGCAGCGTGGAGCTGAACATCAGCACCGGTGCATTTTGCAGTATTTACTGTCTCTCTCAGGTCTCTCTGCTCCTGGAATCAGGGGATTAGAAAAGTGCTTTGTTTTATTTTATAGCCTTCGTTCCTGGAGCTGCCAATGGAAGTCAAAGCATTGTACAAGCGTGTAGAATGGAAGCAAGAAAGTTCTTGCATACCGTGACTTTTAGTGCCGTTTCTTGAAGGCTCGACAGGGTGAGGCTGACATCAGCCTTTCCTCCGGGATGCACCCGCCTTGTTCACAATATGAGCCACCATTTGCTCATATGCAGCTTGGGTCTGTAGGTGCCTACCTGCGTATCGTTCATTTCCATGCTGTGCTCAAGTCTTCTTTAGCTGTGGGTTGCAAGCCCTTGAGGAAGTCCAGGATTAACCTCCAAACCCCTTGCTCCTCTCTGCTGTTGAGTTCCCCTTCTGCCCAAATTCCAGCTAAGGAGAAACCAGCCTTTGACATGGGATACCTCTGTCTGTTTCACCGCCAACATCCTCAGGTGATCAAAGTGCTTTCAGTAAATGATGCTCGTTTTGCTGTTTGCGTCCTGGAATTTAGACTCAGAAAAACTTGCTTGCACTGCATGTTTCTGTACTTCATCCGTGGAGGTCTCCTCAAAGGTCTGGAGAGCCTTTGCTGCCAGCTATGCTTTGATCCCCATCCACAGCTGCAATTCCATGTGGAGGTGAGAAAAAGCACATAGAAAACAAGGGTGTCCCATGGGCAGAGTGAGGTTCACCGCCCGGATGGGAGTTTCCAGGCAGTCACAGCTTTGCTCCATCTCAAGGGAACTGGGTGCATCCCTCAGACGACTCTTAGTGTTTGCTGCCTTTCTAAGGACGGTGGTTTCCTTCATCTCTTTGCATTGCACCGTCCATTGGAACCAAAGGAATGTTCGCGCTCAAATGTGGTGCTTTCTTTTCTGCCCTGAAAAAAATGGGATCATTATAGTGCCATGCATGGATGTGCACGAACTGATCCGTTATTAGCGATAATTATAATTTACATGACGGTCTAGGAAGAGGGGTCATTAATACAACAGAAGCAGCAACAACTGTGATAGCAGTTTAGCATTGCTTACTGATGTGTCAGATCCTCTCCTGTGTGCTGCTCACGGGGGAAACTGGTTAAATTTTATTTTTTTTCCCTGAGAATGAATCTTTTGCTAGAACCATCTGGCCACTAAATTCTTCTCCCAAAGCTGTGCAGTTTGCTGGGAGTTCATTTGCGTCTTTAGCTACTAAGGAGGAAGTAAAAGTGACTGATTAGGCTGAGGCTGGGACCATTCCCATCAAAGTGACAGGTTTTGCGAGCTGGATTTGGGAAAGTGCTTAAAATTGGTGTGTTTTCATTAAATTTTGAAGACTGTGGGCAGAACTGTGCTCTCGGCGCTCCGGCGCAGCTCTCGACTCTGCGCCCTGCGTCGTTATGTCAGAGTGAATTGTGTGGCTGTTAAAATTTGTGCGTGCTTGTTTGATGACTTTAAATATTGATTTTAATTGGGCGCCTTTCTTAAGGCCGTGAGTGATGATTGGGGCCGCGCGCGATGCACCACGCGTAGCACGGTGACGTGTGCAGGAAGGGGATGCCAACCCAGCTTGACTCTTAAATACACGGGAGGAGGAGGGGGACAGGGAAAACCTTTGGAGGACCAGGATTTGGCTTTCCTTGCTTCCAGCCAAGCCTGGCCAAGGGCCCTTCCAAGTGCATATGGCCAGCACAGGGCTGGCGTGATTGATGCTTCCCGTGGCCGTGCCGACGTGGTTAGCGTTGGCTTTACACTAGAGGGCTGTCTGTCCCTTTCCCTTCAGAGGAAAGGCATTAGTGTGCGCACTGGGAACGCTCTTGTCGTTCACAGCCTCCAAGCAATTTGACAGCGGCCCGTTTCGTTGGCTGGGTAACGCGATGTGGGTTTTATTTACTGCTCCCCGCCTCCCTTCATGCTGCGTAAGAGCATCCACCTCCCGGTCTGGAGGGTGCTTGGGAGCAATTTGTCCGGAGTGACGAGGAAGCTCTCTGGTTTCACTGCACGGCACTCTGTCCTCTTTCAGCAAGTGAGGGCAGCCACAGGTCAGCAGCCTTTTTGCAGACCCAGCGGCCTTCAAACCAGTGGGACTTATCCCCTCTTGTTCATCCAGGCATCCTTTGTGCCTGTGGGGAGCTGCAGCCCTGGGTGTCAGCAGCGCAGCTCTGTGAGCTGTAGGGTGCACCGGGCTTGAGATGCTGTGGAAATGGACGTCCTGGGGCTGGGGAGGGTCTTCTGTGCCCCAGTCTCAAGGATTTGGTGGTTTCCTTTCCATAAACTTGGGTGGGACAGCTTCCTCTGCGCCACAGAATCGTGGAATCATTAAGGTTGGAAAAGACCTCTCAGATCCCCAAGTCCAACCCCACCCCACCCCCATCATGCCCAATGGCCGCATCCCTCAGTGCCACATCCCTATGGTTCTGGAACAGCTCCAGTGATGGTGACCCTACCACTTCCTGGGCAGCCTGTGCCAGTGCAGCACTGCTTCTGAGAAGAAATGTTTCCTAACATCCAACCTGAACCTCTCCTGATGCAACTTAAGACCATCTCCTCTTGTCCTTTTGGTGCTACCTGAGAGAAGACTGACTGCTGACAGCGGGGCTGGGCCTCTGTGGGACTGCTAGCCCTTGGCCACCATGATGGGTGACTGCTTTGGCTCCACGTGGGCACTCATATCTCTGCTTTGTTTCATTCTGTTCCTGGTCACTTGGGGCTGTGCCCAGTGTGCACTGAGCTGCAGGCATCGCTCCTGTGCCAGCAGCTGATTTATCAACTTAAGGGACTTCTCTCCCTCCCTCCCTCCCTCTTTTCTCAATTTGCAGCTAATATGTCGTGAAGGGAGGAGGGGGGGGGGAATTAATAACAGTAATTACAGCAGCTCACGGTCCTGAGTGCTGACACTAACCACGTGCACGGTGATGGATGATGGGAGGGCGCGGAGCCACAGGGATGCCATGCATGGTGGTAGCTGCATGGAGCTGAACCCATCAGCGCTAGCGGGGCAGGAGGGAGGTGGGCAGCAGGCTGTTTAAATGGCATCCCCAGCTCAGCAATCACTATTTCAGTTTTCCCGAGGCTGGAGCTGCCTGGGCTCTGCTCTGTTGCTCAGAGATTGGCGTAGAGCGAGAAAAAGGGGCCCTTGTTCTCCCAGGTTGGAAGGCAGCACCGAGGGAGCTGCACAGCCAAAGAGAGACATTTATATGAGTGGCAGAATAAATGAATCTGAGCTGCCTCCTGGGAACCAGCCCAGAAGAGACTGACTTTACTTGGCCATGGCTTTCCAGTGGGAAATATTTTTCTTTCGCTGTGTTTATTTTTGGCTTTCCTAGTGTTTTGCTCGGCTTACAATTAATCCTACGCTTCTGGGTGGCCAGCTGGGCTGCAGGGACAAAGTCTTCTTGAAAGCAGTTTTTTTTTGGTCATTTCCTGAAGACCCTGGATTTGCAGGAAGCCCAAGTGCTTGACCTGATGCACTGATGGAGAGGTGCTTGCATGCTGGGGCTGGGCTCACCTCTCCCCCAGGTGCACCTCTCCTGGTTTGGTAGCACTGAGCATCTCCCATAGCGGTTATGGTGAGGGCTCCCTGTGCTGATCTCCTCCTTCATTGCTGGAGGGGGATCCCATCTCCCTGACGTGTTCATTGCCCTCTGCACATGTTTATGGCCAACACCCCAGGGTGCCAGCCAAGGCAGCTCTCCATGTGCCATAGACCCATTCCCCCACCTGCAGCCTCCTCCCTCCTCTTGCTGCAGCTGAGATGGATGTGTTGGGCTATGCCACTGCAGTTTCTGAACATTTCTATTTTGATTCTGTATTCCTAAAGTGAAGGCTTTGTTGCTTGTCTGAACGTGACCCCCTTGCCCAAATTCCTAAAAAAGCACAGGTGTGAGAGTGGGGCACCCACTGCCATCTGCTGCAATGCAGGCAGAGCACGAGCCCGGGGCACGAGGTGCAGCTCTGCTGTCAGATGGATCGCTGAGCACCTGACATGCTGCCCCGGTGTGTGACTGTGGGACACAGCCCCTGGGGAGAAGACAGGACAAGCTGTGGTCCTGTTGCTCTGAGCCTGAGAAGCACAGTGCTGGGCTGCTAAATATATGAGCTCTCCCTGCATGCAGGACTGGAGCAGCACAGGCATTTGCTGCTCTCTGCAATGCTGAGAGATGCTGTGAGTGAAAGGGACGAGCCTGCCACTTGGCACGAGGAGAGGTGGGAAGTGATAACTGGAGACAATGATGGCACGGGAATCTCTCAATGTGATAGGAGCTAAATGACACGGTGAGGGATATTACACCTTGTTGCAAGTGCCAAAATCGGCACAGAGGGAAGGGAGAGGAGCAGGGCTTAGTGCACTCCAGCAGCTCCTGCAGAAGGGCCTTGGCCAAGCTTTGGCTCCAGCTGCAGCCCGCCTACCCCAGCAGCTCCCTCTACCCAATTTCCCAAAGCTCTTGTGCTTGGGGATGAAGATGATGAGTAGGATTGGTTGTTTATGCCAAATACCCTCTCATGCTGGGTACCCTCTGGGCCTTTCTGGATCGTGACACAGGGTGCGTGGTGGTAAGATCAAAATGCCCATTGCAGAGTGCACACGTGCCTGAGTGCATGATGCGTTGGGGCAGCTGCCTGTTGCATGGGCAGCAGGGTGGGCTGAGCCGGGCTGTGTGGCCCAATGGTTTGGAGCTGGTGGGGAAAGAGGCTCCAGCATCCAGGAGAAAGCACGGTGACAAATGGCACGGGGACGATAGCTTGGCTGTTCCTTCTGGTACGACAGCCAGATGGCAACATGCAGAGTAGCGTAGGAGGAGAGCGTTTTGCTAGCGGGAGAGGGCTCTGGAGCTGCCTCCCACAAGGCCCTGCTGAAAGTCCGCTGAAGGTCCAGCAAAGGCCACGTATTTATATTTTCAGGAAAGCATCCAGCGATGCCAGCCTGCAGGCTCTCTCTCCTAGTTAGTACACAAGCATCCCCATTGCTTCTTCCCAGAACACATCCAGCCCTGATTGTTCCTGGCAGGTAATGCTGCCTTCCTCCTCAACGGCCTTCTGCAGATTCATGGCCACTGAATCTTCATCCACTGCTGTGGTCCTTCACTTTTGTCCCTCTCAGAACCAGGGTCTGCTGTCCCGCAGCCCCACTGGGTGCAGGGTGGGTGCTCCCTGCAGGGCAGGCTGGCAGCAGCCCATCTCGGAACTAGTGGCTGGCTCTTCCCAGCAGCCCTGGGAAATATGCAAATTTAACCTTTGAATTTACTGCGCTGTTCTTTTCCTGGGAAATGTCATTCAGGGCATCAAGCTGGGACTGC
Source organism: Numida meleagris (assembly GCF_002078875.1). Classification (NCBI taxonomy): domain Eukaryota; kingdom Metazoa; phylum Chordata; class Aves; order Galliformes; family Numididae; genus Numida; species Numida meleagris. Next base: position 10,749,288 of record NC_034422.1, read on the forward strand.
TGGGAGGGGAGTGGGCATCGGTGGCATATGCTCTGTCTGGGGGGGTGAAGCTGAGGTCCCCCAGGGAGCCTTCAGGTGCTCCCCAAAAGCAGGAGCTTGCCATGCTCTCTGCCTTCACTGCCAGCAGAAGCTGCCCCGATGGGTGGAACAAGAGTGAGGGTCTTGAGCTGTCTCCTGGGTGATGTAAGGAGGGTTCTGTCCCGGTTGTGGGTGCTGGGGGGAGCTGGCAGCAGTGGCACAGCAGTGCTGGGATGCTCTTCTGCCTCAAGGGATGGAGCTTATGGAGCTCTTATGGGATCTGACCCAACCAGTGCTGCAGGAGGGAGCTCCCAGCCCGGCTGGATGTGCAGAGCTGAAGGGAATCCTGGGTGTCGTGGCTGGCAGTGACTGATGGGACCGTCCTAGCTCAGGCCGACACTAAGCTGAAGGGCCGAGTTTCCAGGCTGCCCCTGGGAGGTGTCTATGGAGCAAAACAAAGATGTGATTACAGCGCGGGCAGGAGTGACAGTGCAAAGAAGATGGATTTCAGCATGGCTGAATAACCAAAGACCATCTCCGTGTCCCAGGAGGGCTCTGCTCTGCTTGCTGGGCCAGCCGTGCTGAAGCCGTCCCTGTCACATCAGCTCTGTTACTGCTCCCGGCTCCTGTCAGCACGGATGTGCCTCTCTGCAGCGTTCCCATTGCACCTACGTGGGCTGAGCCAGCTGAAGAGCTCAGCTGTGGTTTGGGGCAGCAGAACGAACCTGAAGAGCGCTGTGCACGGCTCTGGTTTTGTGGCCGTGGTGCAGGTGTCCCCTACAGCTTTTTGCAGAGTTATTACACTTCCCAGTGCTGTCTCTGTGGAGGAGAAGTGCTGTGGGCTCAGCAGTGCAGGAGATCCCAAAGAACAAGGCGTGCAGCTGGGCTCTCCTGCAGCACCCTCCAGAACAGTCAGTGTGGGCAGCTCCGGGCCAGCAGCACCCTGAGCTAACAGAGCAGAGTGCCTTCACAGGCATCCCTAAAAATAGCCAAGCAGAATGTCCATGTGATGGGTTTCAGTAGGAAAATAGATTCATTTCCCAGCTCCCCAGAGGGGTTTTTGGAAACAGCGGAGAGTGAATAAGGGTTTGGAAAGCGATGACAAATACCTTGGAGGTGCCCTTCCAAGCAGCCTTAGCTGTTTGAAATTACATTCTCATACCCAGTGGCTCTGAGACAGGGAGCGTGAGGCCCCGAAGATCTCCAGATCTAGCGCGCTCTTATTTGCTTGGGTACTAATTAAGAGAACGTCAAAGCTCTGATATGTATTCTGTAACTCCCTGTAAATTCAGATAAGAGACATTACAAATCCATCACAGGTGTATTAAAATCTCCTTAATTAATAAAATATAAACACAGCACTCCCCTGGAGAACGACTGTGAGCAATGGATGGAGGCAGACACCAGAGCCATGAGGCGAGGTGGGGAGGATGCTGCCCATGCAGTCCTCGTTCCCCAGCACAGAGATGGTAAAGCAAAGATTCCCTGTACAGGAAAGCTGCTGGTGGTTAAGCACTCAAGCTATTGCCAGAGCCCTTGGTTTGTCCAGCTGTGCTGCATGGGGACCAAAAAGGCATCACGTTTGTCTAGCCAAAGTGGTTGGAAAGATGAGAGCAGCGTAGGGATGGGTTTCTCTGCCCTGTGCAACTTGAGAGCGTGGAGCCAATGGTTGTGTCACCCAAGGGACATTGGTTGAAGCCCCTTTGCCAGACATATCTACAAGAGCCAGCCTGCCCTGAGGCTGTGCAAGAATTCTGCACTGAAAAATGCTAAATGAAGTACACAAAGAGGAATAGATCCAAATGGAGACAAGATTTAGAGTGTCATCCCCACACAGCAGTGGTTTGCTTGGAGCATGCTTTGAAGCCAGTGGAAAACTGAGATCTTTTGCTCCAAAGCCTATGGGGGCTGCTGTGACCATTAGGGAATCTCTGGCCTTTGCATGCTTTTTGACCACAAATACCTTCCTGGCTCAGAGTGGACTCCTTCCTGACCAAGCTTTCTTAAAACAAATGCTTTTATATGGAGCTTCCACTGTATTCATGTTTTCTGGTTAAAAAGGGTCATGGAATCATTCAGATTGGAAAAGACCACTAAGATCATCAAGTCCAACCATCAAATGATGAGGTTTGAGCAGCTGGTGTTGTTAATACGCAGATGAAAGGAGGAGGTGGATTCCTGGATAGAGAACTCAAGTCCAGAGTTGTAATGAGCTTATGTCCCTGGAAAGCTGTGGAGAGAATCGCCCTACTTCCAAATGGAACAGTGCAGGGCAACCCCATGAGTTGTCCTTCAAAGGGCAGGAGCTACTTGTCTTCTGGGAGATGGCAGGGAGGCCAGCAGGCTTTCTGAGTGACGTGGGTGTGAGTGAAGACAGTGAGAGGAGGCAGCTTTCTTTACTAAAGCTATCTGGCTACGTGTTTTGGCACTGATGGTGCAGTTTCTTCAGCAGCAAGAAAGCAGTTGTGTCCCATGCCTGGTGGGTTCAGGGGTTGGAACGTCCTCGACAGGGCTTGTTGCTCAGCCCTCTCTGACAACACAATGTTTGAGCCCACTGAGAAGTGTGCCTTGATCAAACTGCCTTGCACTCCCCGTGGCACCCCCAGGTTGTGTCAGCTGGGGCTGATGAGGCTGTGTGACAGCTGGCTGGGTGCTGCACTCACAAATCAGTATGGCTAAGGGGAACTCACCATGCAAAGATGCAAGATCTACGTATTCCTGACAACACCTTCAAGCCCTGAGAAGTTCCAGCCACGTGCTGTCTACAACAGACTCTATTCCTTGCCTGCCCCGGGGCAGAAATACTGATCTGTGCCCTGCTGGCTGCACCAGCAGTCTGTTCAGCCCCTCATGAGCCCATGATGTCCTTCAGTGTCCATTCCTGGCATCGCACCCACTCCTGGCCATTCCCCCTCCTGGGTGAGGACGTGCAGGGCTGCCAGCAATCCTGGCCCTGCAACACCTGCAAAGCAGCTCCAGCGAGCCACGAGATTGTCCCTCAGGGACACAGGTTGGGACCTCGGAGCCTGGCCTGAGAATAGCAGGATTGTTGTGTCTCTGTGAGAAAGTCTGCCTGGTTTCGGGCTTCACTGTCTAGACAGTGAGCAGGGAAAGAGCAGGGTGGGGGTCATGCAGTGATGGCACTCAGAGATGCAACATTTGAAGCAGCTATGTCCCCCGTCCCCAGCACGGGCCACCCAGCCTTCCTCCTTGAGTACCCACCGTAGAGGTTTCCAGGCACTGCACCGCTTCCACAGATGGCTGACAAGCCCAGCTGGTGTGATGCAGTATGGTGACAGGACCTGGGGAGCTGTCTCTTGGGAGCCTGGACAGTGGTGTGAGCAGTTCACATCTGCTTCTGGAGCTCCCTTCCATCAGAAGGACTCTGAAGGTGCTTACCAGTGCCCGCAGGAGCTGGCAGGGCAGGGCAGAGTGCTGTGGTGCAGGCTTCGTGTTCCTCCTGGGCATCTCAGCCCTGGGATGCACTGGGAGTCCCTGTCCCCATGTTCCTTGGTGCCCTGCTGGAGTGCCGTGCTCTGGCTTTGGTACACCAAGGGCAGCTCTGAAGGCCTGGGGAGGGGTGCCAAGAGGCTTTGCGTGTCCTGATGGCTCTTTTAAAGAACCTGGTGCCTACCTGGCACTCTTTAACAATTCTTCACTGTCTTCTCTGCTGTCTAAGTAACGATTTGATGAGGGTATGGCCAGTCAGGCGTGTGGGAGCAGCTGCTGCTCCAGTGCCTGCTGGAGGGCTCTGCCTCCTGGGTGCAGCTCAGGCTGCTGGGGCTTGATGTCCTCCAGAGCGTGGGTTGAGGAAGCAGGCCCCATGCAGACCTGGGGCTCTCCATGCCATGTTCTACCTAAGAGACCGTGTGCTCTGCCCTCCAGACTGGCTGCAAAGGCTGCCTAGAAGGTGGATGGGCCTCTGTGTGCCCTCAGAGGTTGACCTGCCACTGAGATGGTTTCCCTGAAGTCTATCTTGCCTCCAAAGCTGTGGGCTGCAAGGACAAAGGGATGTCTGTCCCCTTTACCATATTCCTCAGGCTGCTTTGCTTGGCTCTGGAAGCTGTCTGCTGGATGCTATCTGATCTGTGTGTAATGTCTGCAGGTCCCCTGCTGTCTGAGGAGAAATGGGGCTGCTTGGTTAAAACCATAAAAGCTAATTACTTATCCTTACTGCGCTGCTAAGATCACATTCATCCGAATCCCCACCACAGATAAGGGATGTCGGTGGTGACTGAGTTATGCGTGAGGCAGCCTGGTCCCGTTAACCCATGCACAGCCCTCCTGGCATCCACCTGAGAAGGAGAAAGAAATGATAGGGGAACTAACCCCTGGCTCACTTGCACAGAGGATCTTCTGCAGAGGCCTTGGCTGGGAAAGTCTAGTGCACATTTGGGTCCTGCAAGGTGGATATAGGCACACTCGTGGCTTCCCTGCTCCAGCCCATGCATGCTCAATGGGGCTGATGCATCTTCTATGCTGGGCAATGTATCATGGTTATATACAACCAAAGCAGGAATGCATTTTGAGGGGGGAGGGGCTGCAAGTCCAGCAGAGCTCTTTGTGCCCTGGGGTACAGGGCTTTCTTCCCAAACACCTTCAGGAGCTGCTTGTCTAACCGCAGCTGTAAAGGAAAGCAATGGAGCTCTCAGGTGACACTGCCTGTTTTACTCTTTCAGGAGGAATAGTGTCTTATTATAATTGCCTTGCTTATTTGGAAGAAAAAGACCACTGTACTTACTAGAAATTCAATATAGAAATTACTGGTTACTACCCTCTGTAGACTAATTCTGAGGGTAGCAGAAGAATGAGGAATTTAATGCACACTATAATGAATGTCAATCTTCTCCCTTAATGAATAGGAATCGCAGTTTGCTGCACATTGTAGGGAAATGAAAAGCATCCAAAGTTCAATCCACTTTTTCCTTTTTTTTCTTTTTCTTTTTTTCTTTCTCTCCCCCTCCCTTTTTTTTTTTTTTTTTTTTGGAGAGAGAGATAATACTATGCACAGCAGATGGGTACATCCATTTGTCAGCGCTAAGGATTTTTATCTTGCACTGTACAACTCAGGGTTTTCCTTCAACTGAGCTTTGTAAAATTTCCTATACAAGCGGAGGCATAATGCCATTCATGGAGCTGGATCCTTTTGAGAAAGTGTTTTTTTTCCCCTCCCTCCTGTAGTAAATCATCCAGGCAATTAGAAGCAGAGATGATCCACTCTTTGTTTGATGTGCACCAGCTATTCCCAGCTACAGCTCTGCTTGCTGGATGCAGAGAGGAGCATTTGTGTGCGTGCGTGTGACAGTTGTGCAATGGGATCCCTTGGAGGGATGCATGACCATGAGCTGAAGGCCATGTCTGCAGCAAGAGCTTTACATCTGGAAAGGTCTATGGGGTGACCACGGACAGCATTGCTCCTGACTGAGGAAGCTGTGCAGGAACTGGTGTTTAACAGCAGGGAGAGGATTGGCTCCTCAGCACGGCCTGGCCCGTGGCCCACATGGCCTTTTATGGCTTTGTTGGCATGATGCAGGCTTGTAAAGTGTTATTCCTTAAGTCTGGATGTCCTTTAGGATCACAGAATCATGAAGGCTGGAAAAGACCTCTAAGATCCCCAAGCCCAACCCCAGCCCACCCCCACTGTGCTCACTGATCATGTCCCTCAGTGCCACATCCCCATGGTTCTGGAACACCTCCAGGGATGGTGACCCCACCACTCCCTGGGCAGCCTGTGCACTGCATCACTGCTCTTTCTGAGAATAAATTTTGGTTGGCTTTTTGGCTTTCTCCTTGCATCTCTCAGTCACAGAACCCGTCTGCATGGGAGAACCAAGCTCACCTGAGGGCTAAGCCAAGCCCCCAGTACAGCGGAGGGACACCAGTGGCACAAAGCCATGCTGCAGCTAATGTGATGCAGGGACTGAGAGCTGCAGAAAGAAACTGCCCCTGCTGTGAGCTGATCCTCCAGTTCTCTGAGCTGAAGTATCTCAGGAAGGGGCTTTTAGGCGGTTCCTTCGTCATGAGGAATAGCACTTTGCCATGACCTGTGCAGCCATCTGCCAGCCTTGCAGACTTTGGGGTGTACGTTAGAGTTCAGGGGTCCTACACACCACCAGGCCCCCAGGGCTCAGGGCTCATGGTGGGATGTATGGGTGCAACAAGGTGGCCCCTTTGGGAGGTGGAGGAAGGGGAATGTCTTCCCCAGGCAGAGTAGTGCCAGCGTGGGGCTGGAGAGCTTCCTTGCTGCCATGGTCCTGGGGATCCGGAAGGCATTTTTCCATCTGTTCTCTCTCATGTGCAAATGCAGGCTCCAGCTGAGCAGATGCCGGCTCTGTGCCAGAGGAGTTTAGAGTTCCACTGTTTTAAAATATTTATTAATGTGAAGATGTAGTTATCACTTAAGCTGAAGCAATACAGTGGAAGTCTTTTTGTTGGAATGGAAGTTAGTGATGCCGAAAAGCCATTAAGCTGTAAATATAAACTATATTAAGTGCTCAGTAGCAACCTTAAATATCCCTTTGTTGGTTGCTTTTCTTCTTCAAGGCTGAGTGTCTGTTGAGGGGATTACTCAATGCTATCGCTCCGCGGCATGCCCAGTTCTACCAGATAGCTTGAAGAAGGGCATGAATGGCTTTGCAGCAAGATTTCCCCAGCAGCTCAGTGCTGTGCCTTTCAGCAGCTGAAGGCTCCACAGCCATGTGAGTGTTCGAGGGGAGCTGGATGAGATGGCCGAGCATCTCTGCTGCTCCTGCATATGGAGAGAAGGTGCTGGGATCCCACACCCAAACTATGGGCTGATGCCTCCTTTCTCTTGCCTTGCCCACTGGTATAGAGTTGTAGAATAATTAAGGTTGGAAAAGACTGCAGAATTTTGCAGTATTTCTTAGAAGCTGCTTGCTTGCCCTCAGCTGGGATCAGGGCTGCATTCCCCTCTTGTTCTGGATGGAGTGCAAGTGCAGAAGGGATGCTCTAAGTGAGACGTAGAGTCAATGAGCACTGCCCATGGACATGGCTCGCAGCCTTCTGCATTCAGCCCTGCTGAGGAGCTCCCTCCCAGCCAAGTAGGCTCTTTGCCCAGTATGGCATCAGGCTTGATCCTTTCGTCTTTGCAGATCAGTCAGAAGAGATGGGCTTTTCTCAGAAAATGCTGCCAGAGCTCAAAGCAAGTGTCACTGGGTCTCTTCTAATCGCTGCCTCTGAGCCCTTCCCTAAAAAAGAAAGAAGAAAGAAAGAAGGAAAGGAAGGAAAGGAAAAAAGGAAAAAGGAGAGAAAGAAAGAGAGAGAAAAAATAAAGAGAGAAAGAGAGAGAGGAAGGGAGGAAGGGAGAAAGAGAAGAAAGAAAGAAAGAAGGAAAGAGAAAGAAAGAGAGAAAGAAAGAAAGAAAGAAAGAAAGAAAGAAAGAAAGAAAGAAAGAAAGAAAGAAAGAAAGAAAGAAAGAAAGAAAGAAAGAAAGAAAGAAAAGAAAGAAATAAAGAAAGAAAGAAAGAAGGAAGGAAAGAAGGAAAGAAGGAAAGAAAGAAAAAGAAAAGAGGGAAAAGATAAAGGAAGAAAAAAGAAAAGAAAAGAAAAGAAAAGAAAAGAAAAGAAAAGAAAAGAAAAGAAAAGAAAAGAAAAGAAAAGAAAAGAAAAGAAAAGAAAAGAANAGAAAAGAAAAGAAAAGAAAAGAAAAGAAAAGAAAAGAAAAGAAAAGAAAAGGAAAGGAAAGAGAAAAGAAAAGGAAAGAGAAAAGAAAAGAGAAAAGAAAAGAAAAGAAAAGAAAGGAAAAGAAAGGAAAAGAAAGGAAAAAGAAAGAATACCCTGCTTTGGTTGCTGAGAGTATGAAGCTGTATGGGTTTCTTAGGCTATTAAATTTTACATAATAGAGAAACTAAACTGTACCAATTTAACAAGCACCTGGAATATGCAGGCATATTCTAAATATCTGATCTCATATTTCATCCCTAGCCCATTAATCTGTCATGTTTCTTGCTTCTGTTTCTTTCCTATCCATTGCTTCATGGCTGGGATATCGCTGGTAAATGCACCTCTTCCATGTTAGCCTGTAGATCCTGTTCTGTTTGTGCTCTCCTCCCGTACACCATGGACACAAGAACCTTTTGCTCTCCAGACCTTGTGCTTGGCACGCTGATTTTTTGGAGGAGAACAGAGCATCGCCTCTGAGCATGGCTCCTCACTCTGCCTCTGCCTTGCTGTCTGCCAAGCTGGGGTGATGCTGCAGAGCCCTGCTGTCCCAACCTCTGCCCAGCCAGCCCTTCCTGACTCCTCTCCTTCCCCCTCCTGCCAGCCCTGGCTGCTGCCTTGCCCCCAGGACATGCCAAAGCATGTAATCCCCTTTCCTCAGGGTGGCTAATTCTGGCACGCTGGCTCCTTCCCTGCCGCTGTCATCTGCGCGCTTCCCCCTAAGCTGCTTTTCCAGGTCAGGTGGACAGCCGCGATATTTCTGCAGCTCTTTCTGAGCAGGAGGGTGCTCTCTGCCTGCGAGCTGATTTCAGAAACCCGAGCTCTTGGTTATGCCCTTGGGGCACCTTCGATGTTGTTGGGCTGTGTGGGTTTTCTCCCTGCTGCTTGCTGGGTCAGTGAGTTACGGGGGACGTTTTTCCCTTTACCCATCACAAGAGCATCCCCAGCTCTCCAGATGAGCCCTCTCCATCTTGCTTGGGGTTGCAGATGTTGGAAGCAGCGGCCAATGGAGTTTTGTGTGTTGCTTGCAGGAAATCACTGCTCTCCATTCAGTAAATCACCTTTGACTCCACTTTATGCACTCCGGATGAAAACAGCAGACTTTATTCCAGCAAAGCAAAGAGCTGAAGTCTTGGTTATAGCACTGGAGACTTTGCCAGCAGAGGGTAAAACAAACATGAATTGCAGGTCATACTAATTGCTGAGCTTCATCCCTTGCTTCTCCTGTGTCTTTGGTAGCTGGACAAGCCAGCAAGCACACCCTATTACCACCCAGCACAGCAGCTGCCCTTGGAGGTTTTGCCATCACAGCATTGCATTGCAGCTCTGTCCCCTCTTCATGGGATAAACCCAGCTCTTTTCAGCAGGAATTGTGTCTGCAGGAGCATCAAACATGATGGGGGTTTGACTTAGATTTGGACTATGATGCTTGCACAGTGCTGGTGGTAGATAACCAAAGAGCACCTGTTAATGACGAGTTGATCAGACCCTGCTCAGCTCCACCAACACCAGGGCACGGGTTGGAATGGTTATGCCAAAGCCCTGCTAGGTGTCACTGGGGAAAGCCTTGAGGGGTAGCTCCAAACTAAAGGATCCCCCCTAAAAAAAGCTTTGTGACTTTTTGCTTCTCTGTTGGGGATGGAGGAAGGTGGCAGCCCAGCCCCTTGGCTGCAGCTTTTGGGGGCTGGAGGGCAATAAGGACATATGGGGAGCATCCGGGAGTCTGGATGGGCTGCTGGCCTTTCTATCTCTTTGTGATGCAGCTTGGTTGAGCCTCAGCCACCTCTGGGAGCTCCACTGAAATCCAGCTGGAGGGAAGAAGGGAGAAAAAGATACATTGCCCTGCTTCTGTTTGCCTGCGTGCAAAATCCAGGCTCCTTGGCTGCTTCAAGCTGCTGGCCTAGATTACTACGAGGTAGATTACTTTTGCATGGAATCATTTGTAAATAGGGGTCTGGGATGTTGTTAATTTGCTTTGTTGCTGCTGAGAGAAGCGAAGGGTTTGGGAGCCCAGTGGCTCCGTAGGCATGGCGGCTGGTTTGTTTGCGAGACAAAGTCGGAGGGATTTACTTTGCAGAGCAAAGTGAGCAAGAAAGGAAAGAAAAAGGTGCAAACGGCATCTCTGGAGAGCCTTAAAAGTCTGAGCACCTCTGATAGGCTTTAGAAATTCAGAGCCGACTCTACTCGCTTTGTTTAAAAAAAATAAAAAATAAATAAAATGCCCCCCCCCTTCCCCCCCTTCCCCATCCCTGGCATTCTTTGTGAGGATTTCAGAAAGACTCCAAAATGTGCTGGCTGCTGAATTAATTATGAGCAGGTTTCCTCCGGCGGAGCGCTTGTTGCAGGCTGCACATCCGACGGAAAATTAAACGCGTTTTGGTGTAATCGGAGCTCTTTGGTTCATTTTGAGGACTTTGAGTATTCAAGTTATTTCTCTTTTTCTCGTGCTGCATGGGAAGGGGATGAGAGCGTGCAGGGGTGGGGTGGGAGATGGTCCGTGCTGCTCCTGCTCTGCGCGGTGTGCTTGCAGAGGGCTGAGGAGGCAATGTTTAAATCATGCTGCTTCTTCCAGCAAGCAGAAGTCAGGAAAGCCCATCCCATGCGTGGGCTGTGGGAGGGCTCCCCAGCACTTGCCTTGTAAGCAGGGCTGGAGCCAGCACTTCTCCTCTGGTTTTATGAGAGCTGTGCTTGGCAGAAAATCAGGCAGGGCTTGGCAGAGTGGCTCAGCGTCACCAGAATGATGGTTTGTAGCCCCAGCGTGACATGAAGTCCCCAGGATCAGGTGCCCTCAAAAACAAGGGGTTGTGCTGAGGGTGGTAGAGTGATGCTGTCTCTGCTGCTTGAGGTCCCACACACAGAGCTGTATGGTGAGGTGATGCCCCAGCTTGGCCAGTTTGCATTCACCAGTTCAAAAATGTAAAATCCATGCCCGGGAGGCGGCAAGGGTAGCTACCAGTCGTGGATCTACTTCCAGATATTAAATAAATCTCAGTGATCGAATCAGGCAAAATCTAGAGCTCATCCCTAAACTCGGACTCTCTCCAAAGGACACCAAAAACCTTAAATCAGTGCCTGCCAGGAGGTTAGGGTAGAATCATAGAATGGCTTAGGTTGGAGGGGACCTTAAAGATCATCCAGTTCCAACCCCCCTGCCATGGGCTGGTTGCCCCCCAGTAGATCATGCTGATAAGGGCCCCATCCAGCCTGGCCTTGAATGCCTCCAGGGATGGGGCACCCACAGCTTCTCTGGGCAGCCTGTTCCAGTGCTTCACCACCCTTTGAGTAAAAAATGTCTTCCTAAAATCTAACCTAAATTTCCCTCGTTAGGGTAGCTACCAGGCAAAGGTGTACTTCCAGAAATGACAACAATTTTCAGCTACCAAATCTGGCAAAATCTGGGGCTGCAGTCCTAAACTCAAACTCACTACACGTGCCAACAAAAACCTGACATCAATGCCTGCAAGAAGGCAAAGCTAGCTAGCCAGGCATGGGTCTACTTCCAAAAATGACAGAATATCTCAGCTACACAATACGGGGCTCAATCCTAATTCAGCAGATCCTCCAGCTCTGAGCCATCACGTAAGCACTCTGCTGAGCCCAGCAGCATGACTTGCAAGGAGAAAAGTGGGTCCAGGGCCGCTCTAACTGCTCTAATTCTGCACAGGCAATGGGAAAGGCAACGGCTGAACACTTATACATTAAGTTACGTAAGGATATAATAGCACTTGATGTTGTACAGCTATCTAAACTGTGCTTCATCACCCCTTGTGCTGGCTTCCTGCCCGTGAGCTGGACGTGTGGCGTGTCAGGTCCAGCCAGCGTCAGTCCCCAGTGTGAGTTATCAGCTCGTTTTCAGGCAGGGCTTTAAGTCTATTTGAAACACAAAGGGGAACAGAATCCCCCTCCATCTCCTCCACGAGCAGAGCCCAATCAGAAATATTACAGATTGATCAGTATTTTATCTGGGAAGGAGGACAGCTCCTTAACATCATTAAGTAGTGACCTTTAAAACTCATATTCTCCTGCCAGCCAGATTTGGCAATGGATAGAGCGGAGACGGATGGCGGCGATGGGGAATAAAATCAATTGTTTGCTGAGATCAGTGCGTGTGTGTTTTCCGTGGCACGGAGGTCCCTGGGCCACCGTTCACAGTCTCTTTCAGCACATTTCTTTTTTACAGCAGAATAAATTCTGTTTGGGGCCCGAGATGAATTTTCAGAGTCATATGTCTTGTTTTACAAGGGGCTGACAGCACAAATTGGGGGAGAATAATGGTGCCCAGCCCTAACTCACCTCAATGACTTTATTAGATTTCTCATCCAGAAGCAGATGAGCAGGCTGGGTTCTCGGGGATGTTTTCTGTTGGGAAGCCCATCTGCTTAGTTTCAGGTTCAAATTTTGGTGTGTGTTAAAGCTCTGCCTGGGTTAGGCTGTAAATGTGCTGGGTGGCAGCACCAGAGCCAGAGACGAAGCTGCTCATTGGGTGCACGGTGCCTCACGTTGGGCTGCCCTGTATCTGGATCCTGACTTCTGCGGCCTCTGGTACCACCTGTCCATCACTTGGGAATGAGGCTGTCTGGTGAAGTGTCCACCCCGAGTACATCTGGGCAGGTTTGTGTTGAACCATTGCATTTATGGCAGCCCATGGCTATGCAGTGATGGGAATCCAGGCTGTGGTGCTCTACATGTGGTCGTATGTACTTTAAGATCACGCTGGTGCCGTGAAAACAAGGTCTTCTCAAGGCACAAAGCTGGATCATAGACTCATAGAACCATTTGAAAGTCATCTAGTCCAACTCCCCTGTGATGCACAGGGACACCCACAGCTCCATCAGGTGCTCAGGGCCCCTCCAGCCTGACCATGGGTGTCTGCAGGGATGGGGCACCACCACCTCTCTGGGACACGTGTTCCAGTTCTTCACTTCATCACATCCCCACAGCAGTACCTCAGTGCCCTTGGTTGTCACTGCCTAACCCCTTTGTCCTCTGCAGAGTGACGGCGTGTCCAGCTGCCTGTGCCAGCAGTGCACTCCTGCTGTGGGACAGCTGTGTGCCGCAGCCACTCTCTGGTCCTGCACGTATTTGTCACCTGAACACTTGTAGGTGGCTGGGACTCGAGCTGACAGCAGACAGATGGGTTGTTGCTCAGGATGGGGTTTCTGTTGCCTGAAGCATCTGTGTGGGCAGCTGGGGGGGTGAGACAGGGCTCAGTGAGCTTGGAGGGTCAACTGTGGGCCCAGATCCTGAGCACGGACAGATGGTGTAAGGCTACAGTGACCCACTATGTCTGAGGGGACCAAGGGGGAACAAGGGACCGACCTCAGTGCTGGCCTGGAGGTGTCTCAGCTCCTGCCAAGGCATGCTGCAGAGTCATCACAGGGCAGCGAGCTTTCAGAGATGAACAGAGAAGTGCTGTCTCCGTTTTACAGCCTTCTTCTCTGACCTCTGAGAGATGATAGTGAGGACTCGCTGCTCATTCCCATGCATTTGCTGTAGGACAGTGAGACGGTCACTTATCAAACCAGAGGTGTGAGGACAGTGGCAGAGAGCAGTTGTGTCTCCTGGTCCTGATGGCAGCAGGAGTGGGGACACCCCCACAAAATCACAGAGTCACGTGGACCAGCTTTGGTCTCCCATCACCTCTAAGGATGGAAATGTGTTTTTTTTTCACCCCCATCTCTGAGCAAATACAGCAGTTGGCATTGCTTGTCTGTGCCCCTGAGCTGCGTGAACTCTCTTCTCAACCCAGGGCAATTGCAGACAAAGCGCCAGTGTCTCTGATGAGGATCTCCCTGACTTTGGGATGCCTTTGCAGAGCTCAGACAGCCCTTAAAACAGAAGGTTACCCTAATTTATAGTCCCTGGATTTATGGGAGGTGTATATCAAAGGAGAATGTAATAGCTTTCCTGTAGCCCATCGGCAGAGGGGGGACCGTCCTCAGGACTGGGAGTGGGGACAGCTGCGGGCTCATCCACCAATATAAATGCCTTAACTCTTTCACTTCAGAGCTGGTACTGCTGTCGATGGGCTCTCTCTGCCCCTTGGCCCAGCCCTGAGGACTTGGAGTCATCCCTTCCTTCAGCTTCCTTTCTTGGTGCTCCCACCTATAAAAATGGCTTTGGTGTCCTTTGTTCTGTCCGACTTTGGTCTAAAGGTGAAAAGGTCAGATTAGTTCCTATGTTGCTTCTCATGGCTTTTCTAAGCAGCCAGAGAGCTGGGATAGAGCTGTGTGGTATCATCTCTGTCCCCTGGTGTGATGCTCCATCATCTCCGCCTTTCCTGCCCAATAGGACAGAGCTGGAGCAAGGTCCTGGGACCTGCAATCTGCCCTGAGCTCTGTACTTCCAGTGTCTCATTGTCTGCAGGAGTGATGGAGCCCCAAGTGATGCCCTGGCTGTGGAGCTGCCATAGCCAGGAGAGAGCTGGTGGTGGGTGGAATGGCTTCAGCTCTTTTTGCTTTACCCAGAGGGTCATGGATGCCAGCCCTATCTAGCACATGGCAGCTATCTGTCGCTGCAAGTTTGTCCGGGAGATGGGGAGACAGGAAGACAACTGTAGGCATAGGAGGATGCTAGTTGAAAAGCTGGTGTTCTTGTGGTCCAAGCTCTTGCATCCTTCCTCATCCTCTGCAGTGCAAATGGCTGTTGCCCATTCCAGAATCTGGCACTGCTGCTAGAGTATGTTCTGCTTCTTTAGCAGTTCAAGAACTTCAGCAGTTACAAAAACTTCTCTTTAAAAATTCATGCTGTTCTGTATCATGTTAAATATTTATTCTTAAGGAACAATGCGTTCCCCTTCCCCCATTCCAGTATGATACCTATTTTGCATATGAACTGATTAATAATTAAGAGTCTTACATTTTATTTTCACTAACAGAAGATGTGCTCCAGCCAATTGCATGCCTGCTGTGTTCTGCTGAGCTGTGAATTCACCTTTCCTCTCCAGACTGAGGGATCCTCTCTGGTTGCAGCTTGCAGCTCTCCTGCACTGAGAGCCCATGGTGGCCAGGGCCCGTATGGAACCTCCTTCAGATCTGTACTACTGCAAGATCTGGCTGTTCTTGCCACGAGGAAGGCTGTAGGATTACCCTTTCATTTGCCATGCAGCATGAAGCCAGGTTGGCTTCTTCAGCCATGCACGTTTTATGGTGGAGAGCTCTTCCCTAGGCTGGTGCGGGAAACAGCTGGTGTGCCCATAGCGTGTCCATTGCTGGAAAGCAATGTGCCAACAGCAAAGGCCAACCTTTACCTCTGCTAGAGGAAGGAATGGAGAGGATATTGCATGCCTTAGCCAAAGTCAGTTGTGTCCATGCTGGCTCTGAGTACCAGCTCCGTGACCAGCATGGGGGTGGTAGCACTTCTGATGCAGCTTTGAGTTCCTCTGGGCAACTCCTGGCAACAGCACTGTTACTGCAGAGCTCATGAACTGGGGCTGGAAAAAGAGCTGACATAAGGGCAAGCTGCACCCTGGGATTAGAAGGAATTAGTCCTGCTAAAAAGACAGGATTACCATTCAGAAGAAATGCTGAGAAAACTGCATTTTGTAATTCTCCGGGGGATTTCAGCATTATCCCCCTCTTCCTCCTTGCAGATTTCCCACAGAAAACAAAACTAACTCCCCACGTTTCCCCGTAGATAGGAAATACAATCCCAGCTGCTCTGCAAACACGGGAGCGCCTTGCTCTCTGTAATTCGCAGGCATCACGAGAAATGTTATTTTTTTTTTTTTTCCGCCAATGAAAATGAAGCTTCAGGATCCATTTTAGAAGAGATGTTTGAGGGTTCGGGAAACAAGGAAATTAAAGCGAATTGCGCTGAGGTGTTTGTTTGGGGAGCTCTGTCAACACAGATGTGATTCCTCAGAGCTCGGGCAAAAGCATCTCAGCTGGCTCTGCCCTTTAGGCCAGAATTACAAAACGAAGAGGCTGTACAACACCCAGGTTTATGAATGCATATGGGTGCAGATTCACATGAAATCTTTGTCTCGGGCTGAGCTTTAGCAGCCCGGGTTGTAAGCACTGTCATAAAGAGCAAAGATTGCCGGGAGGGCTGTAAGCAGAGGGGAGGGATGGGTGATGGCAGGGATGGGGTGCTGAGGCTGTGCGTGGGGTGCAGGGGGCTTGCATGGCAATCAGTGCTGCTTGTTGGACAGCTTCATTAGTGAGCTGGAGGCAGGGAGAGGCAGCATGGGAGTGAGCACTGCAGGTGGTGCTCAACCAGGAGGTGCTACAAGCAGGAATTGCTTGCAAAGGCAGATCCAGGGCTTTGCCTGCTTCTAGGCCAGCAGTGTGCTGTAGCAAGGGTTCGCTAAGAAGGCAAGATCTTGTATTTGAGAATGGGGATGTGAGTGATGCGCTGTGGCCTGGTAGAGATCTCTGGCCCTGTTACAATAGCTAGGCTGTGTGTGGGAATGCAGCTTGCGTTTTGGACAGACTGGCACCAGAAGATGGAGATGCTGCTGTTTCTCTTCGTTGTTCATGGCTGTGGCTAATCACTGTGACTCATTTCTGATTTAAGTTCTAACCTTAAACTGCTAGGTCTGGCTTTCACATCCTCTGCTGAATTAAAGAGCCTTTGAGTACCCTCTTGTTTTCTTCCCCAGAAATGCTTAGATGCTGTTATCAGGTCACCTATTTTCTCTTTAGAGGAGAGGCAGATCACGTGTTTTCCATCCACAACATTTTCCCTGTCTGTTGGTACCATTCCAGGCTCTTCTTTGTGACTGCTCCTGCTCTTCAGTGGGGATCCAGGACTCACCCTGGCTGTGACCACAGAATCACAGAATCACAGAATATCCTGAGTTGGACGGGACTCACAAGGATCATAGAAGCATTGAATGGCTTGAGTTGGAAGGGACCTTAGAGCTCATACAGTTCCAACGCCCTGCCCTGGGCTGGTTGCCCCCTCCAGCTCAGGCTGCCCAGGGCCCCATACGTGGAGCACTGCTGGGACTGGGGCACCCACAGCTCCCTGGGCAGCCTGGGCCAGCACCTCACTGCCCTCTCAGTAAAGAATTTCCCCCTAGCCTCTCACCTGGCAAGGCACACTTCTGACTCACATTCAGCTTGCTGTCGAGATTTGTCTTTCTCTGCACTCACTTGGGATGGCCTTGGACTGGAGCAATACTTCCCTTGTGCTTTCCCTGTGCTGCAGCATGAGCCAGTTCCCTTCTGGACTTGCAGAAGGCCACCACTGTGTGCTCACATTTGTTGCTGGCATTCAGCCTGAGCGCCGTGACTTGAGCTATGACACTGGCTGGGTGCTGAATTTGCAGCGAGCAGTTATTGCTTTCAGGCATGCCCTGGCAGATTCACGGTCTTGGGAAGGAGGCAGGGTTGGATCTGATGCGTTTGGGCATGGGCAATGAAATTTCACTTTATTTTATTCCTCTCCCTGCGAAGCCTGTTGGCCTCATGTCAACCTTCTCCTCACTGTGGAAAGCAGCAGCCTCTCTCCCTCCTTCCTCTGACTTTGCCTGCTGTTCCTGGCTGGCCTCCTCTCTCTCACCTGAGGTTTCAAGCTGTTGTTAATACATGGGCTCAGATTAAAATGGAAGTGAGATGGCTTTGCTCTCAGTGGCCTCTCCACACATGCAGAATGGGTGCACAGTCTTGGCTCAGGGATTACTTGAAGATTCCTTATGCTGGGTGGCAGAGACAGGACTAGGGATCAGTCCCAATTCTCTGTCCCAAGGTCTGACTCCTAGCCCGTCTGAGATGCAAAGGCCATGATCGTGCTATGTCTCCCAAAGACAATCCAGTACTCAGATTGTTGCTGAGATTCTGTTTTCAGAAACTTCCTGGGGCAAAGGCACGAAAATTTCATTCTCCAGTAGGGGCAGAGATCCAGGCTCTGCAGTAGAGAAGAGGAATTCCAAGGTTCTAGCTCTCCAAAGAGAGCTGAAGACAACAGCCAAACCAGGATACACCTTGTGACGTCCAAGCCAGGTGAGGTAATGATCGCACAGGTCCTGGTGGGCTGCATCCCAACCCAACATCCCAGCTTGTATATCATCCAGGCAAGGTAAAGGCAGATGAAGCTAGGAAAATGAGGATAACCTGCCAAATGCCAAGGGAGAGCAGCACCATGGTTGGCCTTCTATCTATCAACTTGCAGACACTCTCTAGGTGGCACACTTGGCTACTTGTTCTCCTCTCCAAGGAGTCATCACTTCTCACATGGGAAGATGGGTGGACATGTTTCAAGTTAGGCAGAATGGGATCCTACAGAACCTCCCTCCTGAGTTGGGTGGTGCCCACACACACACAGCTGTGGTCCAGGCAGCCTGGCCTCCTGTGCTGAGCTTCTTGGTGTCCACCTCCTTCCTAAGGCATATGGTGACTCTCAGTTTCACTTGTCCCATTGTCCCTGTCCCTGCAGGGCTGGTCTTGTGCTGAGATCTCCCCTATGTCCCCATCAGCAGCAATTGCTAGAGGTACCAGCAACACCATGGCTGGAGCAGGAAACAGAGTGGGCTGAAGTTCAGCTGAGGGAGCTCATGTCCGTAAAACTCTTAGCCAGGAGCTTGTGCCTGCTCCGGTTGACAGCCAGGGAGTTGTGCTTGAGTCTGCACAATGCCTCCAAGCAGGTTCTGTAGCCCATGCATGTTCTCCTTTTCCATGCTCAGCCATACTTTCTGCAGGAGTTCCTCCTCCTTCAACACCCATTTCAGGCATTTACATGGGTTTCAGGTGAAGCCAGGCCAGAGTTATGCTGGCAGCAAAGCTTTCCTTGACAATTTGTAGTAAGGCTAAAACTCCTTCCTTTCCTACCCTCTGCGCCAAGCTTGTCTCTTGGGAGAGGCCCCTCTTTAAATAGCAGGCTGAGTGTTTTCAGGTTGCAGAGTGGTTTTGCAAAGAATTTCATCAAGGACTCTCACTGCTTGACCTTTCCCATCTTGCTGCAGTTTCTGAGTGCTCAGCTTCGGCTGTGAAGTGCCACCAATCCCACGCGGCCTGATCTCCTTGGCAGAGACCAAAACACATGAAGATCAGGGCTGGCTTTTGAATAGATGATGTTGGTCAATAGTGCCATACCCCTAGGAGTGCTGTCAGGACACAGCCTCTACACGTAGTTCTTGCTACATGTGCTGTGCATGCAGTGTTCCTGCTCTGGGATGACACTGTGTGATAGTGTCATAGAATCATAGGAACATTAAGGCTGGAAAAGACCTTGAAAATCATCAAGTCCAACTGTCCACCTACCACCAATACTGCCAAGTTAACCATGTCCCTCAGTGCAACATCTATATGGTTCTGGAACACCTCCAAGGACGGTGACCCCACCACCTCCCTGGGCAGCCTGTTCCAATGCATTAGCACTCTTTTGCAGAAGAAGTCTTTCATAATATTCAACCTGAACCTCCCCTGGTGCAACATAAGGCCATCACCTCTTATCCTATTGCTGTTACCTGGGAGCAGAGGCTGACTCCCACCTCACCACAACCTCCTTTCAGGGCATTGTAGAGAGGACTAAGGTCTCCCCTGAGCCTCCTCTTCTCCAGGCTGAATCATTCCAGTTCCTGCAGTCGCTCTGTGTAAGTCTCAAGCTCCAGACCCTTCACAGCTTTATTGCCCTTTGAATGCTCTTTAATAGTTCTATGTCTGGAGCTGCTTGAGCTGGCCATCTTCTGGAGCAGATCCCAGCCACTACAGCCCTGCTAAGAAGGCATCGATGTGAAAAGAGCTCTCCAGACTGATGGCCAAAAGTGGAATGAGGGCTGGTGCCAGGAGCTGGAGATAAAGCACACACGCTATAACAGGAGCAGGAGCAGGTTGAATGTTTGGTGTCACGGGTGTGTTCAGATGACATGGTTGTCTCCTAGGCTTTAGTAACAAGTGACCATGGACCAGACACAAATGCTGTCTTAGGGACAGGTTTCTTCGTACTGGTCCCTGACCCATCTCCCCTGAGGCCAGGCCTCCTTCTTGCCCCATGGCACGCACAGCTGCTGGAGGTAGGTCACCATACCAATGGTCTCAGTGGCCCTGCAGTGGACTCAGATGGACTGCATGGGTTAAGAGGAGGAATGTCCTCAGTGAAGGCATACACCTTGCCTTGGATGCTGCTCCTGAGCTGGTCTGATGAGAATTTGGTGGCCTGGATGAGCAGAGATCTGCTTGAAATCCAGGTTGGCAGAGGCCTGGCAATGTGTGTATGTGTGAAAAGGCAACAGCTGAGCTATTACATGCAGGGAAATCAGGGTAAGCACAAAACAACAACAACAACAACAAGATGCTTTTAAAACTTAAATTAGTTTTACTTCTTTTCATGTCGTGAGTCTGAATTTTCTTTCTGTCTCCCAGGCTTGCGTTGTTAAGGTGACGATTTTGTGCTTGTTTCTTCAATTAGTTTCTTAGCATTTTCCCAGCTTTTCCATAGAGATGTTTTCTTCTAAAGAAGTCTGTTCCTTAAGGTTAGTTCTTAAAATGCTCATCCGTACTGAAGAACGATGCCAAAGCCCAAGGAAAGTCTTTCCTATATGAAAGATACAGTCATTTGCTGTGCAACAAACTGTTTTCTGATATGCTAAGGACTCTCCCAATAAGGAAGTTAAGGGGCTTTGGTTTAGCAATACCCATCATCAGGGCTTGTGGGTTGAATTTACAGGGGCTTTGGCTTTCCAAGAAGTCAAACGCTTTAGAAAAGCCCTCCTAATTCCCTGCAGATGGAGTATGAGCTAATTTTAGACTGCCTCGTTTGGAGGTGTCAACTTGTGTGTACAAGAATCTTACAGCAACTTTGTTCGAGCGTTGAGAACAGAAATCCTTTTTTAATGTTAACAAGGAATCAATGTGTTTTGAATGTGCAAAGATTTTATGCCACTAGGAGGGAAGATTTTTTATTTGTATATAATAAGCCCATGGCGTGCCCGTGTTTTGAATAATCCATATTTTTCTTGTTGCCCTTCTTCAGGAACGATGCTGTAGTAATGGAATATCTTGTGAGAAGGGCAGTCAGGGCGATCAGAGACATGAAATCTTGGACTGGGGAGAACCCACGGGGAGGTTTTGACATCTAGGGAAGAGGAAACTTCACAGTGAAAGGCAAAGACCTCCAAAGCATTGCATGGGGCAGAGCAGATGAGCAGGGAGCAGTTAGCTGCTAGTGGAATGGTGAGGATGGAGCATTGCCATGCATCTGTCAGCTCTGGAACTCTTTGCCCCAGGATTCTGAGAGCTGAGTTAAAAGAGAGGAAAAGTAAATCGTCTTTCGGATGGATCCCTCTCTTTTCAAAAGCAGATGGTTCACATGTAATCCCAGTTTTGGAAATCTCCATACTGCTGACTGTTACCTCCAACAATATGCTGGGAGAAGGGCTCTCACGTTCTTGCCCTGTTTCCCCTGCTCTTACCCAAGCAGAGGATGCTGGCTGTGCCAGAGGCAGGATGAAAGCTCTAATGATCTTTGTTCTGGTTCAATATGCCAGTTCTTATATATATATATATATATATAAAGAATGATTTAAAAAGGTTTTGCAGGAGCAGCTAAGACCCAGATTCAGAGCTGCTTAAGTGTTGCAGAAATAGGGATTTAACTTTTAGAAGCTTGAGATTTCTTTCTCTGTATCTGTCCTTTTTTTTTTTTTTTTAATCAGTTTTCTAAAATTACAGTAAAGCATCCCACAGATGCTTTTTTTTTTTCCTGGTTCAGTTGTGTGTGTGTGTGTGAAACCCCACAGCAACTAACTGCTTCGTTTTCAAAGACTATGCAAATGGTGTTTGGTCAAACCTATGGAAATCACACAGTGAGCACAAGTAGTGTAAAACACTGCAGATGTTCTGAAACAGTATGAATTATTTTTGAACAAAAGCTCCCAAATAATCATTGTGTTGGCTTTCCTTGTTTGTCCCTGTCTGATTTAATCAGACTGATGCTTTGCTGTGAGATCAATGGACCAAAGGTAACTAACCTTCCCAAAATATTTCCCAGCTGGAAAGGATGTTTCTTTTTGTAGTCAGGACATGTGAATTTACCAGTTCACAATGACCCCGTGTAGGATGGTGACAGGTGTCTGCCCAGCTTTTCATGTTCTCATGGAACATGGTGGTGGAGGAGTCACTCTGGCTGGACAACCAGTTGCCCTCAGCAAGATGTTTTCACCATGGGACTGCTGTTCCATGTGTCGTAACTTGGCATGGAGATTGCATCTACATCTTGGTGGGGTTAAAAGAGTAAAAGTAAGTTTGGCCTATTTCGCCGAAGTCATCCTCCTTAAAACAGCCAATAAACACGTTACAAGAAGTGAACAGCACGCAGCACATAGGCAAAGCTGACCAATAAACCCAGCTCAACTCCCAGCTCTCAGTCTGGATGATTCCCTTTGGCCTCTGCTCAGCCACCACCATCCCTCTTTGCATGCTCTCCTGGGTAAGAGGAGAATGGGAACAGCAGGTGGCTCTTTGGGGCATGGCTGTCTTCTTGGATGCGTCCTTGGCAGGGGAAACCACAGAGTTCAGAAGCAGGTTGGAACGATGTCCTGGGGACTCTTGAAAATTTCCATCCACATCACAGAATGGCTGAGCTCAGAGGGGACCTCTGGAGATCCTTGATCTCAAGGATCTTTTTATTCTACTACTGCTGGAGCTTCCTTATATCGTGGTCTTGCCGCCAGCCTTTGAGCATCTTCAAGTCTGCTAGCGAAATGCTCTTAAGCTGATTTGAGAAGAAATCTCTTTGATGAACAAAAAGGGACCCTCAAGTGCTGATTTTCTACCCGTTTACCTATTTTTGCAAGATGTAATTGAACTGCAGTCATAGGAACATATTGCAGCAGTTTGCAAATTACATGCCATGGGAGATCCTCAGTGTCCTCTTGCAATTTGAACTGTGTTTTCCCTCTCCTTACCAGCATGCCTTGCAACAGGAACCTTTTCACAGCTCCACAAAGGACGTGAAATAAGAATATTTCAGAAATAATCATTTATGCAATGTTTATAACGACCCTGGGATTCAAATTAAGTTGAAACAAACTAGCGCTCAGGTGGTCACTGTGCTACTACACCATATCTAAATTACCTTTATGGAGCTCTTTTTTACCCATGGCTTTGTGGTCACCTTGTTGCAAAGCTCTGATGTTGCCTAACAGCTCTGTGCCTCAGCGCCCACCCTGACTTTGCCTCCAAGTCTTTCTCTAATCCAACAGGAATACAAATTGTCCCCCTGACTTGACTTGAAGGATGACATTGCTGACCTCCCCCAGTTCAACAAACAGCTTGACATCTCCAACATCTTGAAGTTCCCCAGGACTAAGTAAATGGTCTAGAACAGCCAGTGAAGTCTCTGGTTTGCATTCTAAGTGCCACGGGCCTTAGCACATGTGCATGGCTATCTCTGTGCATAATCTTACTGAGTTCTTGCTCACCTCCCTAACCCCCAGCCCAGCAAAGTCTGATGTAGATATCGTGCCATCCTCTCACCCATCCTTCCCTGTTGCCTTGCGAGATGCTATCACCTTGCTTCAAGACCCACGGGATTCTGTTTCTGGTCTCCTTTCCAGGTTGGACATGAACCTTTCCTTCAGAGCTTCCTGAGGTGCCACTTACCAATGGTTGGACTGGGTGATCTTGGAGGTCTTTTCAAACCTTGCTGATTCTGTGATAACAGAGCAATTGTCCCATGATGTCAGTGTTCTCATTCCCCAAACAAGCTCTTTCTTTCATTGTGATGCTTGAGCCTCGTGCTCTCCTGAGATATGTATTAATAGCGTGCTCACCTCCCGTCTGCCTGCAGGAAGAGTGACCTACATGTGCTAGTCACTTAGAATCATGGAATCATAAAAATGGAAAGGACCTCTAAGATCCCCAAAACCAACTCCAACCCACCCCCACCATGCCCACTAACCACGTCCCTCAGTGCCACATCTCCATGGTTCTTGAGCACCTCCAAGTGATGGTGACTCCACCGACATGCAGAAGATTTGCCTATCATTCTCCATAGCAAAAAGCAAAACAGCAGCTGTTATATTTAGCAGAAAAACAAAAGCTGTGTTTGTTGCACCAAAAACTTTCCTACTTCTTCCAAGTTTCTATTCTCTGCCAGCTGGAATGGTGCACAGAGCAGATCATTAAGATTTAATTCAACCCACTGCTTTGGGCATGATCTCTGTAGCTTGTCCTGCAGCCCTTCCCCTTCTCCAGGCAGGCCCTATGAGCCATGGCACATTTACCCCAACCCATCTGCCACCTCTTTTAGCTCTCAGCATGTGCTACATCCCAGCTTTATGTGGTGGAGCTGCTCCCCAGGCAGGAGCCAGGTCCTGGTTGCTTTTTAATGGCTGAACATGCATTTGTTGTGTCAGGTGGTGTGGAGAGGGAGCACCTGTAAGGTTCCCCTGTCTGCAGTGAATTGTGTGCCATGCTGACCCTACTAATGACCCAGCTCATCCATGCACTTCTCTGGATGATGGGTGCTCTCCTGGAGTCGCAACATGGGTAGAGGTTTCCCAGTGAAGAACTCTAACCATTTCCCTCTAACTCAAGTTGGGATGATGTTTTAGCACTCTCCCATGCTTGTGCTTAAATGATTTACAGGAGATCACTCACCTAGTTATATGTGCTGTGTCACCTCCAAAGCACTGCTTGCGTCCAGCCTTGCTGGAGCATAACAAAGCACGCACCTCAGCACGTGGTCTGGGCATGTTACCCTCATCTGCTCTCAGGGGCTGTGTGGTGTCACAGCTTTATCCTTCCGAGAAAAACCCTCTGGGGATGCCTGAAGGCTCATTGCCAGGCAGCTTCATGTCCCACCTCAGAGTCCTTCCCTTGCAGATTTAACACTGGGCTCGCAGGGCTGCAGACCCTAGGAGTTGACGGGCAATAGGAGTCAAGGGGATGCATTCCCCTCCCTGCTGGCATATTTTGTCGTGGAGCAGCCATCCTCCTGCCACTGGACCTTGTCCTTGGGTGTGAGTGGCTGAGCACGACGCACCAGCATCGCAGCACCCGGCTCGCTGTGTTGACACAGGCTCCAGGGATAACAGCATCAATACTAGGAGAATATTAATACTAACAGGAGGCAGAACCATTGTTTACCTTGCTTTTGTTAATCAGTTTGTTTCCATTCGTGATCCCAAAATGAAATTAAAATGCTCTGTTTACACTGCTGAATTATCATCTGCTCCAGCAGGTAAAGCACTTTGGCAGAGAATTAATGGAGCCACGGACAGATTTGTGTCAAAAATATGTGCATATTTTCTCACTGAAGGATTTGTTTGAAATGAGCTGGAATCCCATGCCTTTGTGTTTAAATAAAACATCATCCAGCAACCACCCACACATGCTGCTGCGACGCGGTGGCCCTGAAACAAGTTCACCTTTAAAAACATCTGAGTGGAAGGCACTTCCCACACTGGATTCAGAGGTGATTCTCTAAGACCGAAGATGGCCTTGGAAGGGAGCTTAGGGATTCAGAATATACTTGAAGGAAAAGTGCAGTCCTGATGCCAGAGAAAGAAAGACTGGCTTCAGGTTGTCCTCAAGAGCTTGTGCTGAATAGTGCTGGGGGGGTGGGGATTGAGGGGTGGGTGTATTTCTGCCTCAACAAAAAGAGCCAAATTGTCTTCTCCAGTGCTGCAGTGCAACCCAGCACCTGCCTCAGAAAGGTTGAAAAAATCCAGTTCTGATCATTTCTGCTCCAGCAGCACTAAATTTATAACCCAGCACAAGGAAGACAAGATCTAAAAACTAATTTAGCAAAAAATAGCCTTTGCAACTAAAAATTAATGCTTCGAGTGGCCTAAATGAAGCTTGAAAATAGCTTTTTTTTTTTTTTTTTTTTGCTCCATCTGATGATCCACGTGCCTATTTGCAAACAATTCAAATGCAGTAAATTGAGAGGAAATATAAATCAGGTTCCTAAGTGAAGCCGCATAAATCCAATAAATGATTGATGAGAGAATCCTGTTTTAAGGCACTGCTGTCTGTCTCCAGTGCTGAGGCAGAAAATAATGGGGCCGTCGCCTCTTTGGGCTGTGCTGAACGCAGCGAGCTTGCACCAAGCTCTGATCCCAGCTCAAGGTCAGAGGTGACCTTCTCTCTCCACCTAGCCAAGCTGCCCAAAAAGAGCTGCAAATTTAGGCTGTGCCCACCAAAGATCTGGCACCAGTCTTTGTGGTCTCTCCTCCAAGAAGATGGGAATGGATCCATCAGCTGTGAGTCTGACCTTGAAGTGCTATGCTGCAAAGGGCTCAGTGGCTCCACCAGCAGGGACCTGGCGCTGCCATACATCTCCTTGCAGGGTGATGGACTTGTTGCAAACATCAGTCCTGCTTCTCTGTTTGTGGGAGCAAAGCTGGCTCTGCATGTGCTGGCTGGCTCAGGGCAGGCACTAATGGCTTTGTGGGTCTCTGTTCTCCTTCAGATCATAGAACCATAGAATGGTTTGGGTTGGAAGGGACCTTAAAGATCATCTAGTTCCACTACTCTGCCACTGGCAGGGACGCCTCTCACTAGACCAGGTTGCCCAAAGCCCCATCCAGCCTGGCCTTGAACACCTCCAGGGATGCAACATCCGCAGGTTCTCTGGGCGACCAGTGCCTGTGCCTCACCACCCTCACAGCAAAGAGTGTCTCCCTAATATCTAATCTAAATCTACTCTCTTAAGCTGTTACCCCTTGAGCTATCACCACATCCCATGGCAAAGAATTCCTTTCCAGCTTTCCCATAGCCACCTTCAGACAATGGAAGGCTGCAGTGAACTCTCCCTGGAGCCTGCTTCTCCAAGCTGAGCGATCCCACCTATCTCAGTCTGCTTTCATAAGAGAGGTGCTCCAGCCCTGTGAGCATCCTTGTGGTCTCCTCTGGACTTGCTCCAACAGATCCATGCCCTTCTTATGCTGGAGGCCCCAGAGCTCAGTGGAGTCCTCCAGGTGGGTTCTCCCAAAAACAAAGCAGAGGTCCTGCCAGTTATGTTTTTTTTTATGCAGCCCAGGATATAGTTGGCCTTCCGAGCTGCAAGCACCCATTGCTGGCTCACATTCAGTTTTATATCTACCAACACCCCAAGTCCTTCTCTGCAGGCTTGCTTTCAATCTGTTCTCCACTCAGCCTGTATTTGTGTTTGCTATTGCCCTGACCCATGTGCAGGGCATTATTGAACTTCATGATGTTTGCACAGGCCCACTTCTCAAGCCTGTGGAGATCCCCCTGGATGGTATCCCTTCCCTTCAGTATGTTGACTGAGGTGCTAGCAGATGCCTGCTCTTGCCCCGCTCTGTTCCTGGCACAGTCTCCTATGTAATGGTTCTGGAACCCTCCAAGACCACAGCTTGCAACCCAGGAACCATTGTGAGCACCCAGCAGTTGTTAGCAATGCCTTAGTGGAAAACTGTGTGAGGTAGGGAGGGGACCTGGCCACCTCATCTAGCTGCCAGCGTCCTGCCCCCCAGCACAAAGCTGATGTCAGAATATTCCGAGTTCCCTGAAGGGCCATTTACCCGTCCTGCTCTGATTGAACATCCCTGCAGGCTTTTGCAAACTGGGATATGACACACACTGCTGATGCAGCCCTGAGGGCTGGCAATCACCAGCAGATTTTTCCATCCACAGAGTGAAGGGTGTTTCGGGACAGGGACAGATCCCATACAAGTTGTTCTGCAGCCCTAGAGCAGAGTAAAACACTTTGAGGGTGCAACCATCCCCATCTTTTCTGGAGATAGAGACCCTGAGGAGCCACAGGCTAATGGAACCATGTGGTGCTGAGTTGTGCCTCACTAACTCTGCTTTGAGTTGTGTCAGCTTGGGTTGTAGCAGAGTGCATCATCCTGAAGAGAGCTTTCTTTTCACCTCAACCTGTTACTCCCATCTTTCACCACCATTAGATTACCCACAAGTGAAGGGCGAGGATGGTTTGCTTAGGGTAGCAGCAGAGCAGCCTGCAATATGATGCTCTGGCAGCCTGGGACAAGCCTGCACCAAACACAGAGACACACTGCTCCCTGCTTTGTGCTGGGATTGGAGATTCAACCACTTTTTCCTGTACCTGACAGGTCAAGACAGCTGCCATCAGCCTCTGCTTCCAGACAGCTTGGCATAAATCGTTGTGAATGGAAGGAGATGGTGTGTCTCTGCTCCAGGTTGTCCCTGTTTGGATTCAGCTCTGACACAGTTTTCATGAAAAAATTATTTTGCAAGAAAATGGATTTCCTATCAAACCAGGCATTTCTGCATAAAATATTGTTTGGGCTGACGTTTCCCTCCCCCCTCCCCCCCTTTTTTTTCTCCACGATGCAGTTCTCTTCCCTTCTTCTCTCACCCTCTTCCAAAGATACGTGCATAAAAATAATTCTGAAACAGTGTTAATTTTTCAGTGAAAGTGTTTGGGTTTGGGTAACAGAGGGCTGCATATTTTTAGAGGAAAACAAACATCAAAACTAAAGAAAAGTCGGTTTTCAGAAATAATACCAACAACCGTTCAGGTAGAAATGCTAGCTACCTGGTAAATACTTTGTAGGAGAGAAAATGTGGTTTGTACCTGCTGGCCTGCAGCACAGCCCGTCTTCTGGTAAGCCTGAGCTGTTCCCATGATGACACTGGGGTGCTTGGCCATCGAGTCCCAAGGCCAATAGCCAAAACCCAGCCAGCAGTGGCCCCAGAGCTCCCCACTGAGCTCCTTGACTCATCATCCTTCCTCCCACTCCCTTCCTCCCCTTCCATCTCTCCCAGTTTCCCAAATCCTGTTGCTTTTCTTTCCCATCTCCCAGACTGTGCTCACGCTTGAGACATGAGTGACATGGTTTAGTGGCATGGTGGTGATGGGCTGATGGTTGGGCTGGCTGATCTTAGTGGTCTTTCCCAACCTTCATGAGTCTGTGATTCTATGTTTCAATGATTCTGTGAGGAGAGGAGCTGGTGTCACGGGCAAAGCTCAGAGGTCTGCAAAGGAGGACACTGTGTCCCACTTGGTCCTCAGCTCTGCAGTCCTGGCCATGCAGAACCCCGAGTGGAGTGGGGACAGCAGTGTTAATGGCCTTGGCTCCCTCCTCTTACTTATGGCCAAAAGCCCAAGATGCCATTCTCGCTGATGGCATTCACTGTGACAGCCCTCATTCTATAAGCAGTCTTGCTTTGGATCCAGCAACAAACAGCACAGGAAGGAGGAAGCAGTGCCTGTGGTCCTGGGGATGCCTTCTCTGCTGTGGAGCTGATTTCCATGCACCCCATTAGGGCTGGCTGCTGCTGGAGAGAAGCTGGCCCTCAATGCCCTGGAATCAGCTTCCCTCCACCCAATTTCTCTCTGGGCCATTGGCAGGCCCAGAACGGCTTCGTTTTCCAAAAGCTCCATGTGACAGAAGTCTCTTACAAAAGCAAAAGCTTTATTTCATCAAGCAGGGGATTGGTTTCCCCTATTCTCACCCTTCAGGAGGTGAATCTGCAGAAGAAAGCAACCCACGTGTTTTGAGGGGGCAGAAATCTCCCTGCACAACCCTTTCCCTTTATCACAGCTGAGCTAATCAGGGCAGGTCACTCAGGGGTCCCCAGCTGTCCTGTCTGAAGTCATCTGCTGTTTGATTGCAGTCTGTGATGCCACTCCAGTCCACTCTCTGTGGGAGCTCACAGTCCCAGTGTTCCCACTCCCTGTGCTGGGAGCAAGGGGTGCTGGTGCAAGAGCAGGGCTGGGGCTAAGGGTCTGCAGATCAGTGGAAGCTCTCGAGGCGCAGCATGGGAGATCCTGCTGGCTGCCCTTCAAAGGAGCAGAGCTGGCTCCAGAGAGACCCTGGCGAGATTCCCCCTGCCAGATGTGGCTGGCAGCTGGCGAGGCGCGCGGCCCTGAGAAATTCTTGCCATTTTCCAGCTCTTGCTCTTTTGCAGGACTAGCAGAATTTCTCAGTGTAGAGACATTTGTCAATTTACATAATTAAAGCACTGCAAACTCATCCAGATTCACAGATCCCTGTGCTGGCTCCCCAGAGACTCACCACTTCTCTCCCATGAATTATTTATTGGCAGCGCTGTTTCAAATGGGCCCCTTTGTCTGCTGTGTTTGCTCCAGATTTCATTTCTCCAAGGCGGAGATGATGCTGTGGTCCTCTGAGACAGAGCACGGGGAAAGGAACAACTCCATTTGCCACAGCCCTTGGTTGTAACTCTGCCCATCAGGTGCTGGCCCCAGTACAGCACAGAGCCTGGACCCAGGAACTCCGGGAACCCCAGTGTGGGATGCTCACCCTGTACGGTCACCTTGCTCCTCTCGAAGCAGTATTGCTTTGCCTCTAGTGAGAGTTGCCCATTGAACAGGCTCTCCTGCCAGAAGAACGGGTCCCTTGTTTGGACACACAGAAAATAATGGATAGCATGAGAGAGAGAGACAGAGGAAGGCAGCAGCAAGCAGTAGGTGCATAGAGACGTTGCTCATACTCGCAGGCTCTCCCTGCTGGAATCGGGTGTGTGCTTCCAAGTCCCACATCAGAGGAATACAAATATTTGTGCTGCAGAAACTCTTCTAATGAAGTCCGGGACTCAATTCACTTCAGCCTTTCGAGGCCTGTTTGTTTTCCAGTCCTGCAGCTGTGATGGCTGCAGCATCGGGAGCTCAGCATCACGCAGCCACGTCCCCGCTGCTTTCCCCACATCTCCCATGTGTCTGCAGAGCAGAATGGGGCCATGGCAGCCGGGTCAGGAGGCAAGCAGGAAATCAAAACGCAATGACCCCAGTGCTGAGTTAATCAGAGTGAGTCCGGCTGTCAGGTGCTGCATGCAGCTTTGCTAACTGCAGCCTGAAATGCTGAGAACAGAACGTGGGATGGTCCTGGGATGGTCCACGGGATGGTGGGGCAAGGAGTGGTCCAGCAAGATCAGGGATGCTCATTCCCCTGTGACACAGGGCTGGCGGTTCATCCTGGACCAGGAGCTGGGGAGGGAGGTTGCAGTTGCAAATTCAGCCTGAACAAGTTGCAAGCTGCCACAATGAGAGATACTTGCACGGCACTCCTCTCCCCACCCATGAATACGCATGTACAACAACGTGGCCCTTAGAGCAAGAGGACCAGGAGGCTCCCACAGTGGGGACGGCAGGCTTGGCTGGTTGTGCAGCAGAGGGTTTCTCACCAGGATCCTGCAGGTTTATTCCCCAGAGCCCCAGATCTCACTGCTTTCATCAGAAGGTGCGGTCACAGGTGTAATTTTCAGCTCCTATCCCCTTCGTTAAATCAGGTGGGGCAAGAAATGGTACAGTGCAGTTGGGGGCTATTGTGGAAAAAAAACCACACATGCACACACACAAAAACCCTCTGAAAAGGATTTTCACAGTGTGATGGAAGCTGAGAGAATTCATCTGGGCCTCTCAGTTTTTATTTTTATTTATTAATTTCTTCTTTTTTTTTTTTTTTTTTTCCTGGAGACTGCTGTTGCTGATGTATTATTTATACAGCGGGAAATTAGACTCCGAGGACTCAAGTATTCTTCAAATAAGCTTCCTAATTCTGTCAATTAAGAATGCACAGGCTGCTGGGTCTCTGGCTTGGGAAGAGCCGCAGAGGAGTGAAAGCTGCCCCTGGTCATTGCTCTGATGTGCTGCATCGCCGGCGTGCCGCAGACATTTCAGCTGGAGGAAAAAAAGATCTCTGTCCCGAAATCAAACGCTTCCTAGGAGCTCTGTGTACAGAAGCTCTTGCGGATTTCAATGGGACAAATAACTTTCTTGTGCTCTGGAGGGGGAGTATTGAAGCCCTGAACGAGCGGTCTCGCTTTGTTGTGCTCTAAAATGAAATCTGGTGCTGTTAACAGGCGGCTGCCAAAGCTGGAAGACCACTGTTGTGAGTTAGGGGGCGTCTGCTCTCTAATTAATGCTTTTAATCCTTCCTGTGTTCCCAGTGTAGTTTTAAAGCAAATGAGTTGACATGTAATTAATACTTAAAAGCGCATCCTCCCTTCTTTGCAGCCTTCCTGTAACCAAGTGGCACTTTTAGATGGGTTTGGAAGTCTGTTCCTGCACCAGGACATGGGGAGGTGTCCTTGGTCATGGAAGAGGGACTGGGCACCGAGCTGCAGGACAGGCTGTTCTCACCTCCCACGGCGCAGACTGCGTCCCAAGGTGGAGAAAAGAAAGAAGCAGGCTGTCCCAAAAACTGTAAAATGCTCAGCCCTGGCTCGTGGCTGAAGATGAGATGCTCAAGGTCAGGCTGGAAGGGGCTCTGAGCACCTGACCAGCTGTGGCTGTCCCTGTTCAGTGCAGGGAAGTTGGACCAGACGGCCTTCAGTGGTCCCTTCCAACTCAAATGATTTTATGATTGGATGATTCTGCGTTCATTTCATAGCCAGAAAAAAAGCAACGGGGGGTAAGGCAGTGCTTGCCAGCACACTTACAAATGCTTTGGTGCTCAGTGGCATTAGGCACAGGAAGATGCTAAATGCTCGTCCTCCCCTTAGTGTTGTTATGAGAAAGATGAGACCTCTCAGAGGACGAGTCCTTTTATCCCTTCTTATGGGTTGGACAACATCCCTTCTACCACCCCAGAAGCACTCTTTGCTGAGGGATGGAGGTTTATGGCTGCAGCAAGGCATTTCTTTTCTTTCCTTGCTCTGAATTTAGTGTTCACTGCAACTGCAGATCTCTCCATCTGGAGGAGGAATAAATGCCTGCACTAAGAATGCCACTAAGGGAGATCTCCCTCCCTGCTCTGGGTCAGGGCTGGTTGGGTGATCCCTCTGCTCCTGGAGTGCTGGAAGGCAGGTGACATTGGCCCCACCATTGGCCCCAGTTGGATGCACACTGGGGAAGAGACTTGCAGAGAAGGTGGAAGTTATGCTCGCAGATAGATTTCAATGCTTCTGTTTGGCCACAGTAAGTTTCTTTGTCAGCAAAACGAAGTCAGAAATAGCAATGCTTGGAATTGCTCTTCAGTAGTGCATTCCAAGGGCTGGTCCATCATGGGATTGACTCCTACGTGCCCATGGGAGCATGGGTCCTTATACAAGCAGCGATGCCCCCACCACCCTCCAGCTCATCCCAGTCCCCAGTCTTGCAGATGACACCGCAGTGACCAGTTGCATGCTTCTCCACAGTCTGTGTGAGATGAGCTGTGGATCCCCAGCCAAAGTCATGTCCGTCTGCTACTGCAGATGTAACCCTGTATTCACGAGCAAGTGCTAAAGCTTTCTGTCGTGTGGAGGCTCTGAAGTAAAAGGAGCATGGGATGGGAAGGGCTGCCTGAGACATCAGCCCGGCTCAGCAGTCTTGATAGACAGGGGAAGGGGCAGCAATCTGTGGTCTTGCCAGGTGAATTGTGCTAGATTAACTGCTCCAGCAAGTCCTCGGTTTCATCACACTGAGTTCTCCCAGCTTGTCCTTGAAACTGGGAGTGATGGAGATCCGACAGCCCCCCCCCCCCCCCCAGAGATCTGCCCCACTATTCTGACTACTCAGGTCCTTCCTCAGGAATGGTCTCAATCTTTAGTCCTGCATTTGAAGCCCATTGTTTCCTGGCGTGACCACAAGCAGGGAGAAATTGTTTCTCTTGCTTTCTGCAATCCTTTTTAGTCTTAGCTATGTGTCTCTCTCACTCTCCATTGTAGGCTGAACAAGCTTTCCCTCCCAGCCTGCTGTAATACCATCCTTTATTGAAAACCCTAGCTTCTGGGAACATTGATGTCATTTTGAAGGTGGTTTATAATCATGATGGCTGTGGAAAAAGCTGAAATAACTCACCCACCAGGATTCACACAGCAGAACCCCAAATCAATGGATCTGCAAGACTGATTAGCTGGAAGAAATGCTGGGTTCTGCTTTAGGCATCACTATTAGTGCTTGTGTATCACAGAGACTGGTGCATGGGGCAGCTCCCCGTCTTCCACTGTTCATAGAATCAAAGAATTGAAGAATATCCCGAGTTGGAAGGGATCTGTAAGGATCATCGAGCCCAGCTGGTTTGTAGTTCTGGTTTCTAGCTCTGCTTCTCAGTCACGCATGTGTGCCAAAAGCAGCACATCCTCCCTCTTGGCACAGCATGGCCTGCAACTGACCCTGGGATACTGCAGGAAGCCAACAAACTGATAAATAGGGGGCAAGACTCAGCTCTGAATTGCAAAGCTTTGACTCGTATTGAGCTAGAGAGAGAAAGTCTGCCAGCAGGCACTCACTGGAAGGCTATTTCTGCTTCGAAGAAGCTTGTGAAATATAAACCACACGTGACATTAGGCTTCTCCCTGTCCTTCGTGCTTATGGGGAATGAATGCTTTTCTTTTCAGCTATAGTGAGGGCAGGGTTGAACCTCTCCATCTGAAAATGTTGGGTTTGCTATGGAAACCTGTCCCTGTTCCAACAGCTCTCCAATCCTCATCCTGGGAGGAATTGCACATGATGTTTCTGAAGGGCCAACAATGACTCGGAGGAAGGGACTGATCCTTTCCTGCACCTTGCTGGGGCAAGTGTGGGGTAACTCCCTGCTTTGCTGGCTGCGCTCTCCATTTGGGAGGGCAGGAATGGAGCTGGGGACTCGGTGCAGAGGTGGAAGCACAACACGAAGATCCCCATCCTGCTCATTTCTAAACTGGTCCTTTTCTTCCTCACCCTTCTTATCCTTTTACTTTTTCAGTCCTTACAGGCAGGAGCATATGGAGATATAAGCCTCAGTGTTTTAAAGAGACAGCACACTTACAAAACAAATATATATGTGGTTAAAACTTTTGTTTTCCTTTTCCACTCAGTGCCTTGGTGCTGTTTGGACTCTGCAGTGCCAAGCCCATCATCCCTCCCTTTGCAACTGACTATAGGTCAACGAGGCCGAGAGCTCTCCCTTTGCCACCAGAGATGGGCTGTGTTGTCATCTATCTTTAGAGCTTATCCTAACAACAGGAATATGTGATTGCCTTCAGTGGGCTCTATGCTAAAGAACTTGTGGCTTGCAAGGTTTGACAGAGGAAATTCTCCCAGTCTGCAGAACATGTTGACAAGGACTGTGTGTGGGAGGGCTGCTGTGCTGCTGGTGAGCTCCTGTCCACCTGTCACTACAAGCGCTGTAATCAGTTTGTCAGTGCAACAACATTGGGAATAGATGTTGTTTGCATTGTGTTCTTCTGTGAAAGAAAAAGGACTGAGTTGGGCTTATGTGGCCAAGTTTTGGTAGCGTGGGGTGTCATCTGCTAGCAGCCCACCACATAGACAAACCAGAAACCCATTCAGTGGGCAGGATGCCTGTTGTGTCTCAGGACAAGGAGGTGACGACATGGGATGGTACTCACTGAACTAGAAAACTGACTTGATGTCAGCATGTTTGGGTTCAGTTCTTCCCCACTCCCAGTTGTTGGAGGTGCCAAGGTGTGGCTGGGACAGGGAGCCAGAAACTGCAGGTACTGGGTTCAGTGCTGAAACTGGGAGAACTGAGACATGTAAATGCTTTGGCTGAGCACCCAGTCTTGGGAAGCACTGTGTAAGCCACATGGGCAAACACACGACAGGCACTGGGAGGTAAAGCTGGGAGGCCAGGGAGCAGCAGGGCTTTCTGGTATGCCCAGATGGGTAAGATGCATCTCCTTTGGTGCTACATGTCCAAAGACCTCATGGTATCACAGGCTCATAGAATTATTAAGGTTGGAAAGACCACTAAGATCAAGTCCAACCCCAACCCACCCCTCTGATGCCCTCTGGCATGTCCCTGCCCTTTTCTTGAACACCTCCAAGGATGGTGACTCCACCACTTCCCTGGGCAGCCTATTCCAGTTCACTACCACTCTCTCCAAGCAGAAATTTTGCCTGATATCCAACCTGATATTTCAGTAGTTGGCAGTGCCATGGACCAGGAACCCTGTGGACTGAGAGGGCTTTATCCACACTGTGATGCTGGGAACTGGGGCCCATGGCCTCTGGCTGATATTTTTTTTAAGTTTTCTATTCCGGATCCATCTGGAAAAGAAGGACTATGACCCAAATCTCCGGCTTCTTCTGCTGGCACCATGCTCATTGCAATATCTCCCACAGGCTGTTTCTGTGCTGGCATGCAGTCTGGTCTGTTTGAACCCTGCACCTCTAACACGGCCATCAGTGATGCTCCCTCATTGCTTTGTTCTAAAGTTTACTCTAAATCTGTAGACAGCAGGATGCCCTTAAGTCAGACAAGTCTTCAGTGGGTACAAGACCATAGAATACAAGTCCACATCTCAAGCAGTGTGCAAGGGTCCCAGATCTGGCATTCCCTGCTTGAGCAGCTGCACATCAGGGACTGACACTGTGGAGAAACCTATCCCTGTGGTCTCTTCTTTCCTTCTGCTGTCCGTTCTGGAGCATTTACACTCTGTTGGTTTATTCCTGATTTCCTACTTCTTGTCAGGGAATAGCTTTGCAGGGACGTGGTAGGGGATTCCTGTGCTCAGCAGCTAAGTATGGGTGACAGCGAAGAGCAGGACAGTCCTGTAGGGCACTTGCCTCTCATTCTCAGACATCTCTGCTATGGGCGTGATGCTCTGCATAGACGCTGTGCAATGAGCAGGAACAGAGGAAGCCGTCAGCGACCTGTCCACCACAATCATGACTCAGCCTCTGAGGCTGTCTGTACCTGAGCAGCTGTTTGCAGGGCCAGGAGACATCAGAGAAAAGGATCTGCAAAGCAGCACAACGTACAGTGAGGCAAAACCTGCTGTGTCCTGGGTCCACACAAGTTCTCACTGAAGGAGGCATCACTTCAAGAAAGGTGGATCAGCCAAGAGCTGAAAGGCACAAACGCACAAGGAGATTGAATCAGCTGCTCTGATAAAAGTCAGGCTGGACATTAGGAAGAGTTTCTTCTCAGAAAGAGTGGTGATGCATTGGCAGAGGCTGCACAGGGGATGATGGGGTCATCGTCCCTGGAGGTGTTCGAGGAACATGGAGATGTGGCACTGAGGGATGTGGTTAGAGGGCATGGTGGGGATGGGCTGATGGATGGACTTGGGGATCTGAGTGGTCTTTCCAACCTTAATGATGCTATGATTCTAAAAAGGAGAGAAAACAGGACTTTGTAAGATTTATAGCTGCCACTGATAATCTCCAGGATCATTTTGGGGATCTCCAGCCCTCAGTCTCCCTAGGAACCTACCATCAGCCCCAGCACTGCTGCTGCAGATGGGAGAGCCTCTGCTGCTCTGTGCCTGGCACCAGGTCTGTAAATCTCAGCATCCCCTCCCCAGCAGTACTTAAATCAACCCTAAATGAGCTCTTTTAAGAAAATGTAGGCAATCAGCGGTGAATTATCGTGAGGCACAAGAGCTTTCTTGAAAGCGATGAGCACTTATTGGTCATCTGGACCGCAGAAGGCACAGTTCTTTAAATCAAAGCCCACAGGTCAGCTGGAGCAATGCCTCTTTCTGTGCTTCCTTAAGCAGAATCTGCCCTGGTGGTTGTCAGCATCTTCCTCCCTCCCTCCCTCTGTTCCTTCAAACCATCCTCTTCAGCACGATTCCTGGTGTGTTCTTCCTTTTATCAAACTTGCTTTTACTAGCTGGTTGTTTTTTTTTTTTTCAACAAAATTCTCAGAAAACAGATTGTTTGGGACCTTTTCATTCACCTCCTTCTGTCTGAGGTTTTGGGAGATAGACAGATAGATGAATTAATGCTTTCATCTCCTTTGCCGGAACAAAAAAGGAAAAAATAGCATTCAAAAAGAAGGCTGTGCTGAGCTCCTGAGTCCAGAATTGGGACTTGAAAAAAATAAATATTGCTACACATCTTAAGATCAGTGACAAAATCCTGAAAGTAATCACGACCTGCAGAGCTCCCAGAGCTCTCCCTGCCTTAATGGCTTGGCTGAGTCTCAGGGGGACTCATTGCCTTCCCTCTCCTTCCCTGTACGAGTGAGGGGGACAATGGGATCAGAGCAGGCTATGTGTAACGAGGAAGCGATGCATTCATCATCAGCCTGATCGGCTAATTTCTGTGTTGTGCCATAGCAGTGACAGCACTGTAATCTCACTCAGGAAAATCATCACTGCGGATCGTATTCTGTCAAGGAAACCACAGGTAATGTTGTGACTTCGCTGTTTGATTTTCCCAGGTTTAAAAGCATGTCAGAGCTCCCCCTTATTTTGTACGCGATGTTAATGTCAAGGGAGTTGTAATGAAATGTCATTCCTCCCCAAAATATTTTTCCTGCGAGTGAGAGAGCTGCTTTGGTTTAAGGTGAATAAAGTGGAGCAAAAGCTGGAGTTCAGTACGGGAGAAGAGGCTGCGACAGCATTGGCAGCATGCAGTGATACAGCAGCTGCTTGGTTGAAAAGGGGAAAAGAATGGCAGGATTCTCCTCCACAGCCCTCAGATACATCTCTTTCTGATATCTTTTCAAGGAAGTGTTTATCAGTTGTTTCTCAGCATGAAGCCTGCCACATTTGGTGCCTGATTTTGAAGATGTTTCTCCAGCCCTAGTCACCCTAACAGCACCAAGTCCCTCCCCTGCAATGCGCTGAGCCTTGTGACCCCACTATAATAACAAGGGTAGAGGAGCTGTCCCTGCTGGTCAGGGCATGTGGTGCCCAAGTGCTGCAATCTGAGTGAATATGAAAAGTCTCAAAGCCAGCGAATCTCATAACTTCCCTCAGTTTGGAGTGAGAGAGTGTACTCCCATGGAGCAACGAACTGTAGGGCTGCAGCACCCAGTCTGCTGTTGGGTGCCCAAGGCAGCTTTGTGCAGGATGCTCCTCTCCCTACAACTCTGACTCCAAGTACAAATGTGAACTAGCTTCACTGCAGCTATGGGGTTGGGATACATCTGAACACGAGGCCACCAAGAAATAAGCTCCAAATAAGTCATGGAGGCTTCCAGGTGAAAAGTTTACCTACACTGCTGCCATCAGAGTGAGAGAGAGATTTAGGAGTCAAGACTGATGCAGAAAGCTCCTTGGTCCATGCTGCCCGGCTTTGGCTGGCCACCCCCAAATGGTGTGTTAAATGTGGAAGGGATGGGTTACTCTGCAGTTTCTCTTTCTAAACCTAGTGTAACCTCAGAGCAAGAACTGAAATAGGCCTCCTTCCTCCTCTGTCCTCCTCTTAGCTTCATGTCCTGCCCCACTCTTTGCAAGCTTTTGTTGTATATGTCATGGTAGACCCATAGTCAGCATGTTTCATCTTTCAGCTCTTCAGGATGCTCATGGGTTCCTCTTGAGTCCACTTGGATGTAGTTCTGATCTTGAGAGTTCAGGTTCTTGAAGCTGCGCCTCTTCCTCTGGAGTCTTCCCCAAACACTGAGTTGTCACATAGTGATGCACAAGTATAGCTGTAAGCTTGTGCATTTGCCAGAGAAGTGCATTTAGACACACTCAAGTTACACAGGGCACCAGACCTATGAGAAGACATGTGCCACGATGCTAATATGTCATCACCATCATTATGAATTAATACCACTGGCTTCTTTTGACAGAAACTGGTGATTTTTAACCTGCATGTGGGATTTGATGGCACAGAAGATATACATATATGCCTTGGACCAGCCCTGAGCAATTACTGAGGAATGTCTCCTCTCCCTTGGCTGATGTGTGGGACCACCACTTTGTTCTGGGATCCCACCAGTTTTCAGACCATGGTCAGGCTGGACAGTTTGAAAAACATTGTGTGACACCATGATGAGAGCTTCAGCTGGTAATCCTAAGAGAGAAGTTCTTGGCTGTTGAGAGATCACATTTTATGTGCAAGAGCTTTGCTTTCCACCTTTCCGCCTTTCTCTTTTCCTAGGATCTCTCTCATGCTCTGTCCTCTATTTGTATTGAAATTGTCTAAAAATATTTTGTACTACTTACATACAAGATAACTTCATTTCTTTTTTTTCTGCAATGGCAGAGAATCAGAGAATCACCAGGGTCGGAAAAGACCTCCAAGATCATCCAGTCCAACCATCCACCTACCACCAATATTTCCCCACTAAACCCTCAGTACCATACCTCAATGTTTCTTGAACACCTCCAGGGATGGTGACTCCGCCACCTCCCTGGGCAGCCCGTTCCAGTGCCTGACCACTCTTTCAGAGAAGAAATTTTTCCTAATATCCAACCTGGCATCTACTTTTGCTTGGAAAATATCCTCTTTGGCCACCCTCTCTAACTCAGTCTTTCCAGAGTCCAGTCTGGCACACCAGTGCTGTAAGAGTGACTAGCATGGCACTGTTGGTGTTGACTTGGTTATTTCCAGTTAGCCTGGATTTCCAGATCTGGTGTAAACTGTTCTCGTAGTCTACAGTTGTTTTCTCTTTCTAATGTCAGAGTCGCTGGAAGGGCCAAGTTCTAAAATGTCAGAATATTTGTTCTTTCTTTTGGGGATAACAGGTCAGTGACTTCATCAGGTGTTCAACTCAAACTATTTCACTTAAAGGTTGGTCCTTCTCAGTGTTATGTTGATGTACTCATTAATTCATAGTTCATGCAAATATGATTTGAAATGTTCGTGATTATCTTAGACAAAGCTGCGATACTGTTCCCTTACTTTGCATATTATTTCAGACAGTCCACAAAGAAAAGGTGATTGATGGTAGTTTTACATCAGGGTCCAGCTGGCTGATCGTGAGAAGCGTGGGTGAGCAAATGCAGAAGAGACAGAAGTGATGATGTGCTCCTTTAGAGGATGTGTCACTGGTGGGACCTGCTGTTCCATCAAAGCCAATTCAGTACGTGCTTTGAAGTATCACACGCTACCCATGTCCACCATCACAGAACCAAATCAAAGACTTCTGGTCTATTCTTGTTATTCTGTAGGTTTCTTCTCTTGGGCTAAGTAGTTTATGCTCATAAACTACCCAACTAAGTCACAAGTTAAAATGCTGATTTTGTGCATCTTGTATTTCATTAGTTTCCTTCGCTGAACTCTTTGTTCCTAGATGTGATCTGATCAATGGTTATAGAACATATAAAGACAGGAGGGGTGTGTAGCTGGCATCTGTCTATTTATACACATTTATTTTTTTTTTAAAGTGCCATTTATCACCCATCTATTAATTTCTATGGATGGCCTTCAAGGCACCAAAGCTTACAAATATCTTAATAGAGACCTTAACTGCAAGTGTTTTTTGACTCTCTGTTTCTCTTTCTCATTTTGGATTTTCTCCTACATTTCTTGTCGATGTCTTTCAGCCATGGCTATCGCTTATATTTTTAAGACTATCAGGAATGGTTTCGTACCTCTAAGCACGTGGGACTCCTGGGATGCTGGAAGCTGTAGGTCTGATCCTCCTGACATTGATGAAATTATTTTGCCAACATTCGAGAAACTGCTTTGGTTGTGTGCATTCATTCCTGCATCAAACCAACATTTCTTTTATTAAGGAGTCTGTAGTGTTGTCTTACCTGTTACCAGTCGCTGTTTTAAACAGTCGGATTTCCACATTTGCCTTGAATTCTCCTTGTTCTTGGAAGATGTTCTCTTTAGAAATGATTTTAAGTGCACTTAGTCTCTCTCAAAGGGTTTTGTCTCACATTTGCTTCTCCTCTGGAGAGAAATTTCCTGTGTTTCATGGGATGTGACTTTCACTGCTGTTATTTCACAGAATTCTTGGACTGCAGCTGGTTCGCACCGGCAAATTGCAGTGAAGATCTGCCTTGTGCAGAGCAGAGCAGAGCCGGGGGGACCTTTATTGCAATCTGTCATGGAATGAGATTATTTTTACCTTGAAAAGGTGATATTTTGATGTCTCTTTTTTTCCCAAACACTTCTTTGGTCTTTGGAAAATCTCTTTTTGTGGAACACTAAGTATCCTTTCCTTCTCTCGCACAAGGACAACAAAAAGGAGCCCAAGGAAATTGACCACTGGCACTGTGTTGGCATGGGTGATGGTTTTAAACCCAGGTGCTCTATTCCAACTG
This sequence comes from Numida meleagris, assembly GCF_002078875.1. Classification (NCBI taxonomy): domain Eukaryota; kingdom Metazoa; phylum Chordata; class Aves; order Galliformes; family Numididae; genus Numida; species Numida meleagris. The sequence goes on from NC_034422.1 coordinate 10,790,732, forward strand.
GGGCCAGAAATTGAGCAGTGATTATTTTGTCTGAAAGTTTCTCGTTTTCTTTTGCCCAGCTCTTTGCAAGCAAACCTACCTAGGGTAGGTTTTTTAGGTAGCTCTGCCTTCCTGTGGGTGCCAACCTGATCACACTGGGTAGCCTGCCATTGCATAGCTCATTTCTGAGGTTCAAATTTGAAACAAAGAGGAGGAACAATATGATTCCTTCTGTGGTTTTTCCAAGTCTTGTTTTTCTGTGCCTTGTTGATGAGCCTTGCTCTAGTGCTGGTAGTCCTTCTTCCTTCTACCCAGTTAACTTACCATGCTACACTGCTTCCGACTGTGTTTTCCAGGGTTCTGTAGCCCTAAGGGCACACAGCTGCCGTGCACAGAGCTGGTCCTCCAAGGTCACGTGTGAATAGGGATTCTCCTTTTCTTGCCACTTCCATAACTTTTCTGGTGCTTTAGTTAAGCAAAAACATCGGACTCTAAGAACTGTTGGAACTGGGATCAATAATAACAACAGTATTCTTTCTGATAGTCTCTAGGAGCCCCACGCAGGAACTAACATTAGAGCACAAATTCATGTCCCAAGTAAACCACTTTCCCTTCTCTCATTATCAGCCATCATCTTGCAACTCCCCGGCAGTTCTTCAGATATCCTCTTTTATCTGCAGCCTTTCCCCTTTCTCTTAGATTACTTGGAAAGTAGATCATTTTCCCCAGAATTAGTTGCATCTATCTATCTTCTATCAATATACCATTTCTTCCGTGAATCCCCTATCATTTGTCTATCCCACTAATACTGAAAGCCTCTCCAGCTCAGCAGGGGCAAATTTAATTAACCTGCTATCTTCTCTCTCCCTCATCTAGATCATTCATGAAAGTGCCTAATGAGTCTGGGTCTAATTGTGGTCCCAATGGCCTAGCACAGTGCACATCCCCCTCTCAATACATCAAGGAGTAAATGTGAATCTGCAGTAAAGATCACATAGACAGTAGCAGACGTCATTTCTCCAATCCAGTATTAACTCCTGTTTAATGTACCATATCAGTAGTGAGTCAGCTGACGCTGTTTTACATCATAGAATCATAGAATGGCTTGGGTTGGAAGGGACCTCAAGGATCATCAAGCTCCAACCCCCTGCTGCAGGCAGGGCTGCCAACCTCCACATCTAATACCAGACCAGGCTGCCCAGGGCCCCATCCAACCTGGACTTGAACACCTCCAGGGATGGGGCATCCACAGCCTCTCTGGGCAGCCTGTTCCAGCACTGCACCACTCTCTTGGTAAAGAACTTCCCCCTGATATCCAACCTAAATCTTCCCTTCTTCAACTTAAAACCACTTCCCTTATATCATTCCTCTGCGTGCTTTGTCCAGCCAATGGGAGATGAAGGTATAGGTCTCTGCCTTGAGCTAGGCACTGTGGGGATGTGACAACCAGCTCCCTCAGCACACTGGGTTTGTGGATCAAACAGACGTCCACCAACAGGCACCCCCCAAGCCTCTCCCTGCTCCTTTGGCCAGCCAGTGCTGAAGTCCATTAACACCTGGAGATCGATGAGTGCAACCTCACGCTGGTAGGAGTGTATGTGCCATGAGCTGTGCAGACGAGGTAGATGAGTTTTGAGAACTACTTTGGCAATTACATTTGAGGGCTGAGAGACCTTGGGGAGGTTTGCCACTGCACCAGCTGCCCTAATTTCAGTGACCATCCGCTGCTGCTGTTTCACACACCTTACTGCTCTCCGGCCCACTGGAGAAGAGGGGATGCCGTGCAATGGAAACAGGCCAGGGTCCCAGAGGAGATGGTGAAGAGGACACTGAATGTGTTTGATTTCACTTCGTGCAGTAATTTTAAACAAACCAAGTCATCAGACTCTCCCCAACCCCCAACCCCGTCACAGGAAAGCCCAGAGGGACCTTCCAAATCTAGGATTAGCCTGTTCCCTCATAATAGCCTCTGGGCACCAGCAGCTAACATGAGGGCTAAGAGCCATGCGTCACCTTCAGCAGGATTTAAACACGTAAGAGGAGAGAAGAAAGAAATAGCTGCTGGATTTTAACATTATCAAATGTCAAGCCACACATTTGGGAATGGAAAAAACTTAAGGTGACCTCCAGACTGTGGGGAAAGGAACTGGAGTATTTTGATAATGAAGTGGATTTAGGGATTTGGAACGCGTTATCTTGAGGATGGAGGACACATGGTTGCTTCACCGAAGGATGCCAGCAGGACCCCAGGCACCATCCATCCTGGGAAGAATAGGCATCCTAAAGATACTTTACCAATGTATAAGCCCAGTGAAGCCACCAACAAAACCCATTTTTGGACTCTCAGATAAAGGTGGAGGTGAGAGGGATGTCACCTCAGATAACATCTTACAAAAAAAAATACCAAGGTAGATGTCAAGTATGGTGAGGGAGAAATGGGAGCACCTTCATTGTGAGTGGAGAGAAGTTTCCCAGAGGATGTATGTAGCAATGAGGAAGCCTTTCTGACTCCTCCTAATTGAGCAGAGATTGTCCCAGTTTGCTTAATTCTACCCCTCTGACATAAACCATAGGAGAAGGCAGAGGGTGCCCCAATTCCCCATGCAAGGCTGCAAGGGATTTGCTGAGCTGAGCATCTTGGAGTTTTGCTTTTGGGAGGCGGTGGTACTGCAAAGGTTTACATGCTGAGGCTGTTGCAAAGAGAGCTTGTTTTGAAGCGTGTTGTCTGGACAGTGCCTGGTGGAACCAGCAGGGATTGCTCCTCTTGTCCTTGCTGCTGTCAGAAACTGCACAAACTATTTCCCCAAAGGAAGGAGAGCTTGCTTCCAGTTTGGCAGGGATAAGAGAGCTGGGGGAATGAGGAGGCATGTTTTCCTGTCTTCAGATCTGCTCATCTCAAGCTCTGCTACTGTGACCACGTCTGTATGCACATGAGTGTGAGAGCACAAAAGTGGTGACTGAGAACTTATTAGTTTATTTTGTTTAATTATGAGACCAAGAGGGGCTCTGAAGAGGTTTTTCCAGGTTGTGAGATATGAGATATTCTACCTGTAAATTCCCTATCAGGTGCCATTTTGGTGCCTGATGTCATTGCTCTGACACTAGGCATATCCTGCAGGATTGAGTTTCCCAGTTATTTCGATTCCCTTTTCCCCTAAAATAGCAGTTGGTCCTTGGTCTCCCTCCCAGTGCTGAGGAATGTGAATTAAACAAATAAAGATGGCAAATGAAATGGAAAGGAAAAAAAAAAAAGTTCTCTTAATATCATGAAATATTAATAGCCACTTAATATTAGCAGAAATTAGCCCTGCTGTGCTAAAACTGCTCTGCATGGAGCTTCTGAACTGCAGGGTGTAAAGTCTGTGTCCCCCTGGAGATGTGCATGTCCTGGCTGTAGGTTGGAGATTGTCTTCAATAAGCTTCAGGGTTTGGATCTTTTAATTAAGCAATTTGCTTCAGGGGTTCAGGGGCTGAAGCAAAACATGTTTCTATCACCTCTTTCTCAGACAAGCATGGCCATGGGAAACCAGTGCCTTATGTGCCCACAGTGGGAAGCAAAGGCCATCGGTTTGGCAGAAGTCAGTGCGAAGGAAATGCTTTGTTTTCTCCAAAATGATGCTAAATGTTTAAGCAACGTGCCTGTGGGGGCTTGGCAATAGCACCTCTGGAGATGGATGTCCCCTTGAGGTGAGCCACCATCCATCAGGATTGGTTTATGGGAAGTAACAATAATCCAGCTATGGGCTGACCTGCAAGCCTCCCCCTGAGGACTGAGTGTGAGAGTGCTGTCAAAATTAGCTGACGTGGTCCTATTTCCAGTTTCTTAGGAATATCAGAAAACCAGGGAAGTCCCAGAGACCAAAGGCGTAGAAATACAATCACTTTCAACCAGCAGATTTCCCTGGAAATACTCTTAAACTTCACTGAGTTATTTTAATTTTTCTTATTCTTCTTCCCCTTCCCCCTTCCCCCCCAGGGAGATTGTTTTTAAACATATTGCTGTTGCTGTTATGTATTAATTATATTGCAACAATGCCAACAAGCCCCAGGCATGGACTAATGTCCTGGTGTACTACACGTGGCCAAGAAAAACAGTCTCTGCTCATGCATCTGGATTTTCATCATACATTTAGTCTTAATGTCAGGCACTTGTTCACTTGCTCAAAAATACGCTATCGAATCAATGGACAGTTATTAAATGTATTAAGAAACAGGCAGCTGAAAGCTCTCAAAATGCAATTGTTCTAGGAGAATCATTGACAAACAGGCTGCTTACACGGTAGCTCTGGAGGCTTCTGCTTTCACCCCCGGTGTATTTCACTATTTTCATGAATGATCTAGAAAATAGATATAAATTAGTTGCCTGTAAAGTTTGCAGCTGACTCAAATTTCGCCGTGATAAATAATGATGAAGGCAAGCCTCTAATGCAGAGCGATTGCAGTTGCTTGGTAGACCGGCAACGGTGGAACACCATGAATTTTAATACGGAGAAATGCTTGGTCATCCATCTCTGAGCACAGAATGTAGGGCACTCCGTCAGGCTGGGAGACTGCCTGCTTCAGGGCAGCGGTTCTACAATTGATTTAAGGGCCATATTGGAAAACAGGTGATTATGAACATTTAATGCCCTGTAGTGGCAAAATGGATGAACGTGATTTCTGGGTGAAGAGGGGAAGCTGAAGACAGGATGGGGAGTTTTTATCCACCCTGATTAAAAAGCCGGAATGTGCTGTCATCTACTGTAGCTGCAATGAAAGCTAATGGCTGAACTGAGAGCTTTTGACGTGGAAATCTGGTGCAAATCCCTACTGTTCTATGACGGGGTCTTTGAACTTGGGGTGGATGGCTGCTGTAGGAAATGTGGGCAGCTCAGCGAGGGGCTGGTGGCAGGAGCTGCTGCCTCCGGTGAGGCTCAAGGCTGCGGGCTGGGATCCTTCCCCCATTGTTCGCTCCCTGATTTCCCTGCAAACAGGAAGGTGTATCATTAGCATCCCGTTGTACTCCTGTTGAGCTCGGCTTCACAGAGCCTGCACATCTCAGGGAAACATGTTTATAGAGTTGTGGGTGTCGCGTTTCTTATCTGGTGAGAGTAGATGAGAGAGCTGCAGAAAAGCAGGCAAGCATGTCTAATACTGCAACTGCAAAGGAGACAAAGCCAACACCTGATAAAGACAGCGGCGGTTGAATTTGCACACTTATTAAAAATCAATCCTAGCTTTTATTTGGGAATGAAAAAATGAGCCATGTGAATATGCTGCATGCCGGGAAACAGCAGGGAGGGATGCAGAGAGAGACAAGGGAAAGGAGGAAGGCAACATCTAGCCTGGCCTGGTGTCCCTGTGTGTGGATGGAGGACCAAGTGACCAAGGGACACCAAGAAATGGCCTCTGTTTCCATTATGGAGTTTTCTCTAAGGCAGACCTTCTATGTAATTGCACAGCTCTGGTGCTCTGCCATCCAAAGGGATGACTTAGTAATGCATTGGCACAGGTTGCCCAGGGAGGTGGTGGAGTCACTGTTCCTGGAGGTGCTCAAAAAAGGGGCAGAGTTGCATTGAGTGACATGGTCTAGAGCGGTCACGGGCATGGGTTGGTGTTGGGTTGGATGAACTTAATGACCTTTCCAACCGTAATGATACTGTGATTGCTGGGGTGGAGTGCTCTGGTTCTCCAGGCTCAGAGAGGAACACATTGAGTTGTGAGCAGGGTAGAGAAATAGGATCCTCACCACCCGCAAGTTGCCTCTCTCATGTTTTCATTTCTAGCTGCTCTTTGAAAAAGTTATGGTGTTGAAAGTTGAAATTAAAATGCCCTTCTTCTCTCCATCCCACATTTGCTCCTGAGCTGCAAAGGTTTTCTGCCTCCATGCTGACAACAGAACTGAGATCATGGGCTATTTTCAGATTATATGGAGCAACATTTCCTCCCCATCTTTCCTAGACTTCCTTCCCTCATTCCACATTATCTGCAGATGCTAGGTCTTCAGCAAGAGCTGACATAAGTGTTAGTTTAGAAGAAAACCGAGAAAAATACTGCCTAGTGCAATGGGGCACTTCCAGTGCTGAAGGTGTGGGGGTGGGATGCGCAGCTGCCAGGTGGGGTGCAGTCCCAGATGGCTGGGGGAGAGCAGGTGTAAATGCCATCTGGAGCTTTACCTCCCCTGTTCTGAGTCACCCTCACAGTGCTGCGCTTGGATGTGCAGGAAATTCTGCTGCTGAGTGACAATATTTTGAAGCATTTCTGGTACACTTTGGGCTCCATGGGAGATTTAAGTCATCTCAGGAACTAGAGTTTTTTTTCTTTTGAACACCTGTTTGTCCCTGATTTTTGACAAATATGACATAGATAATACCAAATCCTGTAGTCGTGATTCACAGGGCATGTTTTCTCACTTCGCTCCTCACGGTGTGAGGATTGCGGGATTGTGATGCCATAAATGATCCTGTTCATGCAGCATGCTGGATGTGTCCCTTCCATACTTTTTCCCTTTTTCCCTTTCCCCTTTCCCCTTTCTCCTTTCCCCTCTCCCCTTTCTCCTTCCTCCTTTCTCCTTTCTTCTTCCCCCTTCCCCTTTTTTCTTTCCCATTTTCCTTACCTTTCCTTCTTCCTCTTCCCTTTCCTCCTTTCCCTTTCTCCTTTTCTCTTTCCTCTTTCCTCTTTCCCTTTTCCCCTTTCTTCTTTCCCCTTTTCCTTACCTTTCTCCCTTTCCCTTCCCCATCCCTTTCCCCTTCTCATTCCCATCGCCTTACCTCTTCTCCTTCCTATTTATTTCTCCCATGAACATCCTGTCTGCTCCAAATGCTCTTTGCAGTCTGTGTGCTCTCATCTAAGAGATAAACCCCATACTAAAGATATGAAGGAAGTTAACTCTTCTTGTGTAAACCATTTTGAGGAGTGGGGCGATGCCAGTGCTTAAAACCAACGCACATTTTAAGGCTTGGGTACAACTGTGAGCTATGATAATATTTCTGCTTGAGGGAAAGTGGATATTTGGGCACGGGATTTGTTGCAGCAAGGGGTTTCATGGTAAAACACACAGCCACAGAGTAGATGGCAGATGCAATTCAGCATTTATAAATACAAAGTAATGTACACTGGCAAACAGCCCAGACCCTTACCTAAACAAACCCAGTGATGGGCTCTGAATGAGCTATTGCCACTCAGCAAAGTGATCTTGGGGATTTTGCGGAGGGCTTTCTGAAAACCTCAGCCTGATGCTGAACGATGGCTTAAATGGCCGTCAGGGCTCAGGAGCTGCAGGGGACAGAGCAGGACAGCTAAACCTCCGTAGAAGTCCTTGGTGAGATTGCACCCTGAGTCCTCCTCCCACATATGGTGGTGAAGAGGACCTGGAAAAGATGTAGAGGAATGGAACAACCATGTCTGGAGTGGTATACATACGACGACCTGAGAGAGCAGAAAGGTTTCCTAGGCTGTTAAAGGGGAGCGAATGCTCTGGCTCAGGCCCTGGGCCACTGTTTCCCGTGAAAACAGGGTTTCCCACACCATTTTGTATTGCCTTTCCTTCTGCTTCAGCTCCTGACCACTGCCTCAGACCGGCCCAAATGGGGTACAGCTCTTCTCATGTTCCTGTGTTAGAACGAACAGTGCTTTTCTCTTTCTTATTCCCTGCCCTTGCAGGGAATTACTAGGCTATAATAATTGGTACAAGTGTTATTGTTCTATGGGGACCTAATGACTCCTGCATTTAAATCCCCTGATATTTTCCCCTATAAAGGATTCTCGTGACCTTTTCTTTGTGCATCTTTCACACCTCCATGGCTTGCAGCAAATCTTTGAAATTCAGCAGGAGGAAAACCCTCCGGCTAAGAGGAGAAGCTTCATGAAATTCGTATTCAGATTGGCTGAAGTATAACCTGTTAAATATCACCTTTTCCTTCCTCTCCCCGATGTTGCTGAGAGAAACGCTGGCAAACCACCAAAAAATGAAGAACCCTGCCCCAGTGTCATTAGCCTGAGCTGGTGCTGCTGCCAAAATGCTGGGAGCACTGGAGAGCCCCTGGCAGAGATGTGGAGCATTGGAGGCAGCCAGGAGCTGCTTTGGCATCTGCCCTATGAGCGCGTGGAGCTGCCCCAGTTAAGGTTCGTGCTGCACGCAGCTCACGTAACAAATCTTGCAGTTCAACCCTAAGCAGTGCTGAAGAATCAGCATTCAGACCCCCCTGGAGATTGGTGAGGAAGGAGTCGAAGAATTGCACATGATATATCTTGCTTTAAGTTCAAAAATCACATTAAGGGAGCATGATTTAGGTGGAAAAGATGAACACCTGGAAGCCAGGAAATGACACATCTATTGCCTGGATGCATTACGGAATTGACCTTTCATTTCTGACCGCATATTGCGTTCTTTCTGCTCAAATCATTCAGGTTGGGGACTGGATATATACTAAAGAGGAGAACTGAAGTTGCACTGACAAAGGGAATGAAGGGCAGCACAGTCCCAAAAGTTCGTGGATCTGCATGCAGTCCCAGAGCATGTGGGAGCACAGGCTGTAGTAGTTAGGGGTGGGATGCTGGTGCCTGTACATTGCCATTGATGACACACTGCAGCTGCTGAGCGTCGGTCTCCCAGAGGAGCGCTCACATTGGCACCTTGTACCCTCAAGAGCGTCTACGAGGGAATTAGCCAGCTATTTTTAGACAGCTGTGATTCAGCAGCGGAAAAAGATTTATGTCTTTGCTGTGAGCTGGGATGCTGAACTCCAGCAACAGCCCGTGGAAATTGAGCACGCCTGGTCAGTTGAGCCTGCAGAGAAATGGAGCCCTTTGTGACAGACATGGAGCTCGAGTGACCCCGTGGAGGGTTTGCCTCCGCAGGGCCTGACAGCCTGACATCCCCATGGAGCTGCAGATGTACCACAGGATGTGCATCAGCCCTAAAATCTCCTGCTGCAGCTGTCTGCCAGGAGTCTGCCTGAGGGTGCTTGCCAGATGGGAGCTGCTCAGCCAGTGCTGCTCCAAGCCCTTGGTTTCCCAGAGCTGTTACTCACCCAGGTGCTTAAGTGCTGACACCTATCTCTCCTCCTTCTCACCCAAAAGCCACCGAGCTGCACCATCACAAAGGTTATGAACCTGTTATCCTCTGCAGCAGAGGGACGAGGCAGCAGAAGAGAGGGAAACTGCAGCCTGGGGTTATACTCATCCAAACCAATTTTCCTTCCTCATTCAATTCTTAATTCACTTCCAGCTTGAGATGCACGTAAGTGCTGCCCTCCTCCTTTTGATGCACCTGTTCATCCAAAGTTCAACAAGTCCAAGTGCCAGGTCCTGCACTTTGGCCACAACAACCTCAGGCAACACTACAGGCTTCGGGTAGAGTGGCTGGAAGACTGTGTGGAAGAAATGGATCTGGGGGTGTTGGTGTACGCTTGATAAACATGAGCCAGCAGTGTGCCCAGGTGGCCAAGAAAGCCAATGGCATCCTGGCTTGTATCAGAAATAGTGAGGCCAGTGGAACAGGAGGTGATTGTCCCCCTGTACTCAGCTCTGGTGAGGCTGCACCTCAAGTGCTGTGTTCATTGTTGGGCCCCTCACTTCAAGAAAGACATCGAGGCCCTTGTCTCCCTCATGCCTACCCTCCTCCCCTGTTTCCCCACTGGCTGGGTGCTCCAGGTTCACAATCTTACCGAAGGTTTACATTTGTTCATTACGTTCTGGCACTTGCTAACATATGTGCTGTCTTGTGCGGGTCAGTCGCCATCCTGCTGTTTCTAGGATGTCTCCGTACTCTTCTTATCGCATTGATATGGTGATTTTCACCAAAGCTTCTCCCATTCTGTCCAAAGGACGCTCCCTTTGTTGCACAAAGAGCACGGAGGGGGGGTGCCAGGCCTTCCCAGTGCCTCCTTAGGCACTTCCTTGGGTATGTCATGACTTGTTTTCTGGTTCAATCAATCTCGTGCAGGGTATTCTTGCAATGTGTATGACAAAGTATTACATGCCGGCTAAACATGAATTGTTGCTAGCTATACATGTATATTGCCAATTTTTTTTTGCAGTCTTTATTTCTATAAATTACTCCATTTATTTAATCTCTGCGATGCTAGATGGCTATGAAACAAAATTCTTAGATTGTTCTTATGCAGAAACAACATTCCATTCCCACAAGTCTGGAGAAGAGGAGGTTCAGGGGAGACTTTATCACTCCTTGAAGGGAGGTGGTGGTGAGGTGGGGGTTGGCCTCTGCTCCCATGTAACTAGCGATAGGACTAGAGGGAATGGTGTTAAGTTGCACCAGAGGAGATTCGGGTTGGATATTAGGAAAAATTTCTTCTTTGAAAGAGTGGTGAGGTGCTGGAATGGGCTGCCCAGAGAGGTGGTGGAGTCGTCATCCCTGGAGGTGTTCAAGAAATGTGGAGTTCTGGTACTAAGGAACGTGGTTTAGTGGGCAGCATTGGTGGTAGGTGGACGGTTGGACTGGATGATCTTGGAGGTCTTTTCCAACGTTGGTGATTCTATGATTCTGTGATTCTGTGCACACACAGGCACACAGACCCACCTTTGGCCACAGGACAAAGCAGAAGACACTGAAGCTGCTTTGCAGAGTTATCTTTCAGAGAGGTGCCGAATTTCAAACAATAGCAGTTCAGAATAGGGAATTAAGCAGCTATGGTGTTTCTGTGCTATAAACAAAGGGAAAATGCTGTGTGCATCAGCAAAAGGCTTTGTATTGTAAAGCACTCCCTTTATGCCCAACCAGGAGAGAATTCAAATGATTATTGACCCTCCACTGTAGGAAAGCCGCATTATAATATCTCCAAATCAATAGAGACAAGTGCAGAGCGACAGAGAAAGGCCACGGCTCTGCAAACTGCAGAAAATTGCATTTTGCTTTGGCCTCTTAAAAAGTTTGCAAAGCATCTATTAGAGGCCCCCAGAGCCTTTTCTTTCTAATTGCCGTGTTTGACAATGCAGTCGCACAGGGGACTAGCGGAAAGACAGATAATGGACCCACTTTAATTGCTTCCCAGTTCCATGAGTCATAACACTTCTGAGATGGCAAAGGGGAAACGTGGCAGTTTGACTGAAGGAGGATCCTGGCTTTTAAGAAAGCTCTGGAGGAACAAATGCTAAACTCAAAGCCAAACTCTTGGAGAGACTGAAGGTTCCAGGTGCTGGATTTTCTTTCATCTTCTGCTTTTTGACTGGGACTATTCAATTAAGTTTTAATCATGTTCGGTAGGGGTAGGTAGGAATGGCTTTTCATCTAAGGGGTGAGGGAAAGGGGTTAAGGGCAAGGTGGGCGGGGGGCCGTGGAGGTCCTTGTTTTTTTCAGCCCAGAGCAGAGGGAGTGGAGGATCAGCACTGAGCTCTGCTCTCTAGTGACAGCAACAGGGCCCGAGGGAATGGCATGGAGCTGTGTCAGGTGAGGTTAGGGAAAGGTGCTGCCCCAGAGGGTGGTGGGCATGGCACAGCTCCCCAGGGCTGCGAGCACGGCCCCAAGCTTCCAGAGCTCAGGGAGTGGTGGGACACCACTCTCAGCCATAGGGATTGGGTTTGGGTCATGCTGTATGGGGCCAGAGGTTGGACTCCAGGATGCCTGTGGGTCCCTTCCAACTCAGGATATGCCGCGATTCCGTGACTTGTGTTATGGCTTTGGGCCCCAGAACGGGGACATGTTTCCATCAAATGGACTCAGGCTCCAGCTGTGCTACAGCTGGCCTATTTCAGTCTTATTCTGTGCAGTTGCTTTATCATGCAGCAATGCCAAGTGGTAGGAACCTTCCTGTGCCACGATCCTGGCTTGTGCTCATCCCTAAAGTTGTCACTTGGCACCTGGGCTGACAGAGCCAGGTAGCGTTTGCCTGGGGTTACACAGATGGAGCTATCCTGCTGCAAGTTCTGGGTGCCCCATAGCACTTGGTGGGTTCTACAGCTGGTACACACCAGGCACAAGCTTGTTCAACTCTGAACACCAGTGGTAGAGAAGCTCCTCAGAGGAGCAAGGGCAGGCCAAGGCACAATCTCTGTCACAGGACTGGGAAGAAGGGGGCTGCAGCATCAGTGTGACTCCCCAAGGCTGCCTGAGGACTGCATCCACCCCTTTGCTTTCTCCAAGCCCTGCACTGGCCAGACACTGGTGCCTGCTGGGTGCTGAGCTTTGGTACAGCCCAGCCAGGACTGAGCTGCGCAGTGGGAGGAAGACAGGAGAAAAGCTTTGGGGGATGATTGACAGCGAGAGTCTCTGATGGAGGGAGCTGATCCGAGCAGCTCATGAACACCAAGTCCCTAATTAAAGCGCACAGGGTAGCCCTGCCTGTAATTAATTTCCCTATGCTGCTCCACTGGCAGCCGACTATCGGTGCCACTGACTCACAGCGCCTGGCAGCTGCAGGAGCAGCAGCAATGGGAGAGGAAAGGAGTGGAGAATGATTTGCTCCTACCTTCAGCTCCTTTGTGCTGGGAGAAACTGTAGCATGTCTTGAGTGACTGCAGCAAGAGGAGAGCCCCGTTGTCCGGAGGGGTTAGCACAGGGCAGGGTGGTATTCATATGCATGGCTTGTTTTCTGTTGGCTGCTTCATGTTCTCTCTTTCTCTCTCCATGTATACATATATTTATTATGCGCTTGCCTCCCCTGTCTGGGGCTGGAACAGAAGTGTTGTCATTGTGATTCCTCTCCCACGGGACCAGTGCTTTGCATTCATTCCGCTGTGAACGCAGCACACTTCTATAAGGTGTGGGGGATGCATCTGGGTCACGGCTGGATATTCCCTGAGGAGGCTGCAGCCCCGGTGCTATTACAGGATGGGAATTGCTGGGGACTCTGCAGCAATGCCCGCAGTTCAGAATTGGTTCTGCTGGAGCATGTGGTGTGGCTGCTGTACCACCCGTCACCCCAGCACCTGGATCATGGAAGAGGCTCCAGAAATGCTTATTCCTCTGCTACAACCTTTCATTAACAGCTGGAGAAGAATTGGGCTGGTCAGAGGGATGCTGGCATTGTTTTAATTTCCCAGGAGGCTCCTCTTGGTGTGACATGTCTACAGCAGGGGATTTCAGTTGTCTCGTGTTACTTTGCTCCCTACAATGGGACGTGATATGTCAAAACATGACAAGCCAGCCAGAATGTGTCATAATACTGCACTCAACACATTGCCTTCCAGGGATGCTCAGCAGCTAATAATACCAGGCTCAAATTATCTCTGCATGCTGAGCTGTTATTTTTCTTCCATGTTAACTGTGATGTATGGGAGTCTCCTGTCTATATTGGACTGTTGAATCAGCACAGATTGATTAGCTGCACGTGGTGAATTATTTTGACTAGGCAGAAACTCAGGCCTAGGATCCCAGGCTTTCATGACAAAAGAAGCGACTACCATCCTGGCTTCTCTCATAGCTCTTTTCCCTCTTATTCCTGACTTTGTGAACTCTGGTATTCTACCTTAAAGTGTAATGAGGCATCAGGATGCCTGAAAAACATGTGCAGCCTTTCAAGGAAGAGAAAGCCTCCCACAGCTGCGGTGTGTGCCTGCGCTGGGACTCCCCAGTGAGGGGGAGGAGTGCATCCCTTTGCCAGAGGTGCCGTGATGAGCTCGGAAGGAGGCACACGTGTTCCTGCTTGCACGTGGTATTGCACAAGTGGAGCTTCCCACTGCTATGGTTGCTGCCTGTTCATTTTAGCTTCAGCATGTGGTTCAGAGAAAGCAATCTAGTTACGTGCTTTTAATTGCTGGTAAAGTATTGCTGAAACTGCCCCTGTTCACAGTGACTCTTTCCCAGGTCCCCTTTCAGATGCTGGTGTTAGCTGCACGGCTTCTGCGCATCTCTGCCCATCTTCCAGGCCCCTCCCAAGCACAATGAATCAAAAGACAAAATACTTCATTGTGATTCAAAGGCCCACACAGCCCAGCTCCTGGGAAAAAATGTTGTTTTCAAGGGCTCTTCAACCCCAGTGGGCTGCCTGCATTCTTGGGATGTGGAAACCTACTTCTGTCTTGCAAGCTTTGAGGAATCTCTGAATCAAGGCTTGCATAGGATTTCTTCCAGGAAGAGCATTGCCCTCTGGACAACACGCTCTTTTCACCTCTTCATTAATGCCAAAGTTTCAGAGGGGAGGTAAGAGAGAGGAAGGGAAGCATGGGTGTGTGGTGCAAAGGTCTGACTGGTTCTGAAGGAGAAGGAAAGGGCGCTCTTGGCTCTTAGGCTTCCGCAGGCAGTTCTGAACTGTAAGTTATTCTGGGAATCCCCTGAAGTGATGTCTTGCGGAAAGTCTGGATCAATCAGAAATTGTTCACGGAAAGTCACAAAAATCTTACATGTTGAGTGCAGGAAAGCCAGGAGATAGCAGCACTAGATGGGACGCAGAGTGGCGTAGTGTAACCCTGAAGGTGCAGGCATCTGCCGTGGCTGGGCAGGTGCTTTCCCACAGGCTGAATTGTCCTAAATGTTCCTGTGACAGACAAATAGCCCCAAGGAGACAGCTGCTTTCCTCAGAGGTAAGCACCTTGCAACCAAGTTTATGTTAGCTGTGTTTCCAGGACCGACGGTGCAAATACATAGTGAAGATTGCTTGTTTCTCAGACCAAAGTCAGATGCCTCCCAGATGTGAAAGGCTGAGGAGGTGCTCAGGATTTCTCACTGCGAGTGCGTGTTGCTTTTAACTGTTGCGCTGAGTGGTAGAACATTTTTAGTTCTTCATTTTAGTTGTTTGGCTCCCCTGGCATGTGTTGTTTGTGGTTAATGGCAACACACTGAGAAGGGTGATGTTCAGACTCGTCTGTTAGTTACAGAGAAAAGCACTCTCCTGTGACCCTGGCTAATTTTCATACTATTTCTGTTGTCCTTTAGGAAGCAAACTGCTGATTTTGGTGCTTTGCTTGAACATCCAGTCAGAAGTGGAGTCTTGCCCTGGAGCGTGTGTGTGCTACAGTGAGCCGAAGATTACAATAAGTTGTCAGCAGCAGGGACTGACAGCAATCCCCACGGAGATACCCATCCAGAGCCAGCGCATCTTCTTGCACAACAACAAGATAACCCTTGTGAGGTCCACCAGCTTCACGTCTTGTCGCAACATGACAATTCTTTGGATCCACTCCAACAACATCAGCCTCATTGAGCCTGGAGCCTTCTATGGACTCAACAAACTGGAGGAGTTGGATCTCAGTGACAACACGAACCTGAAGTCTATCAATCCTGTCACTTTCCGCGGTCTTGTTCACCTCCACACCTTACATCTGGATCGTTGTGGGCTCATGGAGCTCTCCACGGGGCTTTTTCGAGGGTTGTTTTCCTTGCAGTATCTCTACCTTCAGGATAATAATCTGCAGAACCTGCTGGATGACACCTTCATAGATCTGGCGAACCTCACCTACCTGTTTTTGCACGGTAACAAAATCAAGATCTTGTCAGAGAACGTCTTTCGCGGGTTAATCAACCTCGACCGGCTGCTTCTGCACCAGAACAGAGTCAGCCTGGTTCACCGCCGGTCTTTTCACGACCTTGGGAAAGTGATGACCTTGTATCTGTTTAACAACAACCTGACCGTGCTCACAGGGGAAACCATGGCACCCCTGGTGTCCCTCCAGTATCTGCGCTTAAATGGCAACCAGTGGATCTGTGACTGCCAGGCTCGGTCTCTCTGGAATTGGTTTAAGCAGTTTAAAGGATCGTCTTCAGAGCTGGAGTGCCACCTTCCCCCCCACTTGGCAGGGAGAGACCTCAAAAGGCTGCAGAGCTCTGACTTGGAAGGATGCATCGACTCTTTCAATCAGATTCGAACGAGCGTTTTTAGCACTAAGACCAGATCTGGTAAACTGGCCACCGGGAGTCCCCCTCTCAGCTCCCACGACGGCTCCATGAAGTGCTGCCAGCCAGAAATGGATAAATCTTTTATATATGAAGCTAAAGGCAAGGCAGGCCCTTCTTCCCACAGCAGCCGGCCGTCCTCCAACAACCCTCTCAAGGACAAGGAGAACATGTCCAAAACCAAGTACGTTGAGACGGACCCTTCCAAAAATGGCAGCAACAAGCAGATAAACGATTCCCCTTTTGGGACCTTCCCCAGCATTGTAGACCCTCCATTGACCAAGTTGAGACCAGAGTTTCTAGAGCCTATTGAACCTTCCACAGTCCCAACCAAAAAGAGGCAGGGCTGCTCTAAAAAGAACAAATCAAAGGCCCAGTGCCGCCTCACCCAGCAAGGAAACAGCTCCACGTTACAGCTCAGCCTAAGCCTTTTGATCCCCCCCTTGGTGTGGAGCTTACTGTTACTCTGCTAAAATTAACTCTTTTCCTGGGTTGATGACACTTTAATACTAGACTTTTGCTGACCTCCATAAATGTTGCAAACGAAAGCAAACTACCATCCACCCTGAGAAAGCTTTGTTACACAAAAGTTAACTGGATGCCTTTATATAAAAACAAAACAAAACAAAAAAATACAAAACAAAAGCAAACAAACAAAAAGACAGACACCAAGATGTACATAATTTATTTGTCCTGAAACCTGTGAATTATACCTTTGGTCTTCGGAACTGCACTTGCTCACAAAGCAGGTTTTGCTACAGCAGATGAGAAAGAAATATGGTTTATTTACGGAAAAAAAAAAAAAAAAAAGTGTAAGAAATGGTCTGAAAAGAATGTCTGAAATCTGTTTGTAACTTGACATCACACTGAACAATATTGCAGGTTCCCATTTGCAGAGGTAATGAATTTGATGCTGTTTTAATCCTATGTTTATGAATATTGCAGTTTTTTCCGTATTCATTCCATCACACCATGTTTACGGGCAGCATTTGTTAAAGAATGCTGCCTTTTCCTTCACAAGATTGCAGTATATATAGATATGCATTTTATTTTACTTGTGTACAAGTATAAAAAAAAATATAAAATAAAGATTTCTTTTTCCTAAGTGGCTGTCATCTGCAAGGGACAAAGCATGCTAACCGGCTAAAAAGCTGAAAAATTAAAAGGGTGTTGAGTAATACCCGGTCTGAAGGCTAGCTCAGCATTTAACATGACAGTAATAAATAAGACATACTCGGCACAGTTATGCAAGCTTTAATTGGTGCCAACAAAGAGGTTGTTTGCACAAAACACTCTCTCCTGATGCTCCTGCTTCCCATCAAGCTGTCCCACATGCTCCCCCAACACCGTTCATGTTTCAGGATGCTCGGAATAGCAGGACATTTTAGCTGGAGCTGAGGACTCCATGTTGGAGTCGAATAACCCCATGTTGGCGAATAACCCCAAGAAGTCAGGTAGGGCTGACTATTGATGTCTATGCATGCAAGACCGGTCTGTCACAGGCAGCTGGCATGCAGTGCTAAGTGGGAGGACCTCGTGCTCAGGCACTGACCAGAGAAGAGAAAAAGCGTTGTTCCAGGTGTACCCAAGGCCCTGGGAATATGTGCTAAAGGAATATTTGTGCTGGTGAGGCTGGTGCTTCCTGGGCACCAGTGAGGTTTGCAGCACTGGGATTGGTGCTCAGCTTTGCAGAAGAGCTATGCATGGAGGAGAGGAGGAGAGAAGGACAACAGCAGGGCCACAGCTTATTATGAACCTGACCCTAGGCATGATGGCTCGTGAGGAGGGGAAAGCAACCATGGGAAGGAGCAAGGCAGGGCGGCTGTGTGGCAGCATGGGTCTGGGATCCCTGTAGAGCTGCCTGCTGCCCTCCCAGCTCCATGGCCAACACAAGCACTGATTTCTGCAGCTGAGCCAGGCGGGTTTCTGTACAAATGCATTGTTTAGCCCAAAGGGTGAAGCAAGAATTCAGTGTCCTGTGCTGGGATTCACAAATGCCTTGATACTCTTGACATGGCCCTGACAATCCCTGTGCCTGCATGCAATGTCCAGTGTGTGTACACACAGGTGAGTGAGTAATCAGCTCTTTACTGGCTGCTTTCTGCCATGCTTGCTTGGATTTGTCCCCTTCATGCCAATGCTGAAGATATTCTGAGATATTGCATGCCTGAGGCAGGAGCTGTCCTAATGCACCTGAGAGCATCTTTATGAGTCTTGAGGGGGTCAACTCTACAGCTGAAGCTGACGTGCAGTAGCAGAGAACAGCTTAGCCTGGCTTGACTGCAGGATCAACACCACTTCAACGCCCGTAGGAAAGTCAGAAGAAGATTTGCTGGATGCTGTGCAGGATGCTCTAGAAACTTCTGTGTTTGGGCATAGCCTTGGGGTCTACCACGTGTCTCCTCAAAATGCTTGGGTGGATGCCTACAGCTCTCCGTGCACGAGGAAACCAGAGGAAGTGGGAAAAGACAGAATGAGCGTGAGCTGATAAAAGCAGTGGTGTGTTGTGGCATTTCCCCATGACAACTAAACTGGCCCTGAACAGAACTGAGATCTGGGCCTGTCTGTCTCCAAATTGGAATCACAGGTACTTTGGCTTTAATGCTTCCTGTGGTTAGCACAGAGCAGACAAGCGCATTACTGTCACTTACCCTGCATGGACTCCGAGTCGCTTTATGCCAACCCAGTGACACTCTTCTTGCTTTCTAGAGCTTGACTCTGCTGTGATTTCAGTGGCTCATAGGACTATACATTGGCCATAAGCCCAGAAGAATCCCTTGTGCTCATTTCCTAGATTTCCTGCTGTCCAGATGCCAATTTCTCTGTTTACAGGCATTAGAAAGCCATTTGAAAGACAGGCTATTGAAGGAGGGGGATGTGGTGGACAGCAGGAATAGCTGTGGGAAGTTAGAAGAGGCAGGCGGTGAGCTCTGACATAGGTGAGGGTAGGGAGGGCTCAAAGAGGGTAATTTCCCTTTTGCATTGTGCTTTCCTGATACAAGACTCCCAGATGTGCCTCGATCTGTTTTACACCCACATGTCACTCAGTTCAGGGGGATTTACACAGCTGGGCTCAGGGCCTTGTTGACTCTTCCCCATATCATGATGTTTGCTCTCCCTTTTCTTGCTGTGCAAGTCACAGTCAATTTCCTGCTCAAGTGCTTGATGCCATGAGTGAAATCAAGTAAACAAAATCACCTTTGAGGAGCAAGAAGCCAGACAGGCTCTGAGAGTGTCAGGGATGAAGTGTAGGCTGTCCTGGGAAGAGTGGGCTCCACATCACAGAGTGCAGAGCTGCACACCTTTGCACATAGTCATTGCCCTGCAGACCCTTGACAATGGCAGAGCCTGCTCTCGAAGATGCAGTAAAACCTCTGGCCTTCAGCAGAGCTGGACAGGCATTGCATTTAGGCTCACTTCTCATGCATTCAGCTGCATAGATCCACACTTACCCTTTGCCAACAGCTCCACATTTGTGCCGAAAGAAAAACCTTTTTTTCCAGGTTTTCAGGCCCATCTGTAAGCACTGCTGAGCTCCAAGCTAGCTGGAGAGCTCATTCTTCTTTGCCTTCTCAAGGCAGCAAGAAAAGTGTGTTTATCTTCTGGCCCTGCCCTCTCCCCTTCCTCCCATCCTCATGCAGAGAGCAGGAAGATAGAACTGTGTCTCTGCCTACGGATGGGATCCAAAAGCACACGTCCTCAGGTGGCCATTTGTCCCATTCTAAATGAGCGTGCTGAGCCACACTCCAGAGTTTCCTATCTCTCTTATCATGGTGCCAGGCTGCAATATCTGACACGGACACATTTCTAGTAGAAGTGATCTCATCAAAATGATTTTGAAAGCATTCTTTTTTCTTTTCTTCTGCATAACTGTGATTCACCAAGATCAAAACTTTATACAGAGATGCTGTGGCTTTGACATCATTTCCATCAGCAAAGCTTTTTTTCGATCAAAGCTATGGAGGAAGAGAGGGGTAATGCGATGTGAAAGAAACCCGCTAATGGTCTGGTTCCTAAGAAACCATAGATGTGGATTGGAAAGGGCCTAGATACGCTGAGTTACAGAGCTCAGGTGGTTCTAGTAAAAGCTGGAGTGTCCTGAGAATTCGCAAACTGTCTGTGCATTGAAAGTACATCGTAGGGATAGGTGTGAGCCTTATTGCTATAGCTGCTGCAGGGGACTTGCTGGAAGCACACCATCAGATGACAGGAGAGGCTGGGAGCAGGACAAGCCCAGGAGCCACTGACCACAGCCAAGCACTGGTCCTTGGAAGCTCTGCTCTTGGCCTGCTCCGCACGGCAGATTGCACTCCCAACAGTGTTTCAGGAGCAGTCATTTACTGCATGCAGAGATTTAGGAGAATTGCAGTGCCCTGAGGTAGACAAGCTCAGGCCAAGTTCATGGACTGTCTTGGATTCAGAATTTTTGAGTCTACCACTGCCTTGCATGGCTTTGTGGCAGCTGCTTTCCTCCCCTCTTGCTCAGGACATCACTAGAAGTGTGAGGACATAAAAATTGCCTCTCTTGCCCTTCACCTGAACCAGAGGGCTCCAGTGTTCAAGCTGGAACTCCAGACAGCACCAGCTAAAAAATGTTACTCATATCTCCAGATTGAAATCAGCTTTAATAACTGGCGCTTCATAATGAAGCTCCTCTGGATTCTGCTTCACTGCATGGAGACTGGGTTTCCAAGCTTTTCTCAGCTGAGGTTGAAGTCCTTATGCAACTGCTCTGGCTCTGCTCTGATGCAGAGAAACACCAAATCTCCCAATAGTCAGGACAGTGCTGGGAGAGATGGCAGTGTTGGGCCGGGTACTGGAACACGGAAGCACTCCCTGGACCCTCCAGTAGCTCATAGAAAACCATGGGGCCAAATGCTCAGCTGCCTGCGATGCGGGGCTGGTGGCACTCATCCTATGCAGGATCTCCTAAACCTCTTGAGTCATTGGGGTTTCCTCATCCCTCTGCTCTGAATTTCAGAATTTCCCTATATGCAAATATGATGCATAGAAATAATAAAGGCTGGAAGGTTTTCTAAGTCCAAGCTGTGTTTCTGGATTAGTTCTCTATTACTAGATTGTGAATGAGAAGAGCTATTATCTCCTGCCTCCCTCTCAAAATCAGAAGAGGTTACAAAGAAACAGAGTCCTTTCAAGTTGGAGGTGGGCAGGAGAACAGAGAGGACAGACAAGAGAGAAAAGCATTTCTTAGGGTTGATAGTGTACCACCGCGTTGTGATTGCAGATGGAAAGCTCCAGAGACAGAACAGACTGGGTACAGCCATAGCCAGGGCAAGGAATGTGTGAAATTACGCAGAGATCTTCCTTATAAAGCCAGGCCCCAAAATTTGAGTCTGAGACAGAAATACTAATTAAAGAGCCCTCAATTTGTGCCATAATTAGAGTGCTGCATGGGGAGATGCCGATGCAGGTGAGGCTTAATGGAAGTGCTTCCTGGGGCATCTATAAATAGGGAAAATGGGGACTCAGCAAAGCAGAGGCAAGATGGAAATAAAGGGACACGCTGCCCACTCACTGAATGGTGCAGCACTTCAAATGAGCCACCTTCAGCACAGACTGAGAGGCTTGTTCTAGGTCAGCAGGTACCGAAAAGGCCCAGCTGTCATCAAGCACAAAAACAGCACGTCTTTCAGGATGAAACCATAGACGTGATAGGCTGCTGCTCTCCGGCGTGCGAGCTGGGATGAGTCACAGGCCGGGCTCCTTCGCAGCATTTCTCTTGTGGGCGGCTCCATCTGCAGTGGTTTGCTTGTGTCAGGGTCCATCTGCAGTGGTGTACTGGTGGGTCTGCTGGCAGTTTGCTTGTGCCTCAGCTCCTCCGTGGCGGTGCGGCTGTGGCTGATTCCCTCTTGGATTTGTTGTTCAGTGGCTGGTTTGGGGCGTTTTTGCTTGGGTTTAAAGCAGAAAAGGAAAGGCTGGAAAATCTGGTTTGGGAAGGGATAGTGAAGTTGCCCCTATTGGTTGGTTATAGCCAGAGGGATTTCAACTGGTACTCCTGCCACTCACTGCGTGTGTATTGGATGCTGCATGATCTGCTCTGCTTTCTGCCCAAACTTGTCTGGCGCAGCTCCTCTAGGAAAAAAAAAAGCATCCCTGCAGACACCTGAGCACCTGATGGAGCTGTGGTTGTCCCTGTTCATTACAGGGGAGTTGGACGAGATGGTCTTTAAGGGTTCCTTACAACTCAAACGATTCTATGATTCTATGACCAAGAGATCCATGGCGTGCACATCCACCATGTCTGCTCTGCACTCCCTACCATCACCCCAATGGCGTGCCAGCAAGCAGAGAGTTGCCTTATGCACCAGCATGTCTACATTTGGGAGGATTGGCATGACATCTTTCTCTCACAGCACCCACACGGACTGCTCCCAAATACACACAGAGCTACCCCCCTGGCTCCCCATACATCAGTCTCCTCATCACTGCCTTGCATGGCTTGAGCAACCCTATATTTAGCCTCTGAGTCCTAAGGCAAAGCAGTAGAGACAGCTCCTTCACATGTGCCATGTGAGTGAGTGTTATTTGGTGAGTACGGCTTCTCGGGTGAGGAGCTTCACCTCCCTCCCAGTGCCCATCTGGGTGTGGGTGCGCTGGACATGGGAGGCAGTGCTGGGTCCTCACTCACATCCAAGGAAGGGCAGGATGCTCAACTGTGCTTTGTTTTCACTTGGAGCACAGCCCTGGAGTGGGCTAGCTGAGGACTCTGATTTAGCTGCACGCTTGCTAACTAAGGGCAGAGCTGCTCTTTTTTCCCCCAGTATTTCTCACAGAACTGCAACAACAGAGGCTGCAGGAGCAGCCACTCCCATGGAATATTCATAAGTTGTTGGCAGAAATGTCAGGAAGAGCCAGTAGTTGTATCAACTCACTCTCAGAGCAGCAGTGTTGGAAAGTTATCTCATGTGATTCTTAGTCTTTATGTAATAGTTACAAGGACTTACAAATCCCAGTGACACTTCCTTGTTTCTTGACAACCAGCCATGCAGTGCCCTGACCGAGACATTAATCAGTCACTTTCATTAGTTCATTAGCTGTCTCCATCCTTGCCTCTGCCCCACAGTGCAGTTAACACTGGGTTACCTGCAAGGTGCTGTCCCTTTCTGCGTTTGGACAATTAGAGACCAAGCTCCAGCGCGATGCAGCAGCACTGGATAACAGGCACGCTCATCATCTACCACTGTCAGACATTCAGCTTGACTTCAGGACTCTGGGACTGAGTGTTCCAATTCACTCTGGGCAGTAAAAGTTGAAATTTCAACGACGTTTCCAATCAAGACGGTGAAATTCTGCATTTTGTTAAATGCTGGTTTTGCTCCTCGCTCCCCCTCCTGTCCGACTGACCTCGTTGGAACTGCAGGGATGAATTGGGTGGGGATGAAGGGCACTGAAGGGAAAGCAACTTCAGTCCTAAATGGGGAGATCTGAGAATGCATTCATGTGCATGCCTGATTTCTAGGGGAAAGGGTGCAAGCTTCACTGGGGCATTTCATTTTACCTTGTGCATTTTGAGCTTGTTTTTAGGATTGTTTCCAGCAGCTGCAGCTCAGTGTAGGAGTTGAAGCGCTATGGCCTCTGGACTCTGAGTGGGTAAGTTCTTATGTTGTGCTCACTGTAATCAGACCTGGGAAAAAATTTCGTCTTTACCATCTTGTTCTTGGCCAGCATTTGTAACCTGGTGGTGTCAGGAATATTTAGGTGCGGTCAGGAGCGTTTGGCTTCTGATTTGTTTCTGCACTTGGAGCATATTACTTATTTCCATGAGAGCTGTGGGCTTTAAACAACCTGAAGAGATCATTTCCAAACCACTGAGTGAAACAGAGGCTGTCCCAGAAGGAGTGGGTGTTTGTGGGGAAAAAACACATCTCCCCGGCTAGAATAGTTTAGTAGTTCTGGAAAGAAGAACACTTTAACAAATGGGCGTTTCAGTTTTCACTGTGTGCTTTTAAAAACAGTTGGTTGCTCTGAAAGTAATGCCTCCTATTTATTTCCATGGAAATTAGGACAGATACAAAGAGCACAATAGTGAAAATCCTCAATTACAAAGCACTGTTTTTCAGTGTAGTCATGACCATTAGCTATGCATT
Organism: Numida meleagris; assembly: GCF_002078875.1. Taxonomy (NCBI): domain Eukaryota; kingdom Metazoa; phylum Chordata; class Aves; order Galliformes; family Numididae; genus Numida; species Numida meleagris. The sequence goes on from NC_034422.1 coordinate 10,814,585, forward strand.
AGCTATGCTTGCCCATGGAGCCCTGCTGCTCTGGACCCCAACTGTAGTCTGGTTTCCTGGCTTGGCCTTGGACCTACCTCATCCTTATGGACCTGCATAGTGATCACTGGACCTGGTCCTGACCTGTGGATTGACTTCCTGGCTTCACTGTGGAATTGCCTCATCCACAAGGTATTGCCTTATAATGTGGACTCTTGACTGGACTTGACACCATCATCTAATAGTCTTTGCTTCCTCATTTAGGTGCTGTGGTACAGGCTGTGGTTGGTGGGATGACTGACAGCCATGGGATCTTCCTCAGCTCCTGGCTTGCCATCCTGAGGGAACAGCCTTTCTCTTGCTGCTCCCTGGCACATCTCACCAAACCAGACACCTTACACACATCAAAAGGGCCAGCAAGGCAAAAGGGATCCCAGGTGGCCTGAAGATTTTCAAAGGTATGACCCCAGCCTCCTCCAGAGTCACTGCTTGTAAAACCCTTTGTGGGGTGGAAAAATGCATATTTGTATAAAGGGTGTCTGTCAAAGCTTTATACTTTTCAGGTCCTTTCTGGTTTGCTTGAAAAAAAATAAGAGGGAGGGTGGGCCCCAAACTGTGTATCAAAGACTGGAAAGAAAGCATCTGGTGTACCCAGGGGTTGTCATAGTGAAGCTGAGTGACACATAATAATGATGAATTCAGAAACTTTCACCTTGATTTCCCTGCCTATTTGAGCTTTGAAGTGAGCTTCTAATATTATGTTAGCGGTTTATTGTGTGTGCTTCATTAAAAATACATCACAAGACTTTTTGGAGCTAGAAGGGACGCAAATTAGGTCATCTAGTCCAGCCTCCTGCTGTTCTGCCAGGACTCTGATCTCGCTAATGACTCCAGCCCAGCCCTGACAGGTGCTCGTCTGGTTGCCAATTGATGCTCTCAGCTGACAGAGGGGAACCAGGCTCAGTCCGAGACCATTTCACTTCTCATAAAGTTTCGGGCTTCTTGTTAAATGGGGTTTTGTTTCACGTTTCAGTCCATCCGCCTGGCTGGTGCTTGAGCTGCGAGGAGAGCAGTTTTATTTCTCCCAATGGGGTGCAGTTCCCCTCTGTTCTTTGAGCTGGACAAGTTTGGCAATGCAGGCATAGGTGATGTGGCACAGCTCCCACTGGTCGGACTCTTTCTATGGAATGGTGCAACCCTTGAGTTTTGGTGGGCCCTCAGCAACACGTGGCTTGCTTCATCATAGAATGGTTTGGGTTGGTTGGAAGGACCTCATCTACTTCCAACTGACTGCTGTGATTGAGCCCCACACACCCGTGTCTTCCTGCCTAGGGAAGACTCAGCAAGGCTGAGCTGAGCACTCAGCAGGGTTAGCTTCCATGGAGAACCACAAGACTGGCCCCATGTGAACGCAAGAGCTTCAATGGAAGGGCAATAGGATCCATCAGCCAAGTTTCCTACCGGCAGCGTGGGAGCTGTGTGCGTTCTCCTGCACAGCTGACACAGGCTGGAGCTGCCAGGTCCTCCTTGGAGAGGGTCTGTGCCAGCTCTCTGCATCCTGAGATCTGCATCTGAGATGTGTCCTAGTGAGGAACAGGCAGAGTGTCACCTGGCATTTGCTGTCCCTGGAGCAAAGGGGTTTAGCAAGGGTCAGCATGATACTGGCAGACCCAGCAAGGAGAAGGCAGAAGAGGAACTGGGTTTTTTTGGCCTGAAAGAGCATCATGACACAGTGTTGTTGTGTTCTGGGCTGAGGTCTACAAACCTGGTTATATCCCATGGGGAGATCTGAGCACATGCATCCCTTGGGAGCATGGGAGCCCTTCACCTGTGCATCAGGAGCTAGAAACTCTAAGCAGCCTGACCTGCTGGATTTTGAGGCAGAGGAGACTGAAGATGTTCCTGGGATTTTCTGAGGCTCTGTGCCTCCTCCAGAGGAAGGAGAGCACAGCCCTTCATTAGCTGTAATGACTGTCTGCGTTGAGATGAGACCATGGGCCCTGGGCTCTGCACTGCTTGGCAGAGCACTGTGCTGAGCAGCCTGGATGACCTAGAAAAACCTCTTAATGTGTTGTTCATTCTGAAAGGGGCAATGGTCTTATCTAATCACAAACCACATCCTTCAGCACCAGAGACTCTGCAGCCAAGTTAACTCAATCAGTAAATCACCATGCCCAGCTATTTAGAGACAGTTTTTAATGGCTGTAGCAACAGGAGGATTGATAATAATAATATAGAAACAAAGTGCACTCAGAGGCTGTGATGGGCTAACTGGCATCCCTCCCCACCCCTGCAGGGCCTTTGCACAGCAGTGCTGCTATATGGGGCTTTGGCCTTTCCATGGAGCCCCTTTCCAGGAGCTCCTTTTTTTTTTTTCCCCGTTGTTTGTCATCTCTGCAGCCTCAGAGAAAGTCACACATTTCAAAAGCATGTGAATTTGAGAGGGTGTACGTGTCTTTCTTTCTTATTTTTTTTTCCTTGCTTTCCCCAACAATCTTATTTTGAGTCTGTCCTCCCCCTCTTCCCTCCTCCAGGTCTGTTTCGCCTTGTGTTAGCCCACTTGGGAGCTGGGCATCTCTGCTTGGAGTTGGCGTCTCGTGGTTGTGAGGCTGCAGGGACGTGCAGGCTACGTGGTGCTCCCTGGGTCAGGACCAGCTGCTCCATCCCCGGGGCCAGGTACCCTCGGAAGCAGAGTCCTACTGCTGTATCAGCCATAGAATATTCACCAGGGAAGGGGAACCAGTCCCAGGAAGGGTTCTTGTGTCCCAGGCCTGTGCCACTGGGCTGGCAGGCTGTTACTAAAGAAAAGGACTAAAGGACTTCTGGGGCCTGCTCCATGTGTTTCTTGACCTGCACTGTCAAAGCCAAGCAAAGCTAGAGTCGCTAGAAAGGCAGAGCTTCTGCATGGCACTCATCTTCTGCAGACTTCAGACTCTCTAGGAAGGGCTCAGCCCAGTGTTGTCATTACTCACGGGAGAAATGGAGGCTCTGAGTGTCCCAGGTGGCCTTAAAGGACAATGGCAGCGGTGGAGTTCGGACATCCAGGACTCAGAAAAAATATGCAGAGAATTTAAATTCTTAACTGAGCACCATTCGGCATCATCCTGGAGTAAAGCTGAAGTCTGATTTTCAGTTTTCACTTGTAAATATTTTGCATTTATTTTCATTTTTCCATAACAGTGAAATTTGGCAGGTCAGAGTCAGCTTTGGAGATGCTCATCTCCCCACATACCATACGAGCAGCTGTAGCTGGAAAGCTTGACCTGGAGGTGGCAAAGCAATGCACACTCCCACGCAGAATTAGGAGCACCAGGGCTGCCTCTCCATGCAGGCTTGCTTTGAAGCGTGCCTTGGGTGATGAATGAAATGATCTCATAGTTTGCTCACAAGGTCTCACCTCACTTAGCCCGGAGAGCAGTTGGGGTGGAACAACAGCTCTCTTCCCTTTCTTGCAGGCGTTGTTTAATGTGTGGCCTGCTTTGCCCAGCCCTGCTCTGAACTCAGCATTGTAAATGGCCTGGTGTTTATTGCCATGTTACCTGCATGCTTCCCAGCCCTCCTTGAATGTTTTCAAGCCCTCTGTAAAATAGCAAAATTGTTTTAATGCTGTTGCAGGCAGCAATCTCCAGGTGCTTGCAGAGCAGGGCGTTTGGAGAGCAGAACGTGGTGCTGCTTCCCTCTCATTAGCTCAAAGCACACCTGGGATTTGGCTTATCAGAGCAGCAAGCTGCAAGAAAGCTGCTCCCCTTTAACAAGCAGAACTCCTTTGGCTTGGCTACTTTCAGGACACCGCGCAGATTAAAAATATATTAAAAAGTGCTACTTTTCCTCCTCGTTTAGCTAGCAGGTACAATTGCCCAGCCCCTTCTACTGGGAAAAGGTATAAATACAAATCCCTTGAGAGATTAAGTGGTCAAAAGAGGGAAAAGAAGAGCATGGACCCCTGAAAAGAATGTCAGTGTTCTTCCTTTAAAAGAAAAAGAAAAAAAAAATCGTCAGTAGGACTGAAAAGAAGAAAACTGTGTATTCAACAGAAAGTCTGCTACACTGATTCTATTTCGGGTTTCTACCATGGAAGCAAAAGCTCGGAAATAGCAACCCGATCCCTGAGCAAGTCAGGTGCAGGCCATCTCCTCCCATCCGAGCAGTCCTGGAGCTGTGTTGTGGCTGAGGGACACATTCTGACCCCACAGCGACTCCCTGGTTTATTCCCTTGCACTTGGACCCCGGTCTTTACCTTCAGCATCTCGATGGCCACCAGCTCACAATGCGCTTCTGCTCCTCGCGGCTCAGCAAGCATTTTTCCCCATAGCATCACTTCTTGGGGCAGATTGGAAAGCTTGGCGCTGTGATACGTGTCTTGAGAAGCTGAGTCACAAGGAAACTAAAAACAACGATGACGAAAACATCTCCCCTCCAAAAATGGCCTTTTGCCCCCAAATGCCCATATATGTATATTTTCAAGGCAAGGGCAGACGTCGCACTGAGTGACATAGTTTAGTGCTATGCTGGTGATGGGTTGATGGCTGGACTTGATCTTTGTGGTCTTTCCAACCTTCATGATTATATGGTTCTGTGATCTGATGTGTCTGTGCAGATCTCAGTTTGCTTCCCTTTCCCCCAAGTTTTCACCGAAAATGTGGAAACAGGAAAATGCTAGATTTCACACACACACACATACACACCAAAAAAAAAAAAAACCCAACCCAAGAGTGTTTGAAAACGGTAAATTTTAGTGGAAAAGTGCAAATCCTGGGCGGCTTCCTTTTCCATCGCTAAGGGAAAATTTTGCAAAACGTTGACTTCTCCTGCAAAGACGTGTGAGCTGTGCTATTTTTCAAGCAGCTGTAGCATGAGCTCATATAGGCAAAATAGAAATGTAGCCTGTGCACCGGGGGCGAGAGGCGTCTGGTGAACAAGAGCAGATTGTTACACCAGTGAAAGGCATTAAGATTCAACAAGTGAAAACTGACAGTCTTGAGAAAGGAGCGTGGAGGGAGAGGATCAGGTTAATTAGCCTCCCAGGAGAATCGGAGGCCACAAGCTCAGCAGAACTTTGTAGAGGAATTAATTAAAGGTTTGCTTGTAGCTGAGCTTGACGATAAAAGAAAAAAAAAAAATATATCCCCACTGCAAGTGCCTATTGCATCCTGACACATTGAGCTGCTCCTGGGCTGCTGCCAAGCGCACACACACCCCGGTGTTTACACCTTTAAAGAGTCAGTGGACAGGAGGGAGAATTAATTATGAGCCCAACCTGCCGAGCTGCTGCTCCTGTCCACCCCGGTGGGTGGGCAATGTGGCAAGAGCTGGTGGGCTAGCTCCAAGTAAAGCTGTGAGGGGGGCTGGGGCCAGAGCACTAGAATACAGCTGAAGGGATATACGGATTTGTCAGACATCACTTGGTGCTGTAGTGTTCTTGGGGTCAGAGCCAGGATGATTTGGGGATGAAGGACTGCAATGGTGGTGCTGAGCATTGGGGTCCTTGCAAAGCACCTTTCCCAGCTCCTTATGGGGTGCCCATTCAGTGTGCTCATGGCACTGCTGGGATGCAGGAGGGTTAGGTCAGCATCTTGCAGAAAGGCTGTGCTATTGCTGGAGTTCCACGAGACTTCCAACAAAGGAGCAGTGGCAGGGAATATGGAAGCACTGCTGCAGCAGGGTCACTCCTCGGGGCAGAGCTAATGCCTGTTTGGACTGAATTACTTGGAACCTTGAAGTCTGAATATTGGTTCTGCAGACGTGTCACCAGGCTCAAGGACCATTGTGTATAGCATGAATAAAGCAGGACAGACTGACATAATAGCTGGGTTTTATGGCACTGAACTCTCCCTCAGCACGGAGCTGACAGATATAGCCCATAAAAGGCTTAAGGGATCTGACATAATATTCTGTTTTTAAACATTAGTATTGGGCATTACCTAATCTCTGTTAAATGGGTTGGGGAGTGACAACAAGCTACAAAACACAAATCAACAGAAAACTGACATCGAATGAGAACATTTCTGTCGGGATCTCAAGGAAACAGTGAAGCCTTGGTGCTTCTCAATGTTTCTATCAATTATCTAAAAATAAATCTCAAATTTGCAGATGGCATCGACTGGCAGAGTTGCATATAGAGATAAGAGCAGGCAGCTTTACAGACTTAGCTAAAATCCTGGGCGAGCAGGACCACTCAATTAAAATGTGTTTTCACACAGGCAGATGAGCTTTAGCTGGTTTGGTACAGGGCAGACACAAACTGTCAAAGGCACCAGCTCTGGCAGGGACGTGTTGAAAAGTGAGAGGACTGGCCGTCATTCCCAGGGCAGCAAACTGGGGTAAGATTTAAGAGGACCAGGAAGAAGGTGAAGAAGGTAATTTTAAGTCTATGTAGGGTACAAGTCAATCAGATTTGTTAGAAGGATGCTTTCCTTTGATCCTCTCTGCTTAGTGGTTCCCAAGGAATCACTGAATCACAAAAACATTAAGGTTGAAAAGACCACTAAGATCATCTAGTCCAACCATCAACCCATGCCTGTGACTGCTGTGGGATTACTGTTGTCTCCCTGAGCACCATCCCTGCTGTTACTGGTGGGCAGGCAAAGGCTGGGTGTTGTAAGCCCATAGACCCAAACACTCTCTCAGCTGGGGCATTGCAGCCTCATGGTCACCTCCCTGCTTTGGACAACCTTACATTCCCTTTGCTGTTTGGGTTATGTAGCCCTTCTTAGATAGGGATCATAGAGTGGCTTCAATACCCCAAATCCTGCCAGATGGCCACAGAGGGGTCGCTTGGTGATGGGCTGTACACTATTACGTGCTCTGGGACATTTATAGAATCACAGAATCATTGAATCCTTTGAGTTGGAAGAGATACTTAAAGGTCATCTACTCCAACTCCCCTGCAATGAACAGGGACACCTACAGCTGGTCAGGTGCTCAGAGTCCCGTGCACCCTGACCTTGAATGTGTCCAAAGAGAACATTTCTGAGGTCAATGTCCAAGGTATCCCCTAGCATTTTCACCTATGGGGACCACTGGAGTGCTTCTATCAGTCATGGATGCATCAGGATGATCTCTCACAAGCAGTACATTCAGCCTTACCCTGCCATTGGCACTAGATTTGTCTCTGGTATTGGTGCCCAGAATGACAGTGTGGATGCATCTGACTCTAGAAACATTCCTTAATGTGTCATGTACCTTCATGGTGAATTAAAATGCCAGTTCCTGACCCTAAAATGCTCTCCCGCCTCACCTGCCCAATGCAGTGCTGAGTGAATATAAAAATCAGGCCTTGCAGTCTTCCAACTGCATAAGGGAACATCCCTGCCATGCATAGCTCCATTGAGACAATAAAAGTAAGACTTAGCATCCAAACCCCTAAAACAACATGTCTTTTTAGCATGGTAGGGAATAACAGGGCAATGCACTGCAATGGAGGTTGCTTACAAAATAAGTGTGTGAGTGCTCTTGCAAGCTATAGAGACAAAGAAAAGGGAGGTGAGGCCAGAGGAGAGGAAGGTGGGAATATTGCTGCTGGGGTATTGGTGTTGGGATGGCTTCGGCGGCTAAGCTTTGCAAGAAGGTTTTTCTCAGAGATGTGTGCAGAACTAACAACACAGCTAAAGAAGGAGATGAAATGATACACAACTACTGAGATCAGAAGGAAGATAAACAGATGTAAACATCTCAAATGCCTACAATAGCAGGATTTTGTTTCTGAAGGTGATGAAGAGAAAAAAAATCTTACCAGCAGCACTGAAGCTGATTGAAGGTGAAACAGCAGCCCCAAGCCTCCTGAGATAGGGGGGATTTATTTAGAAGACAACCACAGGCAAATACGCTTTTTTAGGTTTTTTTTTCGTTGCTTTTTGATGAGGAATATTGCTGGAGTCAGCTGAAGGAGGGAGGAAGGGAGGGAGGAAAGGAGGCTTTGATCATGCTTTCGTGGAGCAAGAAAATCTGCTTTGAATTCTGGCACAAGCCAAATCCCAAGAGGGACTGTGTGTGTGATGTTCACACTGGTGCAGAGGCCCCTGTTCAGAAAATGGGAACTCTCCTCTATCCCCTCTTCACATCATACAGCTAAAACAGTGATGCATGGGCAATAGAGCACTGCTGTCCTTGCAGCCATCCTGCTGACAATTGGAGCAGTTAAAGGTAGCTGCCCAATCTGAGCTGGCCCCAGCAAAGGAGCCCAGAGCACCAGAGGACAACTTGTGTGGAACATCGTAGTACCTATTTTCATAGCATCTTAGAATCATAGAATCAGAGAATCACAGAATGGCTTGGGTTGGAAGGGACCTTGAGGATCACGAGGTTCCAGACCCCTGCCACAGGCAGGGATACCAACCTCCAGATCTGGTACTGGACCAGGCTGCCCAGGGCCCCATCCAACCTGGTCTTAAACACCTCCAGGGATGGGGCATCCACAACCTCTCTGGGCAGCCTGTTCTAGGGCTCTGTGGTAAAACCATGGTCCTCTTTGTGGCATGGGGCAGATCCATGGCAGGAGCTCTTAAACCTACCGACCATGTCAAGAATAGCAGTGGGATGAGCAAATGTTTAAAAAGAACATTTTCTGCATAGGTGAGGGTCAAAAATACGTTTCACCCAGGAAAACTGCCATTGAGGTCTTTGAATAATGTCATTAGATCTGCCAGAGTCCAGGAAAGATCTGTATTCAGAGCCATAACAATGTGGTAAGAGCAATATGTGATGATTTTTGCTGGTTTTGGCCTATACTAGGAAACAAGAGTGTTTGTTTAGATGATGATAATTGGAATAGCAAGAAAAAAAATTCCAAAAATAACTTTTTTTTTTTATTATTTTCAGGAAGCTGTTTCTCTGAAGGAAATTGCTCTTCAAGGAGTGGCACTAATTTTCAATTACTTTTTCATTCTCTGCTTCTTTTTTAAGCACGGTGGTTGAGAAGCAGAACTTCTTCTCAAGACTTTGATGTGCACAATGTTGTGCATGGATTTTTCCTCTCTTTTGTCACCAGAAAGTCTTCTTCCATGTAGACACTGACTTCCTTGCTTGCGGCACCCAATAACATTGAATTTTTTCCAAGGACAGCTTTCTCTCAAAAAACATTAATAGTCATAATAATCTCAAAAAAAAAAAAAAAAAAAAAAAAAAAAGCTTTGCCTTTTGAAAATAAGTTCTCCTCCACCTGCCCAAGGTTTTCTTGCTCTTTCTGAAGTGGATAAAGACTTAACGAGAGGAAAAATCGTGAACTCTGCATGGGAAACCAGAATCCTCCCACGAAAGTAATTCTAAAGAGACTTCTTTTGCATTTTTTTCCTGAAAATACAGTAATTGAAACAACAACAACAACAAAAACAGCCAGACCTCCTTAGTTTTCTTTGCAGTTTTAGTGCTATTATTTCCCTGAGCCATCTTGGAAGATTCTCTCAGACAAGATGGAGACGAACCAAGTTAAATTTATTCCCAGCAGCTGTACAACGTGGCACAGAGCCGTACATTCCTTGATAGGCGGCGGAGATAATTGCTGTGGCATCCTTCCTTTTCAGCACAGGCCTGCCCTAGCACAGTAGCTTTCATCATGAAAATACATTTCACTCCCTCTGCGCCACTCCATGCATGCACTTCATGGGTCTTCCAGCATCCCAATCAGCTGGGCTGAAGCACAAACTTCTCCTTCCACATCTTTCCCCAACACCCATTTGTGTTGCTATTCCATGCTATTGCATGCAGACTGTGGTTTGACAGTGTGAGAAGAGAAGGAAGCATGTACGTGCTGGGAAGCCCTAGCTGATACTACCCCTCTCTGCCTATCCAGATCTTCCATATGCAAGCTGATGTATTTCCAAATTCTGCTGAAATTGGCCCTTCTGCCAGGGACCTGCTGTGCCCCCAGGCTGCCCATCCCCAGGGTCTTGCACCCCAAAGCACTTGGCTTTGTGTTTGGCTGCAGCTTTGTTCTTCTTTCATCTTGCCTTCATCACTTACAGTTCTCATTTGTAGCCAGCCAGCACTTCCAACCTGACAATTAACGGCTGCAATTAAGAGTTGCAGAGGTAGGTGTTTCCCCTCCAAAGGGACCTGATGTTTTCCATGCTGAACATGAGATAGATTCCCACTGAGGGAGCTAATTTGTGCTGCTAAATTAATGCAGCTGAATATTGTCCTTGTAATCTGGCTAGCTAAATTTGGGAGAGAAGTCTAAAAATTTGTGCGGTCTTTAAAAACCTGCATTTTTACCTCTTTAATGACATCCCAAATTCCTGCGAAAAGTAAAAGGACACATGAATTTTAGATGATAGGAGAACAGTCTCTGCTCTTAGTCAGTTCAGAAAATCAGGTAAACAATGAAGAAAACGAGTAGATGCTGAGTAAGGGATTATTTAAGGTGAGGATTGTTGGATGAAAGGTAAGGATACTGGGGTTCTCTACAGAACACAGCCACAGAAGTGACAGTACTAAGTAGACGGTGCATTAAAATGTTTCTATTGAGCTCTTTTAGGTAATGATGGAATGGTAGAAGCCGGGAAACAATGGAAAAAGATGATCTAGTCCCGGATGGAAAAAAATATCAGCAAAAAATCAAAACAAATTGTCAATTACACAGTGCATTTCCACCGATTTTTAACTCCTGAATTCAGAAATGCTACTGGTGTTCAATAATGGCGTTTTATTCCTTGTGCAGTGAGTGCCAGTATGAAATTAAGGGTGGAAATATTTATTTTACAAATGCGACCGTGTCTCAGCGTCTGCAGTGAAAAATACGTTTAGATACTGCTCTGCTTGTTGCTAAAAGTGATCTAATGTCATAAGCGAAGCAAGAAAAGCCTCCAACAATGTCTGTCTGGTGATGAGGAATGATTAATATAATACCTGCTGGAACAGCTTCGAAGGCATCCCCAGGACAGCTGGATGGATTGTACACTACACGGGGATGTAGCAGCGTGCAAATAAAACAATGAAGAATAAGGAAGTGTTATTGATAGAGATTATTTCTCCCCTTACTTGATCATAACAGTTTTATATCTTTGTAAAAATGAATCCTCGACTGTAATGTGGTCTCTGGGAGTTGTATTTATTCTGTTTATTGGTGTGAGGAACTTATTGTTTTGCATAAATTATTCATGTGAATTAGACATGCTTGTGATACTCACATTATTTGTGTCTGGGGGGATGGGTGGTAGGAAGCCACCATCGTGCTTTCATTTATTTATTTGTTTGCCTTGGAGAAAGTGGCTGGGAATCGTGGAGCATGAGAAAATCCCAACATGAGTGTCTTCCCATCGTGCACTCCGCAAAATGCTCCTGGCCACATAACAGTGAGGGCATTGGGGCATCTCCACCAGACATGGCACAGCACAGTGCAGAGCCTCCCTGCACCAGCACTGATGGAGCTCCGTGGTCCTTCAAAGTGTCACAGCCATGCGGGAAGAATGGCTTTCCAGTCGGTTTGTCATTCCCTCAGAGCAGTTTACTTGACTGGGTCATGGTATGGTCGTGTTTGGCCATGGCAAAATTCTTGTGCAAGTCAAAAATATGACACGTGTCACTTCTTCTCCAGCTATGACTGCTTTTACCTTGCAATGAGTGGTAAATGCTTTGGATTCACCTGCTTCATTCTTAAAAGCAGTATTAGCTACTCGTCATCTTTTTGTCTTCTAGGTGTTTACAGATGTTTTCTTGATTTAAGATTGCTGACCTCTGATGCCCTGGATCTAATATTTATTTCGCACTTAAAAGCACTAACTTGAACATTCCCCTCCCTACCACTATTCCACCCATCCTCCTCAAAATCTCGGAGGACCATTGCTGACTGTGAGAGGCTTCACCTGGTTCTTGAAGGCTAAAATTCATCACTGTCAATGGACTGCACATTACCAGCCCATCTCCCTGCTCACCAGCCATCATTTCCATGCTCCAACCAGAGGTCAAGGCATTTCTCAGGGGAACAAACCACCCTGTAATGGTTGCACTTTCCAGTGAAAACTCACACGTAAGTCCTCAGCACCATGGACACTTGGTCTTGCCTTTCTTTTATGCTCATATTCAATGAAAAGATTTAGAAACCGGTGTCTGGCCAGAGCGCAGATGTTCTGTGTGCAGCGGGTGCCATCCTTTTTCCAGGCCCTGAGACCTTCTTTCCAGGATAAAGAGGACATTTCCTCACTCCCCTAGCAAAGTACATCTCACAGCTTTTAAGTGCAGATACAGCACTTAGGTGAAGATTTAACATCTTTCTGGAGTATCTGTTCTTCTTTAGCTGTAAAACAAAGGCTGGAAGGTGAATGCTCTTTGATCAGCTGGAGATGGGAACAGATAACATAACATCCCCTCTGGTTATGAGTTGGTAACTGGGAAGTACAACTGCTTCATTCAGTGCTCTTCATTGGCAAACCCCAGGCAGGGACATCCCATAAGGTGGGTCATAAACCTCTGGGATTGCTCATATAGCCACTGCTTGGCCCATGGTTCACTCATCAGGGGTACATGTTGCCCTTAGCTTTGTGGTTTGCTGCAAACCAATTTGCCTCTGTTTCCCTCTGCAGCAGTTGTTTGCCTAAAAGCCCATTTCTTTCTTAATAGGATGGAGTTTTGAATAAAATAATATTGAAGTGCAGTACTGATCACAGGAGATGGATTTGGCAGTGGTGCTGTGGAGATGGATCCCATACAGATATCGCCCTAGGTGCTTTTTCTTTCCCAGGACTGTTGTTTCTGCACAAGCTGTCCCCGAAGCAGTTGCTGTATTGTTGCTTTTCTGCAAGTGGTAATTCAAAAGACCTGTCTGACGTGCTCTTTTTCAGAGAGTTCTTGAAATTTCTGGGGTGTTTTTCTGTCCACCTGAGCCATGTTCTTGTCCCATCGCAGCTGGACCCTCATTAATCATTCCCCAACGGAGATGAACTCAGCAAGCTACAAAATGCAGTTGCTGGGCAGCCGCTCTTGCTATTTCACTCAGAGCAAAGCTAGAAATTCCTCTGGTGCTTTTCCCTCCAGCTGGTGGATGTGTTTTCTGTACTGCATCCAAATCTCACACCTGCCCAGCAGTGTGGTAAACACAACAGCTATGTCCACCCCGATTTGGGTGAAGAGCACATAGAGCCTACAGTGAGGCTCTGATGGCTTTATTACAGAAAGAAAGGAGTGCCCTCCGAGCACATCAGGCACCAGACTGCAGCACAGGGGCTGGGTGTTAAGTCTTAGCTGTCAATAACAGAGTGGCTCCATCCTCTTCCAGAAGCCTGGGTAGCAGAGAGCAAATTGGCCAGGTGTTCTGTGGCTTGATGAGGGAGGAACTGAGTGCCCAGACAAAACCCATGCGTCACTGATAACAGAAAACAAAAGGGCAGGAGTAAGGTAGGCTCAAGTGAACGATGTGCATCTTGACCCAGCTAACACATGGATGTGCAGCTAGACAGAGACTGCACAGATTAGACCTGTCATTTGTGAAATGTTAGAGCCATGACACCACAAATGTCTTGGGGATCATTTCAGATAGTCAGCTAATGGAAGATCACTCTAAGATAAGGAAACTAGGAAGGTGAATGCAAGACATAATTTCATTCATAGGAAAATACTAACTGGATAGATAGAGCTGATGTGATTTCTGCATTAGCAAGAATGAGATAAACTACTGGATCTCTATCTGATATCCACATTGTTAAAATATGTTGTCAACAGGAAAAGATAGACAAAGACATGCAAGGATGAGTCATGGTTTGGAAAACCTACCTGCCTGTGACAAACAGAGAGGTTTCATCTTTCAGTTGATTAAATTTTTCATGACTAATAAAAAAATCCATCCACAGAGTGAAGATTGCTGATAGTAAAACGGTGTTCAGTTTGGACAGATCAGGATCTAGCGGTTGGAAACTGAAGCATGGAATGCTGAGCCTGAAAATGATGCAAAATTCATAGTAATGTTAGCAGCTTAAAAAGTGCTGGACTTTTGGCTAGAACCAAGAAGGAATTAGGCATGCTGTAGCCCTGTGATGTGCACATTGAAAGTGTTGGATATCGAATAGAAATCCTGAGCCCTGTGGACCAAGACTTGGGTGGCTCCAGAGTTGCTAGAAGCCTGAGATGGTAGTTTAGGACTGAAATTTAGGGCATGTGCTCCTGTGTTGCACTCAGAGGCATGGCACCCATCCTTCCACATCTGTTGCCTTGGTGGACCCTAATTCTTTGGTTGGCTTCAAGGAGGAAATGCCAAGTCCAAAGATCACATCTCAGGAAGAAATAGCAAGGTCAGGAGACCTCGTGGTGTGGGAGGTCAGGCCTACCCTAAATCCCAATAATTGGGACTGTATCTTTCTCAGAGGGTACAATCTGCTGCCAAGTACCATCCCACCACACATCATGAAGGATTGGCTCCAGATCCCTGATATAGAAGCTGAGGACAAATGGAAGTCAGAAGCGCTGTCTCAGTCTTGCAACTCCACCATGGATGGCAGTACAGTTCTCCTCATTTCAAGAGGTAATTTGCTTCCACAGTTTGCCTCTGTCTCTGGAGAAGGAAATTGCACCAAAGGGATGTAATGGAAACTGCGGTGGAAATGTATTTCCTTCCTGTTCTCTGCAGATTTACTTGCACTCATTGAAAGAAATGTCAGCAACAAGAGTAGAGCCTTCCTCCAGTGCATGTACTAAGAACAGCCCACCAGGACATCTCTAAGAAACAATCACTATTCAGTCACCAATAGCTTTGGGCCAGAATCGGACCTGATGAGATCACTTCTGTCATAAATCTCATTGCGAACAGCACTCGAGAGAGGTGCTGGACCCTCATTCAGCTCATGTCTACTCCAAGGGTTGCACTTGCTTTCCTGGAAACATGAGTGACAGCAGTGGTGTGTGATAGGGATGCAGTTTGTTTTCCTTTACTAACCTCTGCCCATGCTTTCGTGAATCTCCAAGCCATGTACACTCTCTGAATCACAGCCCCATCTCTCCCTCACTGCTCCAGGAAAAAAAGCTCAAGAAAAAATTAACTTTACCACTTCCTGTAAAATCACTTGTTTTTCTGGGCCCTGGAAGGCAGGAGCTGGTAACACTCTCTGTGTGTTAGTGACAGCTCAGATCTTTTGCCTCCGTCTGCTGTTGTTGCAAATGGAGGGCAAGATTGCCTTGTCTGATTGTCACAAGCAGAGATATGCAAGTAAGTGTTTTCTTGGTTTGGCCAGCGATCCAGAAAGAAATAATTGTTTGAGGTTGACCTGAAACCAGAACTTTATAAAATTTTTGGTAAAGTGAAACAGATTGTACTGGGTTAAAATGCCAGATCAAACACTTCATCTGATAAGAGGTGAATTCGTTTAATTTGGGGGAGTTGTTTCTAATCTGACTTGAGAAGGACGGAGATGGGAATTTTGTTCCATGGCTTCTCACCTTGCTCACACTGGAAACCCAGAGCTACAGGCTGGGTGGACTCCAGACATACTGGGCTATGAGATGGGAAGGACAGGGCCTTATTCTGCCGAACTTATCTAATATGCTGAGCTCTTAATCATAGGAATGGCAGAGAGCCCCTTCTGGTGCACAGGCATGTGTCAAAGTGATGGGGACCCTAACAGGTTTCATCTGCCTGAACATCGATGCAGAGTAGAGATGTCTCTATTTGAGTAATCATCTAGAGTCCCATTATGGTCAACAGTGAGAAATCATCTCTGCTAGAAAACCATCAGTCTTGCTTTCACGGAGATACCTAAGTACGCAAAAGCAGTGACTTGCATGCTGAAATGTGTATTTTTTCTCTAACTTGTGCACGCGCCTAGACTGTGGAAGTACAAATTTGGGCTGATAAATCTCTCTTTCCCTTGTCCCTTCCCTAGTTTCCAGCTTTACTCTGCAGCACCACTGAAGCACTGGGACTGCATCAGGTACAGATGTGAGGGATGCATTCCCCCATAGACATGCCTGGGTGCTGCACTCCCAAGCACGGGCATCACCTTCCACATCTCCAGTGTCAAACAATTTCAAAACTGCTCTACTAGACAGCTGTCCCTGGTTCCAAGCTCCTATAAGTACTGATGAGAACAAAGAAATGAACATAACTGGAAAAGCCAAGTACACGTTATTTTCTTATTTCCTTCCTTTTTTCTTTATCGTATTCCCAGGAAATGAAAACACTCTTCTGTCTTCCCACGTAAGAGGTCTCACAAGGAGAGAAGGGATTTGTACTGTTCTACAAAGGCATCTGTTGGGGATAGTCTTCCCTAGGCTGGAGCCTCTCCTTCCTACTGAGGATGGTCTGCTGCACACAGGAGAGGCAGGGGTTGCTCTGGGCACTGCCAGCGTTGATGCCCATTGCACACAGTGGACTCACTTTTCTCTACCTGCACGCTGCTTGCAGTGGTCTTCATTGCTGCACTCAGCACAGTGTTTTTGGCTCACAGTGAGTCTATCCCGTTCCAGTCCTTCAGCGCTAAAGGGATTTGGCTTCATCCTTATAGCCATCTGATTCGTCCCATCTGCTACTGCAACTTTGCACTTAGAATCACAGAATCATTGGGGTTGGAAAGGAATGTCTCAGATCCCTGAGTCCAACCCCAGCCCACCCCCACCATGTCCACAGACCACGTCCCTCAGTGCCACATCTCCATGGTTCTGGAACACCCCCAGGGATGGTGACCCCTCCACCTCCCCTGGCAGCCTGTGCCACTGCATCACCACTCTTTGTAGAATAAATGGTTCCTAATATCCAACCTGAACCTCTCCTGGCACAGCTTAAGACCATTGCCTCTCATCCTGTCCTTGAGGATCTCAGGAGAAGGGCTTCATCAGAGTCATCCCATTGGAGCACCGGTCCATTGCATCCATCCCGAGTACATGAAGACGATGAGTACATATGGGGAGGGAGAACAACAACATGACCATGAAAACAAGCACTGATACTGGGAACATAGGAAGAGAAATGTAGGTGTACAAACACTTGGCCAATCAATAGCACATAATAAAATAATTTGAAAAACTACAGTTTTTCAGTGTGTAAGAGGCTTTAACAGGGCAAGACAGTTACATATGGAGAATGTCCCTGTGTGTGTCCTTTAGTTCTCAGTACCAACTACTGCAGATTTCATCATGAAAGGACTTCACACTTGAAAGGAAGAAGAAAGGAAGAAAAAAGAATTTGGACTAATTTGCTGACTAAATATTTACTAAAATAGAAAGCAGCAATAAAAGTTAAAAGCTCCCTGAAATTAAGATGCAAATTGGAGAACTAGAAAATGTAAAGGGAGAGGCTGCAGTGGAAGCTTTTACTCTGTCCTAGCTTATGAACGGACCTAGATTTTTCATAGAATCAGAAATTTTTTATCAACGCTAAAGCAGAAATGGAAGTGAAAATTTTGGAAAATTAGAAACTCGGAGCTAAATTTGTTTTGGGTACAGTCAAAATGTGCTTGACAACCCCCAAACATTTCAATTTATAATTTGAACAGTCTTCTTTTTTCTTCCCCCAATTAGCCCAAGACTATAAAAAGCACAATTATTGGAAGCCAAAGAATGTGACATTGCCCAAGTGTCTTAATAAATGCACAAGCTGCAAAAACAAATGTGGTTTTGAAAAACATCTTTGTGTTGACGCATTTACGTTTTAACTGAATGTATTCCTACCAAATTTCAGCCAATTTCCTCTCTAATATTCTGCCTCCTTAATGCAGCCATTTAATACTGATTTAAAGTCTGTGAAATGAAGAGGATGAAGAGCTGATATTTCTCCGTAACCTTTTATTTTTTTCTCTTCTGATTTCAGTCCATTTGATCCATAGCATCCAGATTTCAGTAGCATGAGGGATTTTTTTTACATTTATTTTCATAATTTAATGTTTGTTTTAGAAAAAGGAGGGGAGGGAGAGCTGCCAGGGCTTAATCATGCAGCAATCTCAAATCTTTCCATGACTGGGGGAGGCAAGGAAGTTTTGGCATCTTTGCTGCAGTGCTAATTTACATTGAGGAGGATTTTTACCCTTCGCAGCTAAAAAAGATGAAGTGCTAACTTCCAAAGTGACATTTTGGAATTTGTGTGGAGGTTCTCACGCTGCCAAGGCTGCAGTTAACGCTCTGCCTGTTTCTTTTATTAAGCTGAGGATGGCAAATTTGTCCAGAGGGACAAATGTTAGGGGTTTAACTCATGGAGGGGAGCTCGTTCCTGCATATAAATTGATATCATAGTGGAAGTCTCCAGTCTGGATGCCCAGGAAGCAAAGGATGCTGACCACCAATGCAGACACTCCTCTGTTCTGCTCTGCAAAGTGTATACCTCTGTCCCCTCCAAAGGGCACTTCTCACCCTTCTGTGCCAAAACCAGTGAAGACAAATAGCTGAGCTTACCTGCAGGGTGGCAAATGCTCTAACCTCTGCAGATGGGGCTGTTTCACATCTCCGTGCCCTGTGTTAGGACTTGGGCACTCAGATCTGCTACAGGATATCTGTGTGGATGACTAAGTGACAGTTGGGGTGTGTGCACTGCGAAACATGCCCTCATTCTGCTCTTCTGCCTTGGAAAAGGTTAGGTACAGTTTTTATGGCCAGACTTGAGGCTGTGATTTCCACCAAGGTACTTGTGCATCAGTGTGATGCTGGTTTGCTGCATGGTGCTGCCTTCATCCCACTTCCACAAGCTCCCAGCTTTTCTTAGCAAGCATGACCAGGAGCTTGTATTAGTGTGTATGCCTGTGTGTGTGCATGCACCTGTGTGTGACAGCGAGGGTAACGTTCTCCTCTTCTGTCTCTGCTGCTGCAGCCTGCTTTCCCTGGCAGTCTCCTTGGAAATAGGGAAGGTGGATGGCTCAGGACAGCAGCTTTAATAGTCCAGGTGGTTTCTTTCCAGTTACAATTCAGGAAGCATTACTTCTCATTACATGTTAATGAGGAGCCTGATGCCAGCGTGCTGCGGCGCTTGCAGCTCCTGCTCCTGCCAGCCCAAGCCCTATGCCATGAGCTTGTGCATTGTGATCAGCTCATGGGTTGGAGAGGCTCACATGGAACAGAGCATGAAATCCCCCATCACAGTAAGCTGTGAGTGGTCATTTCTCTTTCATTTTCACAAACAAGCACAGAAAGCTCCTCTGATATTAAGTATTGATGGGTTACAGGCTTTGGTACAGCAGAAAGCCATGCCCCTGGTCAGAAAAGGAGCTCAGAATTGTGCTTTATATTCCCTGACAGAGGGTAGAGGTTTTGAATAAGGGCTTTAGAGCTTTTTAGAAGTAATGATGTAAGGAGAGAATGGCCAAGCGTGTTGTGGCGTTGGGGAGATTAGGTTGCATATACAGTGCTTATGAACTGTACTGTCGTTCCACTCCCTCCCTCTGTGTCCGTCAGCTGAGCTGGATCTGAAAGTGACACATACGTTATTTATGGGCCAGGAACACGTCAGGTTTGGATAGACATTTTCCTTCCGTCTGCTGGAAGGGACTGGTTGCAGGAGGGATGTCGTGGGGAAAAGGTTGCACAAGAAGGGGAGTGACATTTCCCCTCCAAGACTAGTTTGAATTTGTGGGGGAAAAAACCCTAAACTGAAAGACAACTACGCACAATTCCTTAAATTCTTTTAAAAGCTCCTGTCTTCCAGATGCCTCATCTCCAAGCCCAGCCACCGGGGACTGGTGGGAAGTCTAGGCAGAGGATGTAGCTTGCTTGTTTATGCCTGGCTGATTGAGCTGTCCCAGCTGATTGAAGGACACCTTGAAGAAATTGTTTTCATATCCTTCTCATCAGGACGTCGTGTTACTTAAGGCTGCTCATTTGGCCTCGCATGGGAAAAAAAGACAGAACAAGGCAAAGCCTTCTTGGATCCTCCTCAGTTCTGCTCTGTCCTTCAGTGCTAAGGAGATGCCACCAGGAAACCTGCTGGAGACCTGGAGGAACCAAGAGGTGACCTAGGTGTGGAGAAGTGCTCAGGAAGGCAAGGAGATAACAGAAATTCTGTTAGTTCCTTGCACTAGAGTATGGAGACATTCCTTCACTGGGACATTTGGATAGTGGAAGAGACAAGTCAGAGCAACAACCTCACACTGAAGTGTCAGCGAAGGGGATTTTAGGATGAATTGATTAAGTGAATAATGACAGGACCAGATGGTATTCACACAAGCTCTGTAAAGGAGCTCAGATAAGAAATTGCTGAGCTGCTCACCGTGGCTTGTAACCTATCGCTTAAATTAGCCTCAGAGCCAAAGGAATAGGAGGTGGCAAATGAGATGCCAAGTTATAACACCAACTCCAGGGGAATGTGGGGAAGCACAGAGCAGAAAGTCTGACGTCTGCACTGGGAAAAGTGGTAAAGGCTATAAATTAGTAGTCATGGATGTAGAGTGGGCAGAAATCCTTCAGACATTCATCGAAGCTCTTTGAAGGAACTGACAAGCGTGTAGAGAAGGGTGATCCAGCTCGATGTACTGCACATGGATTTCCCAAATGCATCTTTCATGCTCTCTCATTAGGAGATCCTTAGGAGCTGGCTGCCTTCGTGTAAGTGGGAGCATGCCATAGGTTAAAGGAGAGGAATAAAGAGCAGGAGTAAGTGAAACCGGCTTGCCAGTAGAGTTCCCCAAAGGTCTGTGCAGAGATTTTAATTGTATGATGTTCCTAAACTGTCTGGAAAGCAAGCAAATTGAAAGGAGACAGCATTTGCATATGATATTCTCTTCCTCAGAACAGCCAAATCTGAAACAGTGAAGAAATGAAGGAATATTTGGACTTACAGAAGGGCTGTGAGCTACGTGGCATATACCAGTGTTGATAAAGGCAAAATAAAGCACACGGGGAAACCAATCCTTCCTACATTAGTACAATGGCAGGCTGTAAATGCACTCTTGCTGGTCAAGAAAAAACTGACATCACTCTAAAGGCATTAGCACACTGATCAGCAGGAGGTGAGGGTTTAGGACAGTTTAGGAAAGGGCAGTGAGGATAAAGAGAGATACAGGTCAGCTCTCATGGGGGAAGAGATTTCTCCAGTTTTTCAAAGAAGGGATTTGATGGCAGTGTGTGGTGTGGGGGTGAAGCTGAATGGAGAATGTTTGTTGTCACCAGTTCTTGAGGCAGGGTTAGCCCAAGTTGCCTATGATGATACCAATGTGGCCGTGTTTCGATTTTAACAGAGGTGCTGGGAATTGTTATGTTATAAAGCATGGCAAATCCAAACTTCCACGATGACACAAGCATTGATGATGAGATGCAACTCACCACCTGGAGATGGAGCCATGGAAGTTACACGTGTCAGGGCTGTCCAGGACCATGCTTCATAGCCCAGGGAAAGAAGTAGGCTTGGGACACAGTTCACCAGCTCTTCTTTCAAGCAGGATCAGCTAAACAGGATACAGGAGCCCATGCAGTCTAGAAAGACTGTGATTTGACAGCATGGCTTTGAGTGTGTTGTTGAAAGGCAAAGCAAGCAAAATCTGACTCTCCTGCTACAAGGCATGTTCTCACTTTGGTTCCAGCGCCGCAGAGCAGAGGTGGCAACAGTTCCTACAGGCACATCCACCTTGTAGCCCCACTGTATTGTAACTGGGGTGGGGGTGATGGTCAGATGGAAGTGGCAGTTTCCCAAAGGACAGGGCCAACCCCCAGCTCAGGGGAGCAGCTTTGGGAGAATCACAGGATCATGGAATCACAGAGGTTGGAAAAGACCACTAAGATCCCCAACCCTACCCCCACCATGCCCACTGACCGAGTCCCTCAGTGCCACTTCTCCATGGTTCTGGAACACCTCCAGGGATGGTTTCCAGACACAAGTGACATTTTTTTCGTTCTTTGCCCACAAGTGGACATGGCAGTTAGTGCTACCAAACCCAGAGGGTATGGACAAACCCCATCACTGAGGTGCTGAGATGTTCAAACTGCTGTTAGGTCTGCACGCCGTGCAACACCTCAGCCCAGGTGCATGGCGGCTTCTACTTGTCATAGTAGTCAGGGACTTGCAGGGGCTGACGCTCACTGCAAATTGAGCTTGTGCTGAATGGACTCCTGGTAAATATCCTGATACAGAATCTCATTAGCAAGCACAGCACATTACCCAAGCAGCAGCAGCAGTAGCAAACACAGCAGCCGCTTCTCGGGGATGTCAGATTAGCTGCTTAGCTTTGTAACAAATATACCGTGGTTCATTATCTTTTATATGAATCCACCTCTCCAGTGCTTCTAAGATCCTGTGAAACGAGCATTTATTTGCTTTTTGCTCACGCGGCACCTAATTCTCCAATTACAAGTTTGTTTCGGAGACCCCATACACAAAGCCTGAGGCCAGAGCCTTCTGCAGAGGGCAAGGGGCTCCCAGCTGGACAGAAGTTTGCTTCGACAAGGCTCTTTTGTAAAGCCTTTAGTGACAGCATGAAAGAGTCAGCATTTTCCTCAGCCTCCCCCATCTTCCCTCTCACCACAAAGTGGGAATGGGGAGGATTCTGCTGACGGAAGAAGTCAAATTAAGAAATGAGCAAACAGTCCCTTTGATGATAAGGAAGGCTGAAGTGTTGCATGTGGAGCACCCATGGGATCCTTCCTTGCCTGGTAAGGATATCTTTGTACACTGCTTTGGTGCTCTGGGAACTCATCCTGGATATGATGAAAATTGGGAGAGGCGCCGATGCAGGGAACAAGGAAACCTCTGAAAAGCTGAAAACCTATTTCTGCATTAATTGTGATGGTGTCCATAGGAAACAGAATGGTGTAAAGCAGTCTGATGTTTAACAGGGATTTACCTGGTACAAACAGGATAGCTCATTCACTGTAGTGCACCAACACAATGTGATGCCAATCATTTATAACACGCTATCAATTATTCTGTACCTAGAACAGTGGCCAAAGATTTATAGCAAAAACAGCTCCTTCAGACCCGTTGCATTAATACACAACTACTCTGATAACGATTAATATTTGAGGGAGACCATTATAGCGATTCTAGCTGCAAATCCCAGTGCATGTAGGAAGTCTATCTGCAGTCCATCCAGGTAAGGCTTTCATCATGCTGAGAAGAGGGAAAAAAAGTAAATAATAATAATAATATAAAAAAATAAAAAATAAAGGGACAAAAGAAAAAAAAAAAAGGAAAGGAATGAGGAGGGAAAAAAAAAGAAAGAAAGAAAACAGCTAGGAGGGGATAAAGACCAAGAACTGCTTAATGACCTCTTCAGGGACTATGAGTGTTTCAGAACAAATTCAACAGCAATGTCTGTGATGTGCGAAAGAGGGATCTTGGGGGAGGAGGAGAGGGTGGCATTTGAAGTGGGGAGAGAAAGGCAAGCACTTTCTGCCCAGCCTGCTTCTGGATGGAAAGCTGGATTCTCGACTAAACGAAATTGATTTCAGAAAGTACCCGATTCCTGTGAGGATACAAAATCATATTTTCAGTTGAAATTTTTTTTTTTGCAGGAAAACTTGAGAGTTTTGATGAAAAGTCAGCTCTAAGAAATAAGATTCTATCTGCAGCTATTTCCCTCCTGATCCAATATTGTTATAGCTGGTTAATATTTCTCCATTTAAGCTATATTTTGATGGAGAATTGAATATTTTTACGAAACCACTTTTTATTTTTGAGAAGTTTCTCCTTTTGTGGACTGGGATGAACACTTAACAAAAGCACTTCAGATAAACGCCCCTTTTTAATTTTTTAATGAAGAACAAAAAAATGCGTGGGGAAACATTAAAATCACTTTCCACCGACATTTTCATTCAAAGGAAACTCATCACTCAGTCAGCCCTGAAAGCAAGATTTCCCCAGCTTTATTTCTCTCTCTAGGCTGCATTTTCTTTAAAGTTGATACTGCCTGAGAACCAAGAAGTCCCCAAGTCCCCTCGCACCAGGCAAATCTTTGAGGAATCACAGAATATTCCAAGCTGGAAGGAACCAACAGGGATTGAGTTCAACCCCTGGCTCCACACAGCACCACCCAAACCCAACCCCTATGGTGGACAGGGATGTTTCAATGCTCTCTGAGCTCCATCAGCTTGAGGCCGTGCCCACAGCCCTGGGAATCTGTGCCATGCCCACCTCCCACTGGGGCAGCACCTTTCCCTAACCCCCATCCTGACCCTTGTGCAGCTCCACGCCGTTCCCTTGGGCCCTGTCTCTGTTGAGCAAGGGAAGTGAATGAGGCATGTGAAGGTGGTACAGCTGCAGTGTAAGCTCAGTTGATTTTTTTTTTAATGAGTTATCCAAAAATGACTCGTTTTATTGCCTTTTGTGGATTATTTGGTCTTTCGCTTGATGATAAGGTCAGGCTCTGCTCTGGTGGGCAGTGTGGCAAAGATGGTTTGAAGGCTCTGTCTGACAGCTGGGAGCGGTGTGGAAAGCTGACAAACATGGGAGAGGAAAGGCTATCTTTCTCTCCAGATAAAATGAGAGCAGCAATGCAGAGATGTCACTTCAGGAGGTCAACAGAAAAGGATGGAGAAGGTATGGCACCAGAGGTTGGTATTCATGGCAAAAGTAAAGGACAAGAGAGGGACCAGCTGGAGAGAGAAGGAGGGACTGGGGAGCATGAGGAGTTCTGGGGTCTGCTCAGAAATGATGGCAAAATGCAGTGGTCCTACACGTTGTGCAAAGGGAAAGGCACTGAGAGAACCTCGTGGCGACATCCATTAATACTTGAGCGAGTTGGCTGCTATTGAATGAGATTTGAATTTCACACCATGACTGGAAACCTCAAAATAGACCTTTCCCCTTCCCAGTGCGTCAGAGAGCCTGTATTAAAAGGCAGTATTGCTTGCTGGATGTTGTGGGGGCAGAAAAGGGAGAGAAAATAGACCTGGGAGCTCCTTTCCCATACATCTCTCCAGCCCTTCATCTTGCTCTGGTTCCTGGGTTGCAGCAGAGCTGGAAAGGCTTTTTTCACCCCCCCACGGTGTTGGGAGAGAGGAGAATTCCCACGGGAAGAGGAACCACAAAACTACAATTTCTGATTCACTGCCTGCAGTCAAGTTAGCATCCTGCTGCTTGTTAGAGAAAAATGGAGGAAAAAATATATAAAAAAAAGGCATCATCTGGCTAGGTGTGCTCTCCGGGGAGCTCCTGCCCTGCCTTGCTGGCAAGATGCGGAGGCAGGGGAGTTCAGTTCCACTGATGGTTTGGGCAGGCTGAATTTCAATCTAAATCAGCTGCTAAGCAGAGCAGGGGGATGTTTATAATGGGACTTAATGAAGCAGAGAATCGGTGTTGTCCTCTGGATCAAAGGGGCTTCCAGTTACGGAGGAATGCAAAGCTTTTCATTACCAAATGAGCACAGCAATACCCACCTGATAATCTTTGGCACTTACTGAGCACTTCCTCACTTCAAACAGCTTTGCCCGCCCCAGGGAAAAGCCTGGCAGTGCTGCCTGGAGTGCTTGCCATTGCATAGGTGCCTCAACGAGGTCACCAAGGCCATGGGCAGCAGCTATTGGACACAAGGGCCCATTCACTGTTGCTAATCAGTCTCCTGAGTATTTGAGCCCTGCTTACTGCTCCACTTCTATTTCCATATAACCAATTACTTTTCAGGCACAGGCTGTGGGTTCAGCATTGCACAGCTTGAAGGTTTTGGACTGGATGCCTACAAACCTGTCCATCCATCACTTGCCAGATGAGTTCCCAAATTCCTGCCACAACAAGATGGTTTTACTGGGGATTCTTCCAAGAGATAGGCCTTGAGGAAGGTCTTTGGAAACAGCCTGTGTCATAGAAACACAGCGTCATTAAGGTTGGAAAAGACTCCTAAGATCCTCAAGTCCAACCCCAACCCACCCCCACCGTGCCCACTGGCCACGTTCCTCAGTGCCTCATCTCCATGGTTCTGGAACACCCCCATGGACGGTGACCCCACCACTCCCTGGGCAGCCTGAGCCAGTGCATCACCATTCTTTCAGAGCAGTTTTTCCAAATATCCAACCTGAACCTTCCCTGGTGCAACTTGAGGCCATTGCCCCTTGTCCTATCTGTCCCAGACCACCTCCCTCTCACCCGGATCAATACCTGCTGAGAAAGCCTCATCTTGGTAGGCATATTTTCCTGCTGCCATACAGTTCACTTGCCACAAGCAGAATGAGCTGGTGCTTCTGTCCTGTGTGTATAAATAACATAGATTTCACCTGTATATAAGAAACTTCAGTATTTATGATCTTGGGGAACATCTCATTAATGAATCTATGGAGCCGAGAGAAATAATTATTTCTGTGGTAGATTATACTTAGCATATTTACTAAGGGATAAAAGGATAAATTTATTCCCTCTGATAAGGTTAGCCAGATGAGAGGCCTCAGCTGCCCTGTTCTTCACCAGTCCCACACCATGCCCTACCCTGCATTCAGGCAGCCCTGTGAGAGGTCTGCCAACCTTTTCCATGAGAAAAGGACACAGAGATCTTCTTCTGTCAGGCACCATACGGGGAAAATCTAGTGTCTTCTAACAGGTTCTTTCCACTGTATTAGGAAGCAACTCCACTGAGAGTAGACATATTTCTCCTGCCTGAATTCATGCTCATGGGACACCATCTCTCTATCTCCCAGTCTTGCCATAGCTATTAACATGTGTATCTGCATCCTCCCTCCTGGGTCTCATTGATCCTACCCGGCATTGTGCATGGACAACATCCCCCTGTCTGCTTACCGTTGTGGTTGGATGGATGGATGGATGGATGGATGGATGGATGGATGGATGGATGGATGGATGGATGGATGGATGGATGGATGGATGGATAAATGGATAAATGGATAAATGGATAAATGGATAAATGGATAAAAGGATAAATGGATAAATGGATGGATGGATGGATGGGTGGATGGATGGATGGATGGATGGATGGATGGATGGATGGATGGATGGATGGATGGATGGATGGATGGATGGACGGATGGACGGATGGGTGGATAAATGGATGGATGGATGGATGGATGGATGGATGGATGGATGGATGGATGGATGGATGGATGGATGGATGGATGGATGGATGGATGGATGGGTGGGTGGATGGGTGGATGGGTGGATGGATGGATGGATGGATGGATGGATGGATGGATGGATGGATGGATGGATGGGTGGTTAGTGCATAGCTGACAACAACTATCACCTGCACTCATGGTGCCAGACTCCAATCTGACCATTGCCATCTCTGCTTCCAGAGGAGACTGACCTGGTGCCCAGCAGCACCAACCCTTGTAGCAGTTCCAGCCAAATCATTTCCTGAGCATCATGACGCAGAAGCGATGAAATGGAAATGATCCAGCAGTTTCCTGCAACCTGCCCTCGGACTGGCTGCCTGGGAAACACAGAGGCAACCTGCTGCTCTTCATGGCAGCATCCGTCCTCCCCCTGCAGCAGGATCCCTCCTGGCAAGGGCTGGCAACCTGCAGAGCAAACGAGTTAACACAAATCCGACTTCTCGCGTGTCAGCTGTTCACTTTTGGCCAATCCATCCTTCCCTTAATGGTGATTTATTTCACAACATCTCAGCAGAGGTAATTTCCATATGGCACAGACTGCCAGAGTGGGCATTTTTCATGATATTTAGAAGCCAAGTCACTTCAATTTGCATAATATTCAAATGATTTCTAAATGTTGAAAACAGTTCACGGGAGAAAAACAGAAAGGTTACTCATAAATTCCACATCTTTTGTCCTGCCTCTGGGTGCAGAGAACCTGGTCATGGCACATAGGGTGCATCCTTGGTTACTGCTGGGAGAGCAGAAAGTGTACTTGGATTCTGGTTTGTTGGTCAGGGAAACCTAGTGGAGAGGAAAATAACCAAGCTCACCTACACCTGCACAGCAAGGGGGTGTGCATTGAGTTACTGTTGACAGCCAGAAAGATACTTGGGTCTAGGAATTTAGCTCTGTTTCCTCCAGCCTGATATTGATGGGGCTTCATCATGCCTTGCTGTATATCTACGCAGCCTAATCCTTTTTTATTCTTATTTTTTAATTTTTTTACTTATATGTGTTCCCCCCCCGAACTGTGCAGCTGTGAAGAGGGAGCCAAGCAACCTGGCATCTCACCTTACAGCTTCCGCCCAGGTGGACAAGACCTTATGTGCATGGGGAGAGGACTCCCCTGGTCAGAAGCTGGCAGAAACATGGACTGTCCCATGCAGGACCCCCACCAGGGCTGAGTGCTGTGGTTGGTAGGATCTCAGCCTTGCTCCCTGGAGCTGGTCTCTGCAGCAGACTCTACTCCAGCTGACGTTTCCTCTTCCTTAAGTTCGTTCCAGGATGGCACAGCGCTGTGCATTATTTCAACTTAAGTAACCCTTTTCTCTTTGTTTACCTTTGGCAAATATTTGCAGATTTAGTAGCTCACATCCCTGGGAGGGATTATACAGAAATCACTGTAGCCCTCTGCCTCCCATGCAGTGTTCATAGCTGAGATCTAATAAGCTCAAACCTTTCCCGTGTAAAGCTTTTGGCTTTGCTTTACCTTAAGTACCCCACACGCTCCCAGGTGCCTGTGATTACCCAAGAAGTCTCTGTAACGCTGGGAGATACTGGGCAGAACTTATCCCTTGATTTAGCTGAAACGGTATAAATAGGAAGGCAGGAAAAAAGACCCAGTCTATTTATACTGCAAATTCTTTTCATCCCATTGGCTTTGAAATAGATCCAGAGTTTGTTTGCTTTTTAATTTTTTTTTGCATTAAAAATACATAAGATCCAAGTGGTTGGTGGTTTTCTAATTATTTTTTTTTTTTCATTTTTATTTTTTTCATTTCCTCGCTTTCCCTCTCCCCGCTCTGCCTGTGGTCTTTAGGCATTTTCATAGCTGGTGGAAGAGGGCTCTCAGCTGGGGGCTGGAGGCGGGGCAAGGCTCTGATTCATTACTGCTTGGATGGGAAGCACCTTTGAATATCATCTCAAGCATCGTCTCTGTTCTTCTGTAGCATAACTGCCTCATCCTTAATGACTCTGTTCTTGTTAAGAGGAAGCTTCATTTGTGAGCTGCATGCAGCCACTTAACATGCGCTGTGCATCTTGCTGACTGTGAGTTACTGTCTCTGTGATCTCACAATGCCACGGAGAGTGCAGAGCAGAGACCCTGCATGCATTTGCCTCCTATAGGGTTTCACCCTGCTCTTGTCCTCTGCAAGGCACTCACTGGTGGTGGGCTATGGGGGATGCTCTGCCAGCACTTGGGTGCCTGTGTCCTGAGGATGCTGCAATATTTCACCATCTTCTTCCTACGCGAAGGAAAGGACTGCTGAGCCCACAGACCAGAACTTGTCTTCTAGAGAATGATCACTTTGAGCATCCATTTGTGCTTTGCACATCCCATGCACGAGGGCACGACACCTTTGGCATCACACCGGCATGCAACCTGACAGTGGTTTCCCAAAGTACATTCAGTTTGCAGCCCTGTCCTGGCCAGGATGGTCTCCTGCACCCTGCAGCTTGCTGGCTACAGCCTTCTCATCTCTTTTTTCCCATACCTGATGCTCTCTGGGGAAGGAGCTTCTGTTTTACACATTTAGACCCCAGTATAGTGGGATCTTGGACCATGATTGGAACGCTCGCATGTTCTGTGAATACAAATGTAATTAATTAATGAAAATAACCAGTGGGAAGACAGAGCTCATTGCTAGAGGAGCTGATTCAGTGCAACAATATTTCTTTTATTCCTTCCAAGCTCTTCTGTGCAGGAAGCTGCTCTGCAGCTGGCAAGGATGTCCAGAAGTACTTCCACCTAGTCTCAGCATTAACCTCTTCAGTGCTGGGTGAACAAACCAAGTGGGATCCTAACTGCCTGTCTGGTTGGTGGGTCTTAAACAATGACCCTCAGCACCTCTTGAAAGGGCCACGTGGCTCCTCATCAATCAGCCATCATGCAGGGAGAATCTAGCAGGCTTTTTCTACCATATTAGGAAGCAGCTGCCTTTTAATTAGATGATAGCTAAGTGCTACCTTGTGATCCACAAGGTGATGCATATTTAATAACACCAGCTCCCATCTGCTGTTGCCTAGTGCTGTGTTTTAGGAAGTGCAGACTGGAAAGCCCTCTTTGATGTTTCTTCACACTGGCTGCTCTTTGAAACAGGGAAAGCACAGCGACTTGGCAGCCACGGGTGCTTCAGCCATTCCAAGAACAGGGGAAAGCCATTTTGAGAAGGGAGAGCCCTCACCTGGTTGTGCAATGCATTGGCCTGTCTGCTTTAGTGGAGGGGAGTGGGTGGCATCTCTGAGTTGCGTGTGCTGCGGGTGAGGAGCAAGAAGGAGGGACTTGGAGAGGGCATGGGAAGGCAGGACTCTGCTGCTGCCTCACCTTACCCACACACGGTCAGGCTTTTTGGTGCAACTGGAAAGACAGATTAACATGAGCCTGTTTTAGGAAAGGCTGTCCCAGTTCCTCAAATCACTGATGCTCTAAATATGATCACCATCACTTCGGGTGACCCAGGAGCAGCAAAAGATGGCAGAAGGAAGTGTAGGAGCTCTTCCACCAGTGGCTGAATGCAGCTGGAAGTGCAGAATCCTTATGGTTATCATTAAGGGTTGTAAACCCAAAAGCGTCTGTAGTCGTGCTCATGTTCCAGCCCTTAGTAATGATGCTGGAGGTTTTCTTCTCACAGTGTTTACTACTTGCTCTTCTACCCTGTGTTCTCCATGTAGCTCACTAGATATTTCCATATCTATCTTCTCCATTTCCCGTCCCTCCCTGAGGCATTTTGCAATTTTAAATTACAGTGCTTTGGCACTTCCTCCCTTTCCAACTCAGCGCATTTAGGTGTCACTGAATTGCTCCTGGTGTGTTTATTTTTCCTCCTGGGATGTCAAGAAAAGGCTCTGCAACGTTCAGGTAAAATTCCAGTGTGAGCAGCTGTCCATAGAGAAGCAAACCTTCCCACCTGCATATGAAACCACGCTTTAGAGCGAGTAGGGACTGAAGGAGGAAGCAGCTCTCAGCAAGAGCAAACCTGACTGCATTGATTTTCATTGTCTGACATAAGGAAAAAAAAAAAAAGATAATAAATAGCTGGAAAGGAGGAGGCATCAGACTCAGCGTTTCTGCAATGTGGGCAAAGCAAAAAGCTCCACGTCCCAGTGGTGCCACACCAGTGTCCTGCTCCAGCAGAGACAGGTGGCCCTGGAGCTGCTCTAAGTGGAACGCTGGGATCATTCCAGGTGACACAGAGGCAGCTGGCACAGACACTTGCTCTAGGAGCCTCTTTATCTGGCAGGGGTGGGGAACAGGTGCTACAATGAGCTGACACGAGCTGGAGCAGCCCTCCAGATGAGCTGGTGGCACTGGGGAGCACCTGTGGCTATCCACCCCACTGCAGCTGTGCTGCTGGTGTCAGCCCTGTCCTCTGCTGCCACAGCCCTTCAAACCAGGAGAGCAGCATCTGCAAGTCAGTGATCACACACAGAGAGATAAGCATGGGCGTTCTGCTTGCTGCTGGGATGTTCCCCAGGCAAGGAATTGCTCCATCGTCTCCAAACTGTTGCTCCCTGCTGGCCAAATGGACTCTGCAGCCCAGGACTATGCTCACACCATTCCTCTGGGCATCTCTATCCCCAGGAGCACAGGGGTACCAGCACCTCAGAAGAACCAGATGCCTAATTGCTCTGGCTCTATCCATTTGGAAGGACAGGAACAAGCAGCTCCGTAGCTAGCCAAGGAAGGATGCCTGCAGGCTTCATTTGCAGGAACAGAAGCAGGTTTTGAATGGGACAGAGACAGCCAAGAGGCTGACTGGGGAATTCACTAAATAAAATATTTTCACCAGCCTTGTTTGTTTGTTTATTTTTGTCAAAAGTGAAATGCCTCGCTGGAAAGTCTCCATCAAACCTGAACTGGGAAGACTGCCAATGTCTGGGATGGGATCTCCGTTCAAAACCAGCATGCTGGGGAGCCAGTCTAAAAAGCAAGTATCTTGTACGGAGGATTTGCCATGCAGAGGGAGCTCAGTGCTCCAGTCCCTTCTAGAGGATTACAAGTTGGGTCCCTTCAGTCTTATGTCATTGCCCCAAGCACTGGGCAAAAAGTTATTGTGGGTCTGTCACTCATTTGTTGAAAGTTTGCTCCTGCACCAAAGAAACTGCTTTCCCATGAATATTTAATTGCAACTGATCTGCTCTAGTGAAAGATGTTGGTATTCTCTACAAAACAAATATACACTGCGTCAAAAACTGATTCAGTACAGAATTCCTGCCTGTCCCCACTCCTGTTATTCCACTGTTGCCTTCTGGTTCCCACTAGGATCTTGGAGCTAATCCCAACCTGGCTTTTGTCTAGATTTATGCCCTGACCTATTCTTCCTTTCCAAAGTAGATGAAGAGCCATCTCACCCTTCAAAGAATCATAGAAGCATAGAATGGATTGAGTTGGAAGGGACCACAAGGATCATCAGGTTCTGACCCCCCTGCCACAGGCAGGGCCACCAACCTCCAGATCTGGTGCTAGATAAGGTTGCCCAGAGCCTCATCATGGTCTTGAAAGACCCTTAATTAAGCCAATCTCTCACCTGCAAAAACAGACTGGATAAGAAGAAAAAGATGATTTCCTTGCATTTTGTGCCCAGTTGGCCATGAATGTTGGTTTTAGCATCAGATCTGGGGTGCTACCAGCATCAAACTGCACATCATGGCTGCACACTTTGCTCCAGCTCAGCCCACTCTGGGAGGGAATTCAGTTAATATTTCAATAACAAATCTCCTAAACTTGGGCTCCCCATGAGACTGGCATTGATCACTGATCCTCAGAGCTTCACTCTTTCTTCCTTCAAATCTTCCCTAGGCTGGAGAGGCGGCTGCTTATTGATATTCAGAGGCAAACATTGCAGTCTTTCAAATGCTGCCAGGCTTTATGAAGAGCTGTTAATAAAATGGGTTTATCCAGCAGCAGAAGCAAACCAAAGTGCAAAAAAATGGCTGGGAGGAGGCAGAAGGAGCACTTCCTGGCAACCATGGTCTTTTCCCTACACTGCCACCAAAATCTTGGCCTGGGATTGCTCAACAGTCAGAATTTCAAGGCCAGGCTGTTGGATTTTGCACGTGAGCAAAGAGATTTTCAAAGATTTGGATTAAGCCATCACCAAATGTTCAAGATCTCTACTCCCTTGGGCACCTTTTACTTAACAGTTGATCTCTTGGGGAGCAAGTTTGCAGCCATCCTTCAAACAGTCCTCCATCACATGGATGCACCTCCTAAAGAAATACTGAAGCAGCATTCAAAGCTGACATACTAGAGCTGGGGCGGAAGGTCAAGCACCTTCACCATGTCCTCAGCTCAGAGCACTGCAGTTGGTGACTCAGTAGGACTATAATATGCTCTATTTTCTGCACATACTTTTGCATAAAGAGTATCACGTCTATGGGTGCACCTCAGGGCCCTCGTACCACAGATTTCCAGGGCAGGTTGATCAACAGTGTAGAATCTTTTCCAAAACTGCTAACTTTTCTCTGCAATATTGGGGGAAATCTCAATCTTTTAAGAGGCCTTAGGGGATTTGTATTGTACCTGTCGAATTAAGCACACATTTATGCTTAAATATGGAAAGATTTAATGAGTAATGCATTGGACAGCATCCTACCAGCACAACCCTCTGGCATTTCTGTTCCCACCTTAACCTGTTCTACACCCATATTGACTCACCCTCCGCTCAGATTATTCATTGGCTGTGAATTACCATTGCTGAACAGTTAGAGTTTGAATTCCCCTTTCACAGCTATCAACTTGGAAGAACGTGTCAAAGATAAAACAGGCATCCCAGTAATGACTTAAATCAAGGCACTTCCTAGGTGTTGACAGCAAGGAGGAGGAAGGAGGTATACTTGGATACTTGGCTCTCAGCAGCTGGAAGAGATATCCAAATGCAGCATCCTACTGCACTGCAAGAAGTGCTGCAGCTTCCCACTCACTGAGTTCTCTGTCCACAGTGTTGCTTAGTGTCTGCATGGGGAGTGCAGGGGCTGTAGTGGTTGGACTGATGGGCTGAGGGGCAGTTTCCAGAAAGCCCATGTGATGCTCACACCTCCGCAGATACGACATGGGTCCCATCTGTTCCTCTTAAATCCTAAGGTGGATGGGTTTGGTGGGTGACACATGCTTTCATCAGAAGAATCATAGAATATCCTAAATTGGAAGGGACCCATAAGGATCATAGTGTTCAACTCCTGGCTCCACACAGGGCCAGCCATAAGTCAGACATACGAAGAAGATATAAGAAGAATTGCCCTTCTATTCCATACAACACCATGAGGATGCCATCCTATAAGAGACTGCATTTTTACAGGAGGCTGAAAAACAGTGTCTTACAAACAAGAGTGGCCAGGGATGTGTGGAGGGGCTGAGTGTGACAGCAAAGCCCCATGCTCTGTATTACATTTGGATCCTTTCACAATCACAGTCTGTGTAGCCCTTGCTCTCCTTGACAGAGGCATCACGGTGCAGTCATTACAGGGCTCCTGCATGACAGTTGCTATGTCTGGGGAGCAAGTTACTTGATTTCTCAATTTGGAAGATCTTTTGGGATTTGGTTGTGAATGGCTATTGTTTACTGTAGGTCTACGAAGGACATCAGCAAATATGCCCACAGTGTTGGGCTGGGATATTTATGGACATATGGCACTACAACATAAAGAGTTTGGGACGCCACAAAACACAGAGTGACTCATCTTGCTTCATAAATGACTTTCAGCATTCTCAAAGGTCTCTGCTGTTTGTCTTCCCTTCTGGAAGAGCTGACGTTGTTTACAGCCGTGTAAAACCCTCAAGAAGTGTCATGAGGAAGATGAGGCATTTTCATCCTTTCACAAGACAACTCCCCGTGGCCAGCCCCCGTTCTCCTCTTGTGTCTCACAACAACACAGAGGTGCCTTGACATCCCAGCCATTCTGTTTCGGGAGAGCTGAGAGGCATTAGCTACTATGGGAGAGGAAAAAGCCCTTTGATGGTAATCCTGGTGATGGCAATGGAGACCCTGGTGTTGCATCTGCATTGTGTCCCTTGCTTTGTGGCACCATGTTAATACCCAGCAACTCATCACAGCTCTAGCCACCAATGACTGGGGCTTGAGGGAGGGGTAGAGAGGAGTGGAGATGACTTATTTAGTCTTCCAGCCCAGGATCAGCTCATTAGCAAAGAACGCTTTGTTTTTTAATGTCTTAAAGCTCAGGCTACAGGAAAGGTCACTGATGTCTGGCAGAAACTCCCTCCTGAGCCTACCCTTCAGCCAAAGCACACGAATAGCTCGAGGACATGAGAGGTCACATACATAGTAATCAAATGAACATTGCATATAGAAGCCCTCGGGGAGGAAGGCTGGGGTGTGCTGGGGACTCTGCTGCTGTGAGAGGACGGGGTGCACAGAGGACAGGGGCAGAGGGAGTGGGGAAGCAGATGGGGAGGAGGAGGGCAATGACTTGACAGGAATTATGCAACGTGTCTCATGCTGTGGAGCAGTGCCTTT
This sequence comes from Numida meleagris, assembly GCF_002078875.1. Taxonomy (NCBI): domain Eukaryota; kingdom Metazoa; phylum Chordata; class Aves; order Galliformes; family Numididae; genus Numida; species Numida meleagris. Next base: position 10,849,903 of record NC_034422.1, read on the forward strand.
GACCTGGCTCCTCTCAGAAACTTGGTTCAATTTGCACGCTCCCTTTGAAAGGGCGTTTTCATTAAAGCTGTGCTGTGGCTGAGATGCTGGGATAGGCAGCTGAACACACTGACATCCCATGCCGGACTCCTGCAGCAGACAGCAACGTAGCACCACCCAGCACGATGTCAAGAAACAGATAGATTGCTGCTTAATTATTTATATCTCTTGCTTTATTATTAAGACTTGGTCTTCCACCCTCTTTCTCAAGATCTCAGAGCGTGTTTGTAATATGACAGCTTTTTTCATCTTTTTTTTTTTTTTTTTAATATGTGTCTGCATGTCATATTCATCTCAAGGGCAGTAGCTGGGAAACCGACAAGAAGGAGCTGGGTGCCATGTGCTGTCTGCTGCACACAGAGGGGGCTCTGGGGAACAGAGTGCCCATTCCCTGGTAGGTGCGAGGCAGAGACACTTTCAGTTTATGCACAGGGGGAAGAAAAGAGGAGAAGAAAGCAGAACGTGAGCACCCATTGGATTATGTGTTTCTGGCAGCACGTGGGGCTAGAGCACCATGGTAGAGAACCAAAAAGGATGTTGCTCTGCAGGTCGGTTGTTCTTCTCTACCAGGATGCTATGCAAAGCAAATGAGGATAGAAACGTTTCCCCACACCTTACCAACCTTCCTCATTCAGGCAACCAAGCTACCAGGGCAGTGGAGGGGCAACCACTGATGTAAGGCATTAATACCAGGGATGGGAGGAGAGATGAGCTGGGAGGATGAGATAATCACACTTCTGAGGATGTTTTGTCTCCTGAGAACCATCTGTCCCAACACAAAACCTCTTATCCTTCAGAATTTGTCATCACTCTTGGAGTCTGCACTGGAAGGGATGTCCAGATGTCATGGGAGGACTGTCATCCCTTCTGTATCTAGCTGAGCCTAGGACTAGTCAGTTGTTCACGGGTAGCTCCCCCACCTATCTGAAGCACATTAGCATCTCTCTATCTGCTTCAAGCATCTCTCAAGCAGAGGCATGGGGAAGTGTTAGAGCTGTTGCAAGAGTTTTTTTTTCCCTTCTCTGGAATCTCTTTTTCATTGACTCACAAGTGGGGTGCTTCTATCCTGGACCAAAGTGTCCCAACCACTGCAGCATACATAATCCTCTCCTGCCTTTGTTTCCTCTGTGGCCTGAGTTTGCTTCCTCCTAATCACATCTCTGCTCCCTATGACGAGGTGAAAGCCTGTTTGCTTGTGTCAGCAATCTGCAGCAACCACCCCTCCTTCGGAAGGTGCAAAGATATTTTAGGCCTCTCCAGAGGATGCACTGGGAGCCCTTCTCAGAGCAACAAGACACCCTCTATAATCTGGCTTTCCCGTAATGCAGCTATAAATCCCCTCCCCACATGAAGCATCTCTAGGATATGTCTCTTGCCTGCTGCTGCTACATCCCTCGCAGTGATGCACTTGCATCCACCTGCTCCATCCCACCCTGCTCCCCGCAGCCTCCTCCTGCTGCTCACACCTGCCCTCGGGCCACTGCAGCAGTTCTAGCAACAGCCACCAGGCTGCTGTATTTCCCTGGAAATACAAAAAGAGGTCTGAATATGTAAGAGCCTGCCTGGTTTCTAGGAGGAAGGGCACTGATGAATAATTGCGAAGGCAAATATTCTCATACGCCCAGTGCACCGAGCAGTGTTTTGCTCTCTCAGCCTGCATGGGCCCAAGGAAGGCTTAAATTAGAAAATTCCCATCAGGAAGACCCTTTTCTGATGTTATCTTTCCCTTCCTAGCTTCTAAAGAGCTTATTTCTTGGTTAATCTGTTCTTTGGACTTATGGCCCATTCGTATTGAGCCCCATATTCTGGTCATTATTATTGAGAAGGCCATGTCTCCAGCATGATGCCTGGATGTGTGCACTGTTCGCCTGGTTCATGCTGTGCTATTGCCCCATCAGTAGCATTTAACCTAAAATTTGACCTTGGAAAACCCTGATGAGCAGAAGAGTTGTGTTTCAGTCCGTTTGGTCTAAACTCAATGCGTATCAAACAGCCACGGTATGCACGGAAACCTTTAGAGAACTTTGTTGAGCAATAATAATGCATTCTGTTAGAAACAAACATTAAGCAACTTTGAGATTAAACTTTTCTATGTTAAGCATTTAAAAAAACAACAGCTCGAGTGAGCAGCATGTGTGAATGTTGCTCAGAGATAAGCCAAGAATCCGCTATGAATATGTATCAAAGAGGCTTCGTGGTACAACTCCATCATAAAATCTGTGTGTGTGAGGTTGTTTGACAAACTAGCCACAGGAAGGGAAAAAAAAAAAAAAAAGAAGCCAGAAAAAAGATTACGACCGTGCACTTGGTTGAGCAAATCCATTTGAAAGGTATCGGGTGATAGCCTTCTCTGAGAAGGGCATTGTCTGGGAAGTTTGATGGTAAACAGGCACAGTGTGTGTGACATTTGGGGGCACATAAGATCGATGTAGCTGCTGTTGGAAACAATTTTATCTTTCCTCACGAACACTGTCATTCGAATGAGCTTGCTATGGAAACTACAAGCTCTGGCCCAGATCCTGCCAAACGTTCTGCATGCGGACAGCAGGAGCGGGGCTTCCCTTCTGAAGGCATCTGCACGGAGATGTGGGGCCCTGCAGAGGGAGAGGAAAGAACTCAGGTGCTCTCCCTGGGTACCACAGGCTCCGTGTTGGGGGGCTGAGGCAATCCTTCCACCATCCTTGGAGGTATTCAAAGAATGTGGAGATGTGGCACTGAGGGACACGGTCAGTTGGCACGCTGGGGGTGGGCTGAGGTTGGGCTTGGCAATCTTAGTGGTCTTTTCCAACCTTAATGATATTACGGTTCCCTCAGCACCCTCCCAGCAGCCAGTCTTTCTTTTCATCCCACCCCACCTCTGTCCTGCTTACCACCACCCATGCATATGTGAAATCCCCTGTGGTTTACAGCAGGTTTAATTTTTGCTCTGATGTTCACACCTAAACTAGGACAGCTGCTTTATCCCTGCAGTGAGCGGTTCCTCCCCATGTAGGTTAATAAGGTTTTCCTTCATTATTTAAACAAGGTTTTGTTTGTTTGTTTGTTTGTTCACGTTTCTCCAGGAATATTTAACAGGAGGAAGAAAAGAATATGCTACCAGGAGCAAAGAAAAGAATAATTTTATAAATTTTAGGTTTCTTAGGAAAAGAAAACAGCACAGGAAAATGATATCTCCAAATAAAACATCGACTAAGGCAGAATTAAGTCCTCAGAGAAGCCCTCGGTCACTCAGAACAGCATAAGTAAAGTTCGGCATTATCTCAAAATACTCTCTGACCTTTGAAAGTCAGAAAAACGGAGGACTTCAGCCACCACCCCTCGTTTAATGTGCTCTGTGAGTCATGGGATAAAGCCCTGTGTACCAGCCTGAACGCTGCAAAACCCTTGAGAAAAGCTGGGGGATAAAAAGCAAAATGTAATGCTGATAAGTGATATTACTGTTCTTACTAATGCTCCACTACTGAATAGAAAGAATGGAGCTGAGGTTAACAATGATGAATAAATACTGGGACTTCACCATAGCTAAGGAAAGCTAAAGATAGTTCTAATACAGCGGTAGCTACTAGGCTAACAAAAAAAACAAGAAAGATTAAAAAACGTACCCGGACCAAAAGTAGGTCTGGCAGTCCACCAAATCATTTAGTAGATAGCAGTGATGAAATCTGCAATGATGGAGTAAAACAAGCAGAAGTATTAAATAGCTGCTGTGTTTGGAGAGATGATGGAAGAGGCTGCCACACGGCATAGAGTCTGAGCTTCTCTGTCCTGTAGCAGCTAAGGATGATGCTAAATGGCAGCAGGTGAAGGCGATGCATTTAAATCTGAAGGCACCTGCACCATGAGCTTGTACAACCTGACCAGGAAGGCCTGTAACAAATTGATGTTAGTTTGAATGAACTTCTCGCATACTGAGGATGGAAAAAGCTTTGCTTCCCCACTAGGGGTTGTGAAAGCTGGATAGGATGGCACAGGGAGGGTCGGGCAGGGCTGGCCTTGGTTGTGAGCAAAACAGTGGGACCCTTGTTACACGAATCACAACGGGATAAAATAAGGAAATCCCAGTTCAGTATTGATTCATACTATTCTTAACTGCACAAGGAACTGCATGGGCAGCCAGGGCCAAACTCCACGCCTCTTTGCTGGCAATGGGGTACGGGATGGGAAATCCAGGATGGCTGCATCAGTCACGTTCCCCCTGCAGCAGGCTACAGACTTCAGGCTCATGCATGCAGCCTCAGGTCTCTCTTTATACCCAGCAAGGATATCAATATGGTTTGAAGGGAATTAACAGGGACAGAAGATGGGCAGACTGAAACCCTTCGGTGAACAAAAGCAAGATGTAACTGAGAAGGAACAAGTCACTTTAATTCCGAACAATTATTTAAATCTATCACTGTGAATAAAAGGAAACCCATTTCCTTAGATGTCTGTCACGCCAAAGAGCAGTTTGTTCTGGGTGAAAAGCAAGCAGAGCAGAAATGAAACCAAGCGATCAGGGAATCCACTAAGTACTAAGGTAAATAACAATAGGCAAACCAAAACAATGATGGATGCTGCTTTCTCCTGCCCTTCATCTGTCCTCCCTTCCTGTGTTTCCATGGACCTAAGCGTGGCACAGACAACATGCAATTACAGTATTCTTATCTCCACTCTGCCACCTCCAATGTCCTCTGGTTCCATCTTCAGACAAGCACAGGCATGCTCTCTCAGGTGGGTGAAGATTGCTCCAGACATCCTTGCTGTCTGCTTAAGAGTTATTCAGTAACAGGGAGAAGAGCGGAATTAAACCAGCATGTTGTTCTTTACAAATAATTTGACCTACCCTAATTACTAACTATGAAAAAGCAGTAGAGAAAGTGCCATACTTATTTGCACAGGAGTTCAAATATGCTTCTCCTTGTTAAGACTCAGTGTAAGTACTTTCATAACTGAAATAAGAGATGATGAGGGCAATCATCATCTGCTTCTTAATGTTTTCTACTGAAGTTTTATGAGGATTTTGGGTGAGAATTGTTAATGGTGTTTGTAATCAGTGCTCCATGTTGCACAGGATTTATTTCAGTGTGACCATACCGCCACCTGGTACAGCTATCTTAGAAATAACAAAAATTGGAAGATGATTGCAGCCCCTGTATCTTTCTATTGACTTGAAAGAGTATTTTCTTGCACATTCTTTACTGCAGTCATGCATGTTTACCAAGGCTGAATATGCTGACATTTCCCACATTGAGATGTTGGACAATAGCTGATATTTTGTGCATTTCTTCCTGTTGCAAGTGACGTTGTTTGCAGCTTTTCCCCTCAACAAGTCTTTACCTTTACAGCCTTTCCTCTGGAGAAGGTGTTTTCATGAACATAAAGTGAAAATCCGTCGATCCAGGATCTGTGCTTAGAGGGAGCATCACAAAGGTGAAGATGGGAGCAAGTGATTGGCTCTTCTCTCGTATAGAAGATAATTATGTGGGAGGTGACAAGGTGGTTGTCTGACTTCCCTCATGCTGTTGGCAGGCTAAGGCAGAAAGAGAGGATGAGCAAACTGTTCCTGAAGTACCAGCACCACAGAGGCAAGTGACAGAAAGAAGAGAGGTTTTTTTCTATGGTGTAAGTACATGGATTTTTGCCAGTTGCTTGAGCGAACTCTTCGCTTTCAAAATCAACTCCCACTGTAGGTGAGGTCCTGTTTGGAACTCTTCTTCTTTAGGAAACACAGCTTTTCCAGCACCTGTGCTTCCCCGTGATCTCTTTGGGAGGCTGATCTCTGTGCCATGCCGGGTTGCCATAGGCAGTCATGACATTCCCTGCCTTGCCAGGGGACAGGTGGAGGACGTGCTGCAGCTCCCCTGTGTTTTGAGCTTCTTCCTGAGTGGGAAACAGGAAGATCTGAAGCATTTCAACACTCTCAGACATGTGGTTTAAATTTTGGGTAGTCTCATATGGAGCGAGGAGTTGGAGTCAATGATTCTTGTGCATTCCTTCCAATTCAGGATTCTCTATGATGCTGTGATTTCTTGTTGGCTAGCACCACAGTTGGACTAGATGATCTTAACGGTCTTTTCTAACCTTAATGATTCTATGACCTTCCCTGTGGTCCAGTCCTTTCAAAGGGTCATTCATCAAGGACCTTTTCCCACAATCTTTTGACAAAGTAATGTCATACAGAACATCCCGGGGACAGACTTAGTGCTCCCAGCACTGCCAGGGGGACAGAGCCTTGCTTTGCATGCAGCTCCAGTTCCACTTTTCTGTCCCAAGCTCTTTAGGAGCCAGTGCATCAGAATTCTCTGTGCACTGGGATGAGAAAGGTGAGTGGTGGGAGACGTTGCCCTGCTTACTCTCTTCCGATTCTCCTCCCCAGTCCTTTCCTTCCTTCTCCAGGGACTGAGCACAGCTGTCTCCAGCCCCATTCCATCCTCAGCAAGCTACTGGGGGCCATGGTCGGTGAAAGACTAAAGGCAGAGCGTGTCCTGTTGAACATCACAGTCGTGTGAGCCAAATTGTGTGCAGACCTACTTCACTCCTATCTGCACCACCTCAGCGAGATGTCATCGTGCCTGGAGTTGAGTGGGCTGGATACGAGTTTTTCCCACAAAAGAAGTCCCACCGGAAGCCAGTAGTTGAGCCCTACCTCCAACCTCAGCTTGGGGACTTATAGGCAGGGAGTGTGCAGGTGGCCTATGGGTCAGAGCACCAGAACACTGCAATGGGAGGTTGCCCCTGGCTAGCAGTCACATGGCTGCTGGGTGCTCAGCCCCACAAAGCCTCCCCAGTCAGCTAAGCCACGTTTACTACAGTTGACATCTGTGCAAAGAGAGGCAAGATGTCTCACTGAAATAAAATCATGAGCACCGAAATTCCCTTAATCTTTGGTCTGCACACCTCCCCATGCTTTCTGATGAACCAGGGGGAGTGTGCTGTAGATCCTTGAGCATGTGCGAGCCAGGATGTGCAGCACGTAACCATCAAGTTCACAACTTCACAGCCAGCTTCCACTACTTTAAACTCTTCAAAGCAGTCAGCTGGAAAGCACATTAGAGACTTTTCCCTTTCATTCAGCCATGTTGTAGCCAAGAAGCAGTGAACAGTGGGGACAGCTCTGGTATATCAGGAAGAATGGGAGAGCAGGTACTGTAGATACATGAAAGTATGAAAGGCATTCGCAGTTGAGTTAGATTCATGTATAGGCACAGACACAGCCTAGGACTTGCATGTCACTCAAATTTTGAGGAAAAAGTGAGGGTTGGGCAGAAGAACTGGAAAGGATACAGAAAACAGAAGATAAACCACAGTACGTCTAAGAAGGTGTGTGCAGGGAAGTAATTAGCCCAGGGGAAGTAGGTTATGAACCCAAAAATCATTCATAGCTCCACAGTTTCAGCCCTAGTGCATGAAGCTGCTCTGCAAGAACCCATGGAGAATCCGATGCACCTTCAAGGAAAGCAATAAATTTTCTGCAAGATAAATGTGTTTGTGTAGGTGATTAGTATACGGTAGTTGGCGTCTTTCTGCCAGCTCTTCCCTTTGGGTGATAAACTACCATGTTTTGCTCTCACCTATCATTCTTCCACTTTTGGTGACAACATACTGAATTTTGGACATGTAATATGCCCTGGGCTTACACTGTGCAGCCTGAAGAGTTGGTAGGTGCTGATGTGCTGTGAACTCACTTGTCAGCTTGTGGCACCTGGTGATGACAAGTTCACAAATAACTCTGGCACTGGGGAAAATAAGGACCAGAATCCTGGTCAGACGGAGATGCTCAAGCCAGCTTCAAATGAGCAGAGTCTTGTAATTAAACTGACCTTCAAGATAGCACAGGGAGCTGTTAGAGAGGATCCAGAGGAGGGCCACGAAGATGATCAGAGGGCTGGAGCACCTTCCCTAGGAAGACAGGTGGAGGAAGCTGGGCTTTAGAAGAGAATGCTGCGGGGAGACGTCACTGCAACCTGCCAGTACATGAAGGGAGCCTACAAGGGGAGTCAACTATTTACAAGGGTAGATAATGGCAGGACAAGGGGAAATGGTTTTAAGTTGAAGGAGAGAAGATTTAAGCTGGATATCAAGGGGAAGTTCTTTACCAAGAGAGTGGTGCGGTGCTGGAACAGGCTGCCCAGAGAGGCTGTGGATGTCCCGTCCCTGGAGGTGTTCAAGGCCAGGTTGGATGGGGCCCTAGGCAGCCTGGTCTGGTATTAGATGTGGAGGTTGGCAGCCCTGCCTGCAGCAGGGGGTTGGAGCATGATGATCCTTGAGGTGCCTTCCAACCCAAGCCATCCTATGATTCTATGATTCTATGATATCAATACCAGTTAGAATTGGTTGGGTGGGATGCTCTAGTTTGAGCTCAGCGAGTCACTGTTATGACTGTACTACTTCTTGTTCTGGGTTTGCTGCATTGTGCCCACAGCATTTTGATATTTGCATCCTTTTCTTGAGGTATTTGTCTCTTTGTCTGGTGTATAAAGGTATCACAGCTCTATAGATAGACCTGTTAGATAAACTATGGAGAAAAAGTGTTTCTGGTTGCACATGCCGCATCACCCAAAGCACTGCTTACCTGGAACCAAGTGCCCCTCTGTCCCAGATTACTCTAGTAGCAGCACATAGCAACAGAGGTGCTGCAGTTTGCCTCTTGTACAAAGATGCTGGCTCACCAGCTCAAAGACTGGAAAGCTGGATATCCTGGGTGCCCATCTCCTCCAGAATGACTTACTATAAGTGGTTGTAAAGAGCCACTTTTTCCAAAGACCTAAGGGCATGAGTATTTTCCCATCTGCCTTCTGGTAATGAGATGACATTTGTCAAGTGCTGTTAGAAAGGAGGGCAGGGAAGGGAAATTGTTTCTAATCAAACAAAACAGGAGATTGCAAAGGAAAAATGCTGAAATATTGTTTTGGGCTCACCCAAACAGTTTCATTCCATCGAAAAGAGAATCTTTTGTCTTTTATTTTTTCCAGAGTCCTTAAAATAAAAGGTTTGACTAACAGGGAAAATGTTGGTCAATTTTAAACAACAAAGAACCTGTCATTTGGAAAGAAAGAAGTCTGAGCGCTGTCACATAGGGAATATCAGATTGAAGCATTTTCTCATTTCCAAACCAAAACATTTCCATCTAGAAAATGTGAAAATGAGGTGTTTTGACATGTTCAGAAAATTCTCTTTTACTACCTTCTTGGCTGAAAGCATTTGGTGCACTCAGTCAGCATCAATGCATTAAAGTTTCAGTTCCTGAAACATCCAGCTTATAGATAACTGAACTCATCACAGAACATGACTTGGCTTGGGCAGCTCTGAAACTGGAAGGGCCCGGAGCAGCAGAGAGATGCCCACTGACTGAAACATCTATGTCTGCAACTGGCTGGTCAACCTCATTCTGACCTTCATGCAGAAGTGCTGTGAGTCTTTGGGTCTTAACCTGGGGAGAAGTTGGATGGAGGTGCCTTGTTGGCAGCAGAGATACCCTACACACAGCTCTCCCTGCATGGTTAAGAGGACAGACAGCCCTGCCATCTTCTTGGAACCAAGCCCACATCTTGCAGCTGACATCAGTCCACTTATTAGTAATACATTAAATCCCAATTGTTTCTTAATTCTTTTGAAATGGGATAACAGGGCAGTTAATTAGCACACAGCGAAACATGCAATTCTGATGAGGAAGCGCTGGTTAACACACCAACCACCAAATGTCAAGATGCGTTTTTAGCACTGAATGGAATTAATTTGCCAGTGTTCCCTTGTTAAATGTCAGGTCCTTATGACTTGTATACATTAAACAATTCAGGAATTGGAAAGCACTTGTGTAATCAAGTTAAGCGTGAGGCAGGCAGAATTCTTTCACCTAAACAAACCTGAAATTTTCCTTTTCCAATTAATATTTCATTTTATAACAGCCGCCACATTAATTCTTAATTAAATGCTTATTTGAGACACTCTACTGATTAGTGTGAACTAATGAGGAACAATATGAATTGTTTATCCAGCTTCTAGTTATTTTCCTTCATAAAAGGAATGGTGCTTGGAGGACTTCTGTCATGTCTTGCTGTGCCCTAAAATGACTTCCTTGCAGAATAACTTCCATAGAAATAACACCAACTTCAACCACAAGAGCATCATAAATGTGTGGAGAGGTGACCAGGAGAAGCTGTCATGATTGTCCTCTCTGCTCTGCTCCAGGCAAGCTCAAGGTAGCATTTCCCCCAGTACATCTTCCAGCTTTCAGTAAACCCCAGTCTAGAGAATTTGTGAATGAAGGGTGACATATACATCTTTGTAGTCAGCTCCCAGCAAGAAGTCTCCTGCAGGAATTGCCTGTATGCCGGCTTTGGCACTGCTGAGGGCATGAGCAGGCATTTCCATGGTACTTTCTCCACTACTGAGATCTATTTCCTTCACACCCTGTGATTATGTGTGTATAGTCTGGGCTGTTTTCATCTCTGTTTATGACTCAGTGTTTATTGACCACGAGCCCTCTTCTGCAATTTTATCACCGAATCGTTCAGAATTGTGAGGTCTTCCCTCAGCTTTTCATAGGCACATTCAGATTTGACTGTTGTAAAGACTTCATTCTTGTTGATCCTCAGCAAATTTTGTGAGTTTCAAGACCAGCGCTGATGAGAAAGTAAAAGATTTCCTAATGAAAAAATTCAAAAGGCACAGGAACCAAGACCCCAAGACCCCTGGGAAACCCTATTGGCATTTTATCTTCATCGTAAAAACTCATTTATTTTTACCTCAGCGTCTTACTAATTACGAAGAGGCCTCTCATTTCCTCAGGACAGCTTTGTTTCCTCAAGAGTTGTTACTGAAGGGACCTCACTGAAAGTTTCTTGTAAATACAAATGCATCAGCTGGATTTATCAACTATGTACTTATTAACTCCTTCAAAGAACTCTCATATTTTTAAAGAAAGACTACATTTCTACTTAACTACTCTTTTTGACTGGTTTTTACCAGTCCATGATCATGTCTGTATTCCTCCAGATGCTTCAGAGCTTCCTTTCAAAGCTCGTTCCTCATTTGTTGTCTTACATTGCTGTGATATTGGGATTGATTTAAGCGATACTTTGCACAACACAACAAGTAGATCAGCAATTTCATATTGAATTCCTTTAAACCTCTTGGGTGAATGCCATCTGTTCCTGCTCATTTCCTACTGTTCGTTGTATCATTTCTTTAAAAGCCTGTTCCTTAAGTTCTGATGGCTGGTCACACACTTCTGTAAAGGGAGAGTTCCCTGACCTCACAACAATAAGCAGCAAAGCAAAGAAATAACTTTTCCTCTTTTCTAGGATCCTTAACTTCCTGTACTTTTAAACCTCCATCATCCAGCAATTTTCTAGTCGACCTTCTTCTGATGTATTTGGGAAAAAAAAATTATTTCAAGCTTTATTTCTTCAGCAGGTAGTTTCTTGGAAGATAATTCAACTTACAGTATTATGGTTTCGTATTTAAGTTACAAGAGCTACTCTGTCCATATTCATCCTGTTTTATAAAGTGACTTATGCTTTTTAAACAATTTCTGTTTGACCTAAACAGATTCCTTCACCCTGTTGCTCCACTGGTATTCCCTGTTTTAGGGCTGCTATGTCTATTTCAGTGGATGGTATGCCCTTGCTACATGCTTCTCTTATTGTATCTCTGAATGGGTTTATGCCATCCAAAGATATTTCACCCTTTCTGCTGCTCCTTTAGCTTTATTTTTAGCAAGATTTCTCATTTTTATGTCATCTCTTCTTCATGCCCTTTTAAAGGGAGTCTTTATTAAAGGGAATTCTCACCTGTGACTTTTTCACTTCCACATAGCTGAACAAGTATATAATGATCATCATTACAGAGTTACTCTTTGGTAAGTGAGCATCTGGAACAACATCTTTTCAATACTGAGAATTAAATAAAGAACTTATCCTTTTCTGATGGGGTCTCCGAGCATTTGGTTCAAGAAGTTCTCATTCAGTGTGTTTAAAAATTAGTTTCTATACCTTAACTCATTGTAACATCTAACCTCTCCACATGGATGATGAAAGGTTCCCATTAGGTTGTGGGTTTTCCTCCCACATTGCCTTTACTCTAACTGAATTCAAGTGAACTACAGTCTATGCAAGCATTTGCAAAGTTATTAGGTTATGAATACCCCACCTGGCAATTCATTGGGATGTGCAGCATTTCTGCATCCTCTCTGCTACTTACGACTCTTCTGTGCCCTATGCAAGCTTCACATACAGTGATTCAGTATTTTCTTTCTGGACATATACAAACACATTGTCAGATCAAAATTAAACACCTGTGGATATCTACAGGAGTTTCCCCTCAGTGGAGCTCTTCTTGAACACTGTAACAAAAGCATAAGAAACGATACCAAATACAAAGAAATTACAAAAAAAAAAAAAAAAAAAAGAAATAAAGAAAAGCAAAATTGGGTGATCAAAACCAGAAATTTTCTCCCCAAACTAGTGTTCCTGAATTATTCTCACTCCTCTTTCCCATTTGGAAACCAGAGACTCTCTCTTCAGAAATTTCCATCAGCAATTCTACCACGTCCCTCCTGATGGGACCTGACCTCAGCAGTGCAGGCATGTGAATATGCTATACTTTAATTCAGCAGCACTACAAGTCCTTCTGCTGAGGCTCCTTTTAGACTCCTAATAAAACCCTGACCACACAGAATTTCATGTTCAAGTCCCTTTTTGCTCCAGTGAGGCTGCAATTTCTCCCCTGACTCTCTCTTGTTCTGTGTGGGCAAGTCTGGCTCTGGCCCTGCATAGGCAGTGTGCGCACAGAGGGATAGGCAAATGCCATGTTTGGAGCTTGTCAGGCTTGTTGGATTATTATTTTTCCATCTTTCCGCAGATTTCTCAACTCTCCTGCCTGTGGATGGTGTGTCTTGCCACCCACTCCATTTCTATAATCAGGGCAGAAGAAGTAGTTAGAGAGAAAAGCTCAAATTGGGCAAATCTCCTTCTCTGAGAGACTAAGAAACTAGCTGTAGCTCTGTCCTAATTATTGTTTTTACGTAATTGGCTCTGGTCTGGGTGTTGCAGACAAGATTTCATCAGGGTATGAAACAATTCCCCCCTCAGCCTTCCCAGTGGAGACAGAGGGTGCACGCAGCAGTCCCCCCATTCCAACAGGCAGAGTCAGCTGGGATCATCCTAAATGAACCAAATTTCAGCATCAGAGTGGTTTCAGCTGGCACACAGGAACTGTGGCATGTCATGGCTATAGCAGCAGAGAACAAAAAAAAAAAAAAAAAAAGAGGTAAAGTTTTAGAAAACTACGGCAAATTGGGGTTTCATGCCATGAGGGTTGTCGAAAATTCCCATCAGCATGAGAGCCATCTCGAACAGAAATCCTTATGGCCTTTGTCCTGGTGGAAGATCCTGCAGATCCATCCCTGGAAAACAAACTCAGCAGCTGAAACAGAAAATTTCTTTCAGGGTGGTTGCTGAAGGAAGGTTTTCACAGAAAGAGAAATTTTTCCGCCCAATTCTCTGAACTGTGAGTCTCCCTCTTCCTTTTATATTCTCGTTATTTCTGTTCAAATCCTAGGATGCTTAATTTGGGAGTTTTAGGGATTTCGCTTTTTTGAAGAAAGACCCAAAGGCTTTGGAAAAATACATTTGGTAAATCTAAAATCTTCTATTATTTTAATCAGAAGTTTTCATGGAGAGGAGCAGTTCCCAAGCATCTCTCTCCAGGCACCGTAACAATGCTGTACAGGTACATGTTAAAAAAAGAACACATTGTCCTCTGCAGCTGATCCTAATTGCCTTCGAAGGTCTACGAGTCCCTCTCCAACTCGGTAATGGGTTCAGGCTCAGAACATTATTTATGATAATGCCAACAGTGAAAAAAGACGTAACTTTATTCTGCTTCCAGGGGTATCAGGCAGCTCGTTTTTGAAAATCTCAGAAACAGCCTGCTTATTCCTTTCTCATGAGTGTAAGATGCGAGCAGATGCAATTATGTGCAGGCTGAACTTGTGTCACGTACAATTTCCTACCACCCAGAATTATAATTAATATGTTTTTGGGACCTGTGCATCAGCAGTTCTGTAGAAGGTCCCCATCTTTTATCATCGCCCAGGGCTACAAAGGGCGACTTCCAAAGCAAAGTGTGAGATAGCCTTGCTCCTTGCTACATTGCAGCAGACCCTTTTTTGAAGGGCAGGAAAAAAACATTTGCCCTCTGCTCATGTAAATCAATACTAATGCCAGCAAAAAATAGGGCTTGACTGAAAGGAAAGAAAGACGTAGGTAGGATGGCAGTTCTCAGCTGGTATTTCACTTTCCAAAGATGTTTTTTCCTGGGTATGAGTTAGCAATTTCTATATTCCCTTTAAATTCTGTTTATCTTAAACAAATATTAAATAAGAAATGGGATTTAGGAGAGTTGGATCGATTCTCGCTGTCCTTGCAGAGATACAGGGACTTTGAGTGTCTTGAAAGCAGCAGACCCCAGCTCCACCTCTCCCTGCATGGACAGGATTGTGCAGGTGGGGGCACTCTGGCTAAAATCATTCTAGTACTCTTGTGAGACATAAGGTGAAGGATATTTCTCCAATATGCATGTTTTAACTGACCATTTCTGCCTGAGTCAGAGACGCACAGCCCAGTCAGACTGTTATATTAGTGGAGCAGTGGAAAAATAACAACCCAGTTAGCCCAATGAATATTGATTTGTTCCTAATCAAGCTCAGGATGTGTCACGTGGTAGTTTCAGTGCAATGCATGTGATCCCATACACATGCAGCTGATAATTGCCCACTAAATCATGTGATCCGTGTCCTGAGAGCATCAGGGCAGTGTGGAAGTGATGAGAGGGTTTGCAACGAATGTCTGACCCACAGGAAAGGATTAGCTGTCACCGAGCTGAGGCAAAGTTTTGTATAAAAATGCTAGGGCAGAGGATTTTATCCAGGTACACATCAGGTACCCTGACATTGCATATCCTCACCCTCACCTCCAGGAGTGCTCTCCAAGGGGCATCTGCCATGCACATCTCTGAAAGCTCATATGGTTACTGAGCCAAGCTGCCCCACGTTTGGCATTGCATGGCTCATCCTGGTGCTTCCAACCACTTCTGCTGCAGTGAAACACAAGCTCAGGCTCCAAGCAACAGGAGCTGTCCGTTGTACGAGAAGAACTGCTCAGTTTTATTCACAGCAGTAGGTTTTCAATCAATTTGGTATGTGAAGGAACACATTTTTATCCTTCTCCTCCTCTGGGTCATGCATCTTTCATCCTCACTCTTTTCCAATTGATGCCCAAAGGCTGGTGCTACTCCATTTCACTCTGAAATGCTTCTGGGACTTTTTTCCTAACTCTGCTGGTGGGAAGCTGGAACACTGGGTTTCCTCTGTGCACATCACTGCTGACCAGAATGGGACTTTGGTGAGCTGGACTCTGACCCCTTCACCAGCAGCTGGTTAACTCAACTTTTCACATCTGTCTCCAAGATGAATTCATCCCGTAGCAAACTGCAAGGCAGAATCTCTAAGTTCCGAAACCGGACCTGGAAAAAAAAAAAAAAACCTCAGGTTTTCTGCTATTAGATAGTTAATGTATTGTAACTATGGTTTCTAGTGTTATTATATAATCCTACTAACAGGATGAACTGCCCAGCTGGTACTTAGTGTGTCTGAAACTGTGAATTATACGGCTGGAAAAGCAAGCCATGTGGAACAGGGGCAGTCACTGACTTGCCAAAGTTTAAAGCTCACACAGGGATCTTTGAGGAGAAACTTGGACCCTGCTGGACTGGCAGAAAGAGGGGGAATTTAGGTTCAAGGAGTCCAAGTGTAATGGAGGGAGAAGTATGTTCCATGAGAAAAAGACAAAAGGGATTCTAAAGCTACCTAAAATGGCCATGTTTTCTTGGTCTACCACCCAACATTTAGTCATGGGAAAATTCCCAGGTATTGTGTGCTTGCATGTTCCCTGCACCACACTAAACCCTTTTCTTCTTTAGAATGTCAAGTGAAGCTCCCTCCTGAATGCTCTGTTCTACTCTGGGAGCCTTTCTGACCTCAGATCTCATTTTCTTCTTTCAGCCTGAAGTGCCCCTCATTTCTCAGACTCTCTGAGACTGAGATCTGAGCCCAAATTTTCATTCAAGTCATGCACAGCCCCAGAATTAATATTCCCAGAACCAGTGGGAAGTTCAGAGCATTTCCCTCCTTCCTCCCTCCTCAACCCAAGCTGCAAATGATTATTTTCCCAAACACAAACCAAACACCAAAAACGTAGATGATTCCTCCAAGCTCAAAGGACAAATGAACAAGAATGAATGGGGAAAGCTCATGGCTTTGACCTACCTGTGAACCATTGCAGCTTTTGTAGTCTTTGGCACATAATTTTTTCCTCACAACCTGTCTCCATCTTTGGGGATTCACTCGGGAAGCCCTCTGTTGCCCACAAGATGTTGTGTCAGTCCCTGGCTGGCTGATTGCAATTTTGCCTTTGCCAAGAGAAAATGGATTGATGCAGTGGGATGGATGAGTTCTGCATGATGTTAAATGATTTAGCTGAGAGGGAGAAAACTCGAAGATGAGATAGATCAGCTGGCTTAACTGAGGGCTGGAGACAATGAGGGTCACATTTGTTTGGCCTGTTCTGATAGGTATTATTTTGGGTAATAGCAGCACGTCCTTCCAGAACTTGCAGGCTCAGCCTTCACCTGAACCTTTTAAGCTATCTCAAAGCACAAGGAAGAAATAAAGATGACTGGAATGAAAATTTCAATTCAGTTGTGCAGCAATTGCAGAAAATTTGTTTCAGACTGGCCCTGCTTTGTCTGCACTGCTGCTCTTGCCTCAGGAGAGCAGAGGAAGTGTCTCTCAAATCACCATGCTACCCACCAGCTTTGCAATGTGGCTGAACCTATGGTAGTGCCCTGGGGAGGATCCACTTGTGTTGTCTGCTCTGATCTCTCCAGGTGCTACATATTTAATCCAGCCTAGGCTGTTCACTGGTGACAAACTAGAGCAGTCCAGTATAGGCATATATATATAGGACTATCTCACCTGTTGGATTAAGCTTCCAAGCACTGCCCTGGGGATGTTCGGGTTAAAACAGTTTATCAGTCACTTCATAGGCTTGGATGGACACATCTAGGGGATGAGCAAACAGAACTTTCTTACAGAAGGTTTTCAAGGCAGAGATGAATTCCCCCTGCCCAAGGGAGTCCCAGGCTTGATGCAGGTAAATCCATGAGTAGCAGGCAGGAGATGTTCTGGATGCATAAGCCTCAAGGGACCATGGTGAGCATGGAGGGCGAGTTTGGCTCAGTCACCAAATCCACCTTACAGCTCTGAAGCTCTGGAATTTAACCCCATGTGTGATAGGGTAGAGTACACAAATTTCACAAAGGCTCTGAATCATGCTTCAGAGACTCGAGGCAATCAAGAAACTACTTCTCACTTCAAAACCTGATCTCCCTTACAGTTCCCAGATAGCACCTTATTTCTGTCTTGAATCCATCTGCTTCCAACCTTTACTGACTGAATCTTACACTGTCTTTGTTAGCTAGACTGAAAGCCCCCGGCTATCAGAACTCTTTTCCATCTGTTGGGACTTACACTCTATGATCAGTTTTCCTTTAAGGTTTTCTAAATAGATTCAAGTCTTTCTGCAAGTTTTCCTGAGTGCAACATCCTAGCATAGCTCCTTCCTGCACTGGGGTTGGGAGTAGGGGGATGCTCTATTTTTCCTGTAGCTGATTAGCAGGCAGATTTCATTGCTTTCAGAAGGAGATCATCTGTAGAAGACCATATAATTCCACTAGCAATCACGTTATTGCACAGACTATATGCATTTGTGCAATCTAGGCAAGGTTATTTAAAATAAATCAATAAATAAGATGAAATAAAAAGGTTCCCATTTTTCCTTCCATAGCGCAAGCTGAGGAACTGCTTCTAAATATTCATGGAGAAGTACAGATTAACTACTCCTTCTCCTCTACATATAGTCTCTCTTTTCCCTTTTACCAGATCTCCACATGCTGTTCCTCACCTTGGACTGACAGTCCCATAACACAAAGCTAGCTAACATGGGTTCATGCTGAAAGTTTGGTTCAAGCACCTGAGGGGGTGGTAGAAGGGTCAAAGGGTAGAGCTATTTCCCAAAGATGGACTGCAAGGTGCTAAATGATGGTTTCATTCTCACCAAGGCACACATGATGTGCACAAGTAGACTTAAAGTAGAGGCAGAGCGTTCAGAGATATCAGATGGGTGTTAAAGTTTTCTACTGTGCTTCTCAGCCCTAGGTGTCTGTATCTAGGTAGGATGTAAACTTGTCCCCTTCCAGGGTGGAGAATGGTGGTGCTGCCCAGTTGAATACTATCACCTGTATTAGCTGTGTAACATTTCCAGCTCACTCCAGCCAAAGTGATCACAAAACCTGGAAAACTGCACTGATAATTCTGCCTTCCTTCCTACACTGCAACCATAAAAGCTTCCCACTGTTCTGCCTGTCCTTCAGGTGCATTCATTACTTCCGTATAGAACTATCTCATGACCTCCTGGGCTGCAAGAGCACACTGCTGGCTCATGTGTATGGCAAAAGAAAGTGATGAC
Organism: Numida meleagris; assembly: GCF_002078875.1. Classification (NCBI taxonomy): domain Eukaryota; kingdom Metazoa; phylum Chordata; class Aves; order Galliformes; family Numididae; genus Numida; species Numida meleagris. The sequence goes on from NC_034422.1 coordinate 10,868,508, forward strand.
AGTGCCTTCTAATGGGATATAAGAACTGTGGAGCATTAGCAGGTAACAAAGAAGAAAAATTAGCTCACTCCCTTTCAACAACCCATGACAACTCAAGAAGAGTGCAATCTCTATCCAGAGAGATACTGCTCCCTCAGCTGCTAGCCCTTAAATGAGGGTGAGGAGGGGTGGATCCTGGTTCCACCCCTTCTGTTTGTTAATGTGCATTACTTGCACCTGAGCTCCCTGTCTTAGCCACACCTTCTCACCTGGTGCTCAACCATTGGTTCAGCCTGTGACCTGGCAATTCCACTGCACTCAAGTCCTGCTTTTCATTCATCAGCACTCCTAAGCCCTTCTCTGCAGGGTTGATCTCAGGAGCTCTTCTCCCAGTCTGTACTTGTGTCTGGGATTGCCTCAACCCAAGTGCAGCACCTTGCACTTGGCCTTGTTAAACCTTATTAGATTCTCGCGTGCCCACATTTTGAGCATGTCCATGTCTGGGACCTCTGGCTGGTGTCCCTCCTTTCTGTTGTGTCAACTGCACCACTCAGCTTGGTGTCATCAGCAAACTTGCTGATAGTACACTCAATCCTACAGTCTATGTCATTGATAAAGATATTGAAAAGCATTGGTCCCAAGATGGACCCCTGGGGGACAGCAGTCATGACCAGCCTCCACCTGGATATAAAGTTGTTGACAACAACACTCTGGCTACCACCATCCAGCCAATTCTTTATCCACCAAATAGTCCAGCCTTCAAATTCATATCTCTCCAATATAGAGAGAAGGATGTGGTGTGGGACCATGTCAAGGGCCTTGCACAAGTCCTGGTAGACAACATCAGTTGCTCTTCCTTTGCCCACCAATGCCTTCACTTCATCATAGCAGGCCACCAGATGGGTCAGGCACAATCTGCCCTTGGAGCAGCCATGCCGACTGTCTCAGATCACCTCCACATCTTGCACGTGCCTTAACATCTCTTCCAGGAGGATCCACTCCTTGATCTTCCCATGCATATACACGAGGCTCACTGGCCTGTAGTTCCCCAGGTCTTCCTTTCTTCTTTTCTTGAATATGGGAGTGATGTTTCCCTTTTTCCAGTCACCAAGGACTTTGCCTTCTCCATGTCTAAGGAGGCCAGATCTCTCTTTTCATTTATTAGGGGGGGTACACTCTCCTTTGCCAGTTTCTTCTGCCTAGCATGTCTAAAGAATCCCTTCTTGTCGTTTTTCACATCTCTCGCCATGTTCAGTTCCATCTGTGCTTTGGCTTTCCTGACTCCATCCCTGCACATCCAGATGGCATCCCTATATTCTTCCCAAGCAACACATCCCCTCTTCCACTGCTTGTACTTTTCCTTTTTTTTTTCCCTCAGCCTGCCCTATGGTCAAAAATGCTGAAGTTCGTGCAGTGGCACCAGTCTCTTAGCCACGTATTTATCAGTTGGGTTTTCCTGGTCCTCACAGTATCCCTTGCTGCCACTGAAGGGACAGAGGAAAACACCATCTGTACTCCCACTCCGCCTACTGACCAACCCAGTCCCCTGAAGTCCCTTTTGATATCCCTCAGGCTTCTCTCAGCAGCTTCATCGCTGCCAGCCTGAACTGTCAGTAAGGGATAATAAACAGAGAGGCAAACCAGACTAGGGAGTCTCCTAGTAATGCCCCTGACCTGGGCCCAAGGGATTCAGCATGCTTCCCTACAGGTAGGGTCTGACCAGTTTATGGGGCCTTCAGTTCCTCTCAGAAGGGAAAATCTCCCTTGAAAGTGTTCTTCATGGGAAGGGCCACTTGCACTGTAGTGAAGTGTTTTCTTGCTGATGAAGATGGTGCTAACCCATCTGGGATTGTTCAGCAAACCACTCAATTTCTAGATCATCTGCAAACAGAGATTGCTGCATTCATTACCAGGGCTGCTAGGTTATTTTGATTAACTACTGAGTTTCAAACTTATGAGAAAACCCAAGAGATATATAGATCATTCACACTCTGTGGGATGCCTGAGACTGCAGCTACAACATGCTGAGCTTTGCCCCAGGTAAAGACTTCTAATGGGGGAGACAATTCCCCAGGAAAATGGTTTGTCTCAAGAGTCAGGCCCCAACCTCTCTCAAGCTGTGAAAATTAACCACGTTCCTCTATAAAACAGAGAACACTTAAATTAAAATTCACTACCCTTGTCAAGTAGCGACTGAGGTATATTACAGTGCTTATTTCTTTACGCCTCTCTTCAAATTTAGAAGCTTGCTTCCTGGTTGTGCACTGTATTGGAATCAACTTTCTGTTCTCCTTAATAATCTCTGATACGAAAAGCGGTTTCAAATTTTTTGACAGATAGCAATCATCCCGATCTTCCAGGCAATGGCAAACTTATTTTGCCCAGGGAGGTGGTGGAGTCATCATCCCTGGAGGTGTTCCAGAACAGTGGAGATGTGGCACTGAGGGATGTGGTCAGTGGGCATGGTGGGGGTGGGTTGGGGTTCGGCTTGGGCATCTAAGAGATCTTTTCCAACTTTAATGATTCCATGATCCTATGATTCTATTTCAGGTCTTCTGAATACTTGGAGGCCTCTCACAAGGCTGGGACATCCATGAACCACACCACCAGGACCAGGATGTGGGCAGGTATCACTGGGTGCTCAACTGGTGCCTCTTTGGAAAGTGCCTCTTTGGAAGTGGCAGAGAGCACCTGTTCTAGGGTGGTGAGAAGGAATGATGAGTTTGGCTAGATGTTTTACCAGTGAGAAGGACACATCCAGAGCAGAGGGCGTCATACCGCAGAGAAAGTCCTGTTCAAATGGAAAAAGGCCTCTAAACTTCCAAGTTCAGACCCCTGCTATCCCAGTCAAATTCATTTGCTATGGACAAACCCATCCTGGGGAACTTGGAGACCCAGACTGCGTTTTCCCTTTGCACAGCATACCCATTTGCAGTCACAGGCTTGAACTATACCATAACAAGCACTGATTTTGACACAGATCTGCTTTTGCAGGATTGAGTTTTTCTGGGAACCTTGTGCGGGAACCATATCCTAGTGCTTTGCAGCAGAGAGAGATTGCACGTGAGCCCCATGCTTCTCTAAGGAGCTGAGCACAGTACTTAGTGAGCCACGCTATGCAAACAGCTGGGGCGCGGGCACCAAGCTGAGAGATTCCTATTGCTCTGCTGAACTAACACATTAAGAAAATGTCCATACAGTCAAGAAAGAGCAATTAAATATTGAATGGTTTGCTAGTATGTAGAACTGTTTGAAGAGCTCTCAGACTCTCCCAGAGACACGAGCCTGTCTATCATGGGCAAACTTTTCCTAGCAAGCATAAGAAATAGTGTTTGAGGATGCAGAACATCAAGCCTTTTGAGCAGACATCAATTATCTTTAAGCTGAATGGATAGTCCTAGAAACATCAGAAGCAGGATTGAATATGCCTTAAGTAGATAGATGTTTATATGCCTTACAGAGCCCATTTTTTAAAGAGAAAGTGTCAAATTAACTGTTAGTTTGCAGTAGCGAGGTAGCATTTTTGACTTGATCTCCACCTTCTTGAAGCAATCTTTCCAGTCTAGGTTCTAGAAACATTCCCCTGCTGAGCACTGCAGGACCGAAGCCCATGTTCTTCAGGATGTCCAGATGCCCAGCTTGAAATGAAATGTCAGTCTGAGTGATGTGACTTAGCAGGAGATGCAGCTCATGAAGCGCTGCCAAGGCTGAGATGTTGGATCTATGAGTCAGTGCCTGAGAGATGTTTCTTTGGTCCTTCAGGACCATCTCTGCAGGGATACCTTGCTCAGAACTAGAGTTTTGATAAGGTGGCTCCAGTACACTGAACTCTAGAACTGACAAATGTTCCCCGATGTTGTCTTGCAGTTGAGCCAACGCTGCAAGAGGGCACTGGAGCCCTGGATTATTTGCAGTGTTGCAAACCCTCCTACTTGATAAAATAACCTCCAGGTTCTGGGGACCAGCTCAGGGTCATGATGGTGGTGTCTCATCCAGAGTCCCAGCGGATAGGAGACATAATGTTGTAGTAGTGGCTGAAGGACAGCTTTGAATGCATTCCATTGCTGGACACAACCTCTTTGCTTCACCGAACATAGCACCCTCAATCCTCGTGGGATTACCACTGGAGGAAATTAATCCCTCTCTCCACATGCTATGCATATGCCTCTAGAGGCGTATCCTGTGTCTCTAGAGCCATGTATGGGAGATTCAGAGCAGTGTATGGGAGACTCATGGAGCCAAGAAGAAAGCAGGCAAGAAGAGACAAACTTTCTATCTTGTTTTGTTGTTGTTGTTCATACCTCATGACAGCTGAATGCAAAACATGTGCAATAAGAGTGCACTGTAAACCTGCAAGCCATACCAGGTTCACATCAACTCCCACTACAGTCAGTGCAAGGATTCACACTGTATAAGATCTTATCCGGGTACTGTTTTAATATGACATAATAAATTAAACTGTGTGTTCAACTATGAGCCTCTCCCACCACCTGTGCTGAATGCAAGTTCTTGTAGCCCATGAGTCTCAGGATCAGACATCTTGGAACACTGACTCCTCTCTGCCATTAAGAGATATCTGGGGCTGTTTCAGAGAAATATCTACCAGTAGCAAAAAGTGTCCCAGCTTATCAGTACAAATGACAATAATTACGCAGCTGACTGTCAGTGTCTCTGCAAGGGGAACAATAATTTGTCCCCATTAGCCTGCAATCAAAACCTAAGAGAGAAGTCAATGCAACAAAATGAAGCCTGGTCTGGCAAAGAGCGTGGAACCTGATGGGTCACGTCAAGAGAAGAGGTGGCATGCAAAGGATTGGGGAGGTGGTTGGTCACAGGGATCCTGCCCTCTGGGACTGGGGGAGAGGAACATGATGGAAGATCAGTTCTTTCTTAGCACTCCAGACTGCACTGCTTGTGCCTGTAGAAAAGATAGAAATGCCATGACCTTCCAGAAGTCCTTTGCCCAAACCAAATGATACTGGGAAGAAGCCATTAGTTTTCATCTCAAGTCCCGACGAGCAATTTATTAGACACTGCTCAAAACTGTCTCTATAAATTATAATGCCAAAAAAGACAATTTATAGAAACAGGAGTTATGGGGTGGGTTCTCAATGCATGGTGGATCTCTGGACTGCCATTAGGGACTGAACTGAGATAAGATTTTAAAAATTAATATTTGGAGTAATTTTAAGCTGTCGTTTTCTCAGACTGAAACATTTTCTCTGGATCAATGATTTCTTCCACATTTTTTTTTTTAAATTTCAATAGAATGACATTTCTCATAGCAATACAGTAAAGTTTTTTTTCTTGTTGGAAGATTTTCAACCAGTTCCACCTACTGCTGCTCATAGTTCTGATCCAACTCCTTTGACTCATTGCTGCTTTCCTTCCTTTACAATCTAGCAATCTAGCAACGAGTCCATCCTCCTCCAAACCAGGACTGTGACAGTGGTCTGTAAAAGATGAAGGACCAGGCTTGTCTTCTTTTGCTTTGTGGACAAGAACAGAGGACTGGTCAGACTGCTGGAACTGTTTCATAGTGAAGCAGATCAACAGCAACAGCTGGATTGCTGCTGCCACCACTTACCAAATCATTTCCCTCCTTTGTTATGGTCAACTTCTTCACTGGATCAGCAGCAGACGCCAATGATTCTTTCACTTTCCACCCATCAGATCACAGAAGAGTAAAGGACAGCATAGGCCACAGCTGTACCACTTCAGTGCAATGCAGACCCATTCCTGCCTTAGGACAGGTTCTAGCTGTTCACTGGTCCCACAGAAGGCCTGCTACCCACAGCTTAAATCTGAAGCTGTCCTGTTCAAATAGTTGCAACCGTTGTCAGGACAGCTTCCCATTCAGAGAAGCACTCAGGTCAGTGGCCCTTGCCTTTCTCTATTTTCTCCTCTGTCTTCATACAAACCTCCATAGCAAATACTACTACATCCAGCTGAGGTGTCACTTCCAAGCTCTGTCTAATCCAACAGAGCATTTCAGGATCTGGAGGTTTGTTTCCAAGGACCAGACTCATATAGCAGTTTTGGGAAGGGTGCCCTTGTGAGGCTCACTCTCTACAGACCAGATGTTCACGGGTAGGTGCCCTCAGTTCCCCAGAGATTGTTCCTGGCAGAAACTACCAGTATTGGACACTTCTTCAGATGGTCTCAGTGTAACTGGATATAATTGATGGTGCTCATGTACCACAGAAGATGATTCACTTCTTGTACCATTCTTATTATTTGCTCCAGAAGATGAGGACTGCCTTATCTTTCCAGCCTGTCTCACACAGAAGTATGCAAAGGCAGTCCTTGCTCTGCTGATTATTATTAATTTGTTCTCCAGCCAACACCTCCAATGTCTACATCTTTCTGTGCAGCCTAACTCCTGCCACCAATAGAGAGTGAGGAACCCCTCTGAGGCAGTCTTTACACCACAGCCATGAGCAAAACACAAGAACATAGTAACCATACAAGCTGATGTATGACATGAGACTGAACAATCCTTCCCTATGCAATTTCTTAAGGCAACTCAGGCTCCTGTATACCTCGCTGTAATTTCTTTCTCTTCTCCAAAAAAAAAAAAAAAAAGATTCCATCAGCTCCTGGGATACCCTGATCCTGAACGAAATCACAGTGGTAGATGGGTAATTTCATAATTTCTAACTTAAATCTCCTCTGCTGTAAAAGAAGCCAATTACCATAACGGAGAGCAGTTATTCACTCCATGCTTCAGAACAAGCTAGTACATATTTTACACATCCTTATTTGGGTTGCTTTACTTTTCTCGAGAGGAAACAGACTGACTGAGTTTCTTCAATCTTTTTTTCGTATAGCCTGTTTCCTACAGGTTTCCATATAACCTATTTTTCCTGTTCTGTCTCCTCTTCCCACTTAAGCTCTTTTTTTTTTTTTTGCCTCCATATTTCTTAAAGTGCTGTCATGGTTTTATGATTTTCGGTTATTGGTATTCCACATCATAACATCATGTAGTGGATATACCTAGTTCTCAGAAGAGAAGGACTACTACAGTCCCCACGGTACTTTGCTCCTCTGTTACCATTTCCAGCCGGAGGGAAAAGATAAAAGCTCGCAGTATAAAAACTTGCAGATCACGAGACCTCGTCCCTTTTTTCCGCCGTCTCTCGTCTTGGCAGCACCTCGCTCCCCAGCCGTCTTATCGTCGGTAGTAGAGTAAGGCCTACCTTGATTTTGGGACATTCTCTCTCTCTGTATTGAATTTATAGTTTGAAAATGAGAGACAGAGTTTCCAAACCAAAATACAGGGTCTCCAAACTGAAATACAGGGTCTCCAAACCAAAATAGATTGTTTCGAAGCTGAGAGAGAGAGTTTCCAAAAGGAAAGGGAGAGTTTTCAAAGTGAAAAGGAGAGTTTCCGTCAGAAAGTACTGAATGAGCGAGAGTGTCTCCAAGCTGAGAAAGAAATTCTCCAAGCTGAAAAGGAAGATCTCCGAGCCGAAAGAAATAATCTCCGATCTCAGGAAAACATCTTCCAGTCAGAATGGTACACCTTCCAAAATGAGCGGGACACTCTGCAATCCAAGCTCGACTGTCTCCAATCCGAGCGGGACACTCTGCAATCCAAGCTCGACTGTCATGCTGGTACATTAGCAGCCATGTATGGCAGAGGGGAAAGAAGACCCCCTATGGGTGAACTGATTTCCAGGCTCCATGACTTTGAGATACATTTAACCCCTCTGCAAGTTTATGCTTCAGCCATTGTAAAGGTAACTGAAAGACTGGATAGACTTGAGAGTGATCACGATGATATAATAGAGGAACTGACTTCTTTGCCTCATGACGATGTGACCATGGAGAAGACATGAAGAAGTGGCACAAAAAAACCACTCCTGCACTACAAGCACGGGCAACAGAACCCTCCGCTCCTGTTGCTGCGGGACGTGGTAAAAGCCATAAGGGCCCTGATCAGTCCGAGCGGGACACTCTGCAATCCAAGCTCGACTGTCTCCAGTCCGAGCGGGACACTCTGCAATCCAAGCTCGACTGTCTCCAATCTGAGCGAGACACCTTCCAAAATGAGCGGGACACTCTGCAATCCAAGCTCGATTGTCTCCAGTCCGAGCAGGACACTCTGCAATCCGAGCGAGACACCTTCCAAAATGAGAGGAACACTCTGCAATCCAAGCTCAGTTGTCTCCAATCCGAGCAGGACAAACAGAACTACATGCTCTCCAATCCAACTTTCATGCCGTAACAGAAAAGTTGGTCCAAGCCGAGCTTGAGAGACAGAACATGAAAAACAACCAGCCTGATCAACCACAGGAGGCACCACAACTGATTTCAGTTGCCCCTGTAAGAGGACGGAAGGTGAAACGAATATCAAGTCCAGGGGAGCCACCCCAAAGTCCAGGGGAAGGGCCCTCAACGAGATCCCGGTCACCAACGCCCGCCAGGGCAACAACAACGGCAAGAGATGTTGAAACCCTTACTACTCGTCCTCTGAAAATGACTGAACTTCGAGTCTTGAGAAAAGACTTTACACGGCACCCAGGTGAACTCCTGAACACCTGGAAGATCCTGAGAGCCTAAGCAGCTTAAATTGTAATTATATTGTATTATAGTGTGTTGTTTTGCATTCCGATATTTTATTTAGTAAATTAGTTTGTTTCTCCTCAGATTGTTGCCGCTGTTCTTTGCTCTCAGGGCCATCTCCCTACCCTTTTCCCCTTTCCCCTTTTCCCGGGACGTGGGCCCTTGGGTCCCCCGTCCCCTTTGTCACGGAATCGGGCCTAACGCCCATAAACCGTTGACAAGTGCAATGCTCCACCTGGGCAGCATCTCCCTGATATGGCCTGAGGATTGCAGAATTGCAGGATGGTTGAGGTTGGAAGGGACTTCTGGAAGTCGTCTACTCCAACCTTCTCACTCTAATCCCCAGATCAATCTCTGCAATGGTGTTGCCACTCAATTTACTGTACTTCACAGAATCATAGAATCATACAACCATAGAATGGCTTAGGTTGAAAGGGACCTTAAGGATCACCCAGCTCCAACCCCTGCAGTGGGCTGGTGGCACCCCACCAGATCAGGCTGCCCAGGGTCCCATCCAACCTGGCCTTGAATGCCTCCAGAGATGGGGTACTCACACCCACTCTGGGACAGGACCTCACCACTCTATAGAATTTCTTCCTAACATCTAACCTGAAATTCCCTTATTTTAGTTTATAGCCATTCCCCCTTGTGCTAGCACTCTCAGACCATGTGAAATATTGGTCCTTCTCCTGCTCATAAGGTCCCTTCCAGTACTGGAAGTCAGACACTTCAGTCTATGCATTCGTTTTCTCCTTGTGGGAAGTGCTGATTCCTCATTTGCCTTCCCAGCATTTCATCTCACTGATTTTGCAAGACCTTTCTAAACTGAATCAGGTTTATCCACAGTGCTGCTGGGAGATTTGCTCAGTTGCCTCAGTGTGTTTGTGTGGTGCCACGTCAGATGTGTTGGGTACTAAAAGAACATGGAGCATCACGATATGGTGCTCAGGGAAGAACAGCACCCTGCCAAACAGCTGGAGGCCAGCTGTGATACCCTGGGCTATCTGAAGTTGAACAGATGTCCAGAGGTTCTGGAGGTTGGTGGCCCTGCCTGTGGCAGAGAGGTTGGAACTTGATGATCCTTGGGATCCCTTCCAACCCAAGCCATTCTGTGATTCTATGATTCTGTGTAGGTATTTAACTGTGTCTGATCAGTTCCATCACCCACGCCGTTAACAAAAAGGTTGAAACAATTTGCTGTTTTTCAATCTCTGTGAAGACGTCACACTGCAAAACACGGTGAATCATACAGTTGGAACAATTCTGTGAGGTCAGAAATATGGGAAAAAAAAAAAAAAGCAAAAGATTGAATAGCACCAGGGAATACTGAGTCTATTCTTTAAGAACAGACATTTACCAGAAGATAAACTTGTGTCCCCGCTCTTGCAATATTGATGAGTAATTTAATTATTCATTAAAATTAAATTTGTGCCTTATTTATATATAAATACCGATATACATTTCAATGAGACAGAGAACACACAATTCTTTCTTGGTATGTATTTTTGTGTATTTTCTGTCTGCAAAGCAGTCTTGGCATCGGTTCCACAAAATTCTTGCATATTCTCTGACTTTCTGTTTTAACTTGCCTGAATTGTCTGAAAGTTTTGGAATGGGGTGGGTGCAGGACAGGTGCCTGAGCAACTTAAATCACTTTTCCTTTCTCAGAACAGATTCCTGATATTAAATTCAAAGTCATTTTTTTTAAAATGGCCCCTTCTGTGATTTGCTCTCAGTCCTATTTCCCTACCTGTAGAAAACTCATGTCAGACTATGTCAAAATCCTTATGAAAGTCAAGGTCTATCATATCTATCACTTTTTTTTCTGTCCATAGGCCAATGACCCCATTAAAGAATGAGATTAGATTAGTTTGACATGATTTGTTCTTGACAAGTCTATGTTGGCTGTTTCTTACTGCCTTTTATCCTCTAAGTGCTTATAAAGTGATTGTTTAATGTTTTCTTCCAGTATTTTTTTGGATATCAAAGTGAAGCTGAGTAGTCTGTAGTTTCCAAGCTCTTCCTTTTGCCAAATCTGACAGAGGAGATTTGTAGGTTATGGGGAACTCCCCTGTGCTTTGGGAGAAGTAGTGCCCATTTCTGTTTCATGCTGTATAAAAGGCAGAAGCATTATAACCCACTTTTGTTGCAGGAGAAAAGACAGTTTTGGCTCTGGGCAGACACAAGGCGCTGCTAATAACAAGAGAGCATGTAGACCAAGGGATTCATGCACGGCTGAACAACAAAAATAAATTAAAATAAACAGAATAATAAATAAATAATAGAAAATAATTTTAAAATAAAATAATTAAATTTGGAAGGAAAAAAAAATCCTGGCTCACCTAGATGCTCAGTGGTCCTAGAGTCACAATAATGCACAAGTGCCTTACGGGTACATGGGAAGAGTTGCATCTGGGTTCGCAGATGCTGGGTGAACAAAGGCAGAAGGGAACAGTAAGAGAGGGCTCAGATTGGAAAAACCTTGCTCTCACTCGGGTCTTGAGCAGTGATGATCTAGGCTGCCTCCATGGTAGTTGGGTCAGACCTGGAAAATGTGTCCCATTTTCACACTTCCATGTGACGCTTGAGTAGCTGGGTGACCTCGCTTTCTGCTAACTCCCAAAGAAGAAAGACAGAACCCATTTTGTGCATGCCAGCTGGCTGCAGGGCCCTTCATCTGGTAATAGGAACAGCTGGGATTGAAGATTCTCCACTTCTACTGCAGAGATGGCCCAGCAGCACTGTGGTTATAAAAGGCAGCTGTAGAGCCTCCCAGTCTATAAGCATTTCCCATCCGCGTTGCAAGTTGAAGCTGTGCGCTGGCAATTCTGAAGTCTCCTGGATGTTGCAAATGGGAGGTTGGTGCCAAGCAAACAGCATCTGCTATCAGCATCAGTAGCTCTGCTAACTTTATGCCAGAACAACTGTGGCTTCGCAGCTTAACTCAGTGCCATCAGCCCCTGGCCATCAGGGAACCAAAGCACCAGCACTGCAGGACAGCCCTGCAGGAGGAGACATGTGAAACACTGTGACAGTGCCCTTCACTTGGGGGGCAGTGAGCCACATTTTGGGAGGGTGTTTGGTGCAACTGAATGCTTTCCTCCTCCTCAGACACGCTCAGGGATGCTTTATGGCCAGATTTTCTCTTGGCTCTGTTTAATAGAGAAAAATAGCATCAAGATCTTCTGCACTTGCTGGCAGAGGTGGCAACTGATGAACAGATAATGAAGGTTTTATTCTCCATTTGTTCAGCTGTTTAGGAGGGAAAAAATGAGTGAGAGCTTGTAGCAAGTCGGTGACGTGCTTTCAGATGTATGATAAAATAGATGCTATCCAATTCCTCCTCGGAAGTTAATTTGCTGCAGCAGCCAATGGAAGCAGCAAAGCTTGGAGCACCCTTTTGTAAGTTCCTTGGTCTCCAGGAAACACCATGTGGGCTACACACAAATGGAACCCTTTTAATTGGGCGCACAATGAGCCTATGAGCCACGAAGACATTTGACTGGTTTATGCTGTAATCAAGTTTACTCATCATTATGCAAAGCTAATTAGCAAGTCAGAATCCCTTTTTGTCATCTCTAAGCTATCGCTGCTTTTAGACTTGAGATCCCAAGACCTTCCCTTTCCCTGCCCTTTCCTGCTGCTATTCTGGAATTAAACCTCCTCGCTCCATCACGACAAAGGATGTGGGGAATATAAAAAATTCTTCAGTTCTTTCCTAAAATGTCAAAAACCGAAGAGCGCTTGGATTTCCTTCCTGATTATTCTGTTCTTAGAATTCATTATTACCAAAAAAAAAAGATGTTTTGAGTCGTTTATATGAGTTCTGATAAAAACACAGTCATTTCTGCAATCTTTGGCAAGCAGAGCTTCCCGTTTGTCAGAATTGTTTGCTTAATATTTCTGTTTCCAAAAGGGACTTAAGCAATGCTGCTTGTTTGTTTGTTTTTCAGTTCTCACGAATCAGAAGTATTGAGAAAACATTTTGCGAAGACAAAAAAAAATAAATCCCTTCCAGAATAAGATATACCTTCAGCGCCTGCTCTGTGAGGGCATCTACTGTGCATGCTGGTGAGAGTGACAGCTGAGGTGTCCATGTTGCTTGTTCCATGACACTGCTGTGTGCTGGCATCCTGAGTTTTATATTGTGAAATTCCTCCAGAGTCTGTTTTAATGACTAAATGCAGGAGTTTTCTGTGTCCTTAATTCTGGGATAATCTGACTTGCAACCTGGAAGTACGGAAAGCTCAGCCCCTCTGCATCACCTGATTGAGCCAGCAGTGTGCCCAGGTGGACAAGAGGGTCAATGGCATCCTGGCTTGTATCAGAAATAGTGCAGCCAGCAGGAGCAGGAGGTGATTGTCCCCCTGTACTCAGCAAACGTGAGGCTACACCTCAAGTGCTGTGTTCAATGTTGGGGCTCTTGCTACATGAAAGACATTGAGGAGCATGTCCAGAGAAGGGCAACGGAGATGTGAGGGGTCTGGAGCACACTGGGGTCTTGTGGGGAATGGCTGAGGGAGCTGGGATGGCTCAGTCTGGAGAAGAGGAGCTCAGGGGAGACTTCCTTGCTCCCTACAACTCCTGAAAGGAGGTTGTGGCAAGGTGGGGGTCAGCCACTTCTCCCAGGTAACAGTGATGGGACAAGAGATGATGGCCTCAGGTTGTGCTAGGAGAGGTTCAGGTTGGATATTAGGAAAAGAATTCTTCACAGAAAGAGTGATTGGGCGCTGGCACAGGCTGCCCAGAGAGGCAGTGAAGTCACCATCCCTGGAGGTGTTCCAGGACTATGTAGATGTGGCACTGAAGGACATGGTTAGTGGGCATGGTCAGGGTGGGTTGGGGTTGGACTTGGTGATCTTAGTGGTCTTTCTCAGCCTTAATGGTTCTATGATTCTATGATTGGCATGGATGGACAGCTCAGCACCACCACACCACACCTTCACTCTTCCTCTTCAACAGAACCAGGGAAGAAACTGCACTGAAAAATGTTTGTGGGTTGAGAAAAGAACAGGGAGCAACCTTGAGCTCCTGTGCTCAACTGTCCTCATCGTGTGGTTTCTCTTTGCCTGTCTTGTAATGCACTGGCTTGCTACCAGAGACTTCCCACACACCTTAGAATATAAGCCTTAGCTCTTGCCTCACACAGGGAAGAACCAACAGCAGTTTTGAAGTCACGGCCAAAATTCTGGAGGACTCTGAGAAATCAAAGGTACGATCTGTAAAACACTGCGCACAATTCAATGGAGGCAAAGGAGGGGCTTGCATTTAGATGCACAACTGCACCGAGCCAGAATGGGGAACGAGCAGCTACACATTGTGCTGTGGAGAAGCAACTGCATGTCATGAGCTGAGCATGCTAATGTAAAAAGAGGTGAATACTGTTCTGCATGTGTTGGCAGGAGTGCCTCCAGAGGCATACGGCATCTGGTCTGGAGTGCTGTAGCTCAAGAGGAATGACTGAAGAAGTTGAGCAGTGAGAACGGAAATTATTAGAGGTAACCTGCAAAGAAAGGCTGAAATAATTGGAGTTATTTAGTCTAGAGAAGACTTAGGGGAAACATAATAGTCTGCAGTTACATAAAAGGTTTCTGCGAAGAGGAAGAGAATAATTTGTTCCGCATGTTCATTCTGGTTAGGAGATGGGGTAATTAAATCACAGTTAGGGAAATTCAGGTTAGTTATTAAGAAAAATCTTCTAACATAAGGAGAGTTAAGCACTGCTATTTATTTTTTTCCTGGTTTTGTTGTGTATTTTTCATTACTGGAAGCTTCTAGGAATAGGATTATCTCTACAGACAGCCTTCCTGAATGCAACAAGGCTTTCTGTGGGCCAGGGAGATGGAAGAGGGGATCGCTTCAGATCTACTCCAGTACTCTTTTCTGTTTCTGTGATACAGGGAGGTGCTCTGTCCCTTCACACTCACTGCTCCAGACATTTCATTCCCATCATGCCCTCTCCTGGGTTCTGGCATCCCATGTGGTCACAATTTGGAAGGCTCCTGCTGACTGACTCCCTGATGTGGCAAAAATAGGGGTTGAAGATGTCAAGTCTTGTCAGAGCCACAACCAGCATAACCCAGCTGTCTGACAACCCCGTGCACTCTGCAGAAGAAAAATGGGAGGGGAAATATTTGTTCCCCTGCAGAATTTATCCCATCATTTCTCAATGAATCTCTTCGTAGTCATTGTGATGTTTATCCTGACACTGGTTGGGCAGTTGACCACCATTTCCTTACCACGAAACAGTTATTTTAGTATCGCTCTGAGTGCCAAGGACAAAGATGGACAAGGACAGATATCTATAACCATAGAAGAGAAGAAAAGTAACGAAGGCAACTCACACAACTCTGCAAAATAACGAGGACATTCGTTCCCATTGCCAGGTTTGATCCAATTCCTCTTTCTCGGTGAGCGCCTCTCAAAAAAACAGATGTAGGCCTGCACCAAACCCTCCATTCTCAGGCAGGATCCAGACTCAGACCTCTTACATCTTTAGTCAGCTGAAAATAAACCTGACAAATGGAGCAGCAAATGCGTTTCATGTATCTCCCTTTGACTGTAAAACAAATGACCTGAGCCAGGGCTCATCTCTCTTCCCTACAGTTCTGCCCGAGCAACGGAACTTTATTACTGTGACAGCCCGTGACACAGCACGTGGTGTGGCCAGGCCAAGTTTTCAGTGGAAATGGTGGAGTTTGGTGTGTTTGGAGAGAGATTGATTTGTTCTCTGTAGCTGGAGACCCGCATATGAAAAAAAGATGAAGACTGGCCTAGATCTCATAGAATCATAGAATCAGCATTGTTTGAGTTAGAAGGGACCTTTAAAGGCCAGCTGGTCCAACTCCCCTGCACTGAACAGGGACACCCACAGCTCCATCAGGCGCTCAGAGCCCCATCCCCCTGACCTTAGGTGTCTCCAGGGATGGGGCATCCTCCACTTCTCTGGGCAACCTGTGCCAGTGCCTCACTGCCCTTAGCATTAAAAACTTCGTCCTTATATCCAGTCTAAATTTGCCTCTTTTAGTCTGAAACCATTTCCCTTTGTAGTATCACAGCAGATCCTGCTAAATAGTCTGTCCCCTTCTATCTTATAGCCCCTTTAGATATGAAAGGTCTCATCAAATGTTCTCTTCAGTAGCACCTGGCTGCGCTGATGCTGGAAGACAAGCTTCCACCACCATCTCCATGACCAAGCCCGAGGGAGGTGCACAGTCACAGTGTCTGTTTTCTGCTTTATAAAAAGGATTCTCATGATTCAGTGTGAAAAGGCTCTGAATACTGATTTATCTCTAAGTCTGCCCTTATTGCTGCAGTATCCACCAGCCCACAAACGTCATAAGAACTGCAGCCTGGCCACTTGTTCTAAACACCGAGGTTCACAGGCTGCCTATTTCCCAGCATGCATCGATGTCAAACTTCTGATGTGAGATATCTAACAGGGAGAAGAATGGCATGTGCGAGATTTGCTTATGGTGCATTTTTCTGACTGCCATTAAACTGATCTATTGCTGGAACAAACAATAAAAAACTGATTAAAACTCAGCCCTTCATAAATTAAACATTGTTGTCTCTAGCTGGCAAGCCCGTCACTTGGCAGGGAGCTGGAACAACAGAACTTGGTGCAATGTGTATCTACAGAGTGACAGGCAGAGGGGATTTATTCCTCTTCCACACCACATTACCAAATAAAAGGTACATTGGCTAAATCAGAAAGCTCCTGAACCCTGCTCGGCTAATGGCGTTTGCAAAACACCTGTCCCAGGTGAGTTACTTTTCAAGCTGGAAAGCTATCGAGCTGCCTTCTTGAAGGTTTGGGGGGATTTTATGAATACGGATATTTTATTCAGGGTGATTTTTATTAACAGCAAGTGTTCTTCTAGGTGAATACTGTGATGAACACTTGTGCTTGCTGCATAGCATCATCAGAGAAATCCAGAGCAGAGTCTCAGGGCTAAGCAATGCAAGCACAGGATTGTAACAGAGCTCCTTTCTAACACAATTTTATTGTAAGAAAAGGAAGAACAGGGTTAGGAAAGGGCTGAGAGATGGCACACAGGTTTTGTTCCTGTCCTGATAGGAACAGTGCGCTGCATCCCCACTGGGAACATCACTGCTTCTGCTCCACATTTGCATGTAGATTGAGCCTTAGGTAGCATGCAAGGGCTGATTTAAGCACAGCCCTTTCCCTCATGTTGCTCTTCTCTTACTCCCACTCCTGCTCCTACTCTGGAAAGCACCAAGAGCAGAAGGAGGCATTTTTCAGAGCTGCATTCTTTGCTTTGTCAGGCACCCAATGGCAGCCCAGCTCCGTGGTGCTGCAGTCCCAACATTGCACTGAAATGGAATGTTTCCTCCAAGGCCAGTTCATGAGATCCTCTGAGATTCAGTGTTACCTCCCAGCTGCCAGGGGGCTAATTCTCATCTCAGCCTCAGCCTGAGTTTCCTTACAATGCCTCTTCTCAATCACTGAGCCATCTTCGTAGGTCCTGGCAGCAGGATTGTCACCCACATTGCCCAGGAACTGCCACTTGTTTCACCCTGTGGATGCTTGTGCATTCATTCAGAATTAGTGTCTCATCATTTTTCAGGAGCAGTTTGGGCTTTGGACATGAAAACACGAAGGTATTAGAATCAGCTGACAGGTGCTGCTTATGTGGTCAGCTATGAGAATGTGAATAACTTCACCTGGAATCACTGAGGTTGGAAAAGACCACGAAGACCATCTGGTCCAACAGTCAACCCATCACCTCCACACCCACTAAACCAACTTAAGTCTGTCCCTTGGCCTCATGTTTGGAAAGAGTGGAATATGATTTCAGATGTTCCTTTCCTGAACTAGCCAGAGCAGGAACTTTCCATAGCCACAATTCAGGCATTTGGGGGAGGACAGTGCAAACACACACTTGCACACAGGCTCAGTTTCTCTGTTCATCCCTCTCTTTTTCATCTTGCTTGGCTAAGGGCTTGCAGTGCTGGCCTCTGTCAGCCCCTGGACATCCTCAGTACCACGCTTCTTTCCCTTTTCAGGGTACGAACAACTCTGCTTGCTCTGTGTCTGTGGTATAACAGAGATCTGGAGTGGTTCTGCAGACCGCAGATCTGATGGTGGCATGCAAGAGGGATCTTCTGAGTAGTTTCCAAAATGCTCTGCTTTTGGATTGGTGAGATCTTTTCTGACCAATAAAGATGGATTTCTTTGGAGGCTTGTGAGGTTATCTGGAACCAAATCCATCTGTGACACTGGAAGTGTAACCCTCAGTGGGAGGAGACCTGGCATTGGTGAGGAATGGATATAGGATTGCTGCGTTTGCTCTATCAGGGGTTCACAGACTTAAAACCTGTTCATTATCAGTATCTCAACCTGTTAATTCAAGTTAAGCACAGTAAGAGACAACTGCTGCACTTATTTTTCAACTTGTAGCGTGATATCTGTAGCCATACAGACTCGATTTGTTAAAGCCCTGGTGCCATTTTCCCCCCAGGCTGTTTTTCCAAGAGATTCAATAGCTGGAAACTGGAGCCAGAGAAGTTCAGTTATAAGTTGGATGCACTTTTAGGGGAAACTATCACAGATATCATAGTCATCCTTTCAAACTAACTGCCACCTCCCAGGTAAGTCCATGGTAAATATTGCTGTCTCACTTTTTACATCTGAAACTTATTAGTGTTTGCAACGTGTTTTGTGTTGTTTTCCAGTCACAGGATCTTATTGGTCTTTTTCCTGCCAAAGACATCTCTTTAGCAGGAAGCTAAGGTCACCCTTTGTGTTTCAGTTGTGTATGTACAGTCAGCCTGTGTTGAAATCAGCTACTTCTTCTCATGTCCCAGGCAGGCCAAGGTCTTTGATGCCTAATCTACATGACTTCCTATTAACATGGGGGTGGGACAATGGGGGAATCCATTGTGGAATTCATCCTCTCCAACATCACCCTACCCAGCCCTCACCTTGGAACTGGCACTTAAACCTTTTCCAAACCTTTCTCTTCCTAAATTGTGACCTCCTGTCTGCTGTTTCTCCAGACAAAATGTGTGTAGCTGTAAAAGTGTGTTGGACCTAGAAGAAGTAGATTTTCTATTGCATCCAGACATAATGTGGGAAAGCACACAGTGCCAGATCCAGCTGAGCAGAACCACTCTAATATTAGCAAATGGTGGGAGAAGCCAGAAAGTAGGGAACTATAAGAAGCAGTATCCTCTCCAGCCGCTATTCAAGGAGAAAAATCATGCAAAATTTAAAACATTTACTCCTGCCACGCTTGCCAGAAAAGAGAACCTCAAAGGCTAAAGAATATCCTGGCACTTCTTTATCTGTCCCTGGACTCCTCTGCAGCAGTGAAGCTGGATTACAAATGCGTTTATCAGCTTGAAATTAAAGCAGAGGATTCCCAGACTTGGGCTTGATAAAGGACTTAGTGAAATGGCTCTGCATGGCGTGATGAACAGCAGAGCTGCGGTGCCTAAGTGCAAAGAGCCAAGACCTTCTTATGATCTATGGCCATAACTGATTCTGACCATGAGGGCATGCTGAAGCTGTGACATTGCTTGGGCAGAGATTCAGCGAGGGGGTCGTTTGAGCAGCCACTGTCTAGCCATGATATAAACTTACATTTGTGATAATAAAGAGACCTTAAAATTCATGTCCTTGTGTCTTTCCTCTGCTTCTGAGCAATTTCTTTTTCAACCTTGATGCTATCTGGCTGCAGTTAAATAGCTCCAGTCTAAAGGACACCTCCTCAATATTGATTCTGACTGCTTAAACTTTGTTATTTCACTCAATCTTTTGCTCAGTACTGTACCACACATGGACACCCTGGGCTGCATATTTAGTCTTCAGCTATTATTGGTTTGGTATTAAATGGTCTGTTTCAACATAAAACACATACAATATTCATCTTCATTTTCAGAAGCTAAAAACGTATATAAGTAGATGACATTTCCGATCAATTAGCTGGCTCCTTTTTCTTCTCCAAATTAGCTTTCCATGAAGGGCTTCTGCAGCACACAGCAAGGCAATGATGCCTTTAGGAAGAGAGGGGAGGAGCTCAGAATAGAACCATACTGTCAGTTGGAGAAAGTCAGGAAGCTGGAATGGATGGGAGTTGCTCCAGTCTTGTCCCAGGCACTGAGCTTCATCAGGAATGGGGAAGTGGGCTGGAAACGTGGGAGGACATATGATGGTCAAGTTTCTGCTGATCTGTGTCCTGGCTTTTCAGTGTCCAGTCTGTGGCAGAGGTACAGAAGTTTTGACTTTAACACTAGAGGAAAAATCTAGACACAAGTCTTAGAAAAACTGTCGTGTGCTGTCATTGAAGCATTGCTGTTACAAGAGGGACTGAATCCTGAAGCTCGAACCAGAATAAAAAAGGAATTATGAATTTGGCATTTTAGGCCATGCATTCATCTACAAAAATGCTTTTCATTTGGCATGGATGGTGACAAACAAAACTCCAAATTAAATCTTAAATATCCAGAGTTGGCAATTTCTGAGCTAACATTTTAATCATGTTTTAATGCTGTAATCTCTGCATAGAGTCTTTTGTAACATAAGCTCAAAATGTCAGGCATCAGGACAGACCATGTGCAAATATAAACTGTACGTATCTAAGCATTAATCAAAGTTAACTGAAGTAATATATCATCTGCATAGGTCCTGTGAGGGCATTTTCCTTGATCAGTTCCGGTAGAGAATGGCTGCCCAGACTCTTCCAATAAAAGGAACTGGGGCTGTCAATGAAACTACTGGGAATTAGGCTAAAAAAAACGAAGAAGGGGCTGCTTTATCACACACGTGTATAATTTATCTGTTGACTTTGCTGCCACAGAGCTGATATCTAGATGTTGACTTTGCTGCCACAGAGCATCCATGCTGATATCTACATGGGTCCAGAAGAGATTCAGAAAACTCTTGGAAGTAAATCCATAGGACTTTCAGCACCATGGTGTAAGGACTTCCCTGAGCCATCAAGTCCACGGCACATGGTGAATAATCATTATGTGAGGGCTTAGGCCATGACATGTAATGTCTTAGGTTGGAAGGGACCTCAAAGATCACCCAGCCCCAACCCCTGCCCTGGGCTGGTTGCACCCCGGCAGATCAGGTTGCCCAGAGCCCCATCCATGGCCTTGAGTATCTCCATGGATGGGGCACCCACAGCTCTCTGGGCATCCCCTGTTCCTGTATCCTTCAGTTGTACATGACAGCCCAAAGAGAGAAAGAAGCCACGTTGCTCAGTGCACAGTAAGTAAGAGGCAATTTCAATGCAATGCCTGGAACTCTGCCTGCTGCTAAAATGCACAGATATAAATTAGAGTTAACTCCCATGGCTACCTTGGATTTACACAAAAATGAGGTGTTAAGGTGAGAGACTGCTCTTGCTTGCTTAAGCCAGGTTCCCATATTTCAGCTAGATATGAACAAAAAGTGTAAAGTGCACTTAATAGCTACTAGACATACTGACTACTTACCCTGCATATTTATTTTGCCTGCGTGAATTCATTACACCAAAATTAAATATTGTTTCTAAATTATTAATATTCCTAAATGTTTATGAAAATACAGAGCAAATAAACATGACAAACACTGTGATTCAGATGAAAGAGAAGATAATGATAATCCTCACATATTTGCATATGGAAAAGGAAGAATTTTGAGTTAATAAGATTTATCCTTCTCTCTGACCATTTTAGTGGAATATTTTTTAAAAATCTATTAAACTTGAGATTTCTGCATAAAACAATACAAAATACTCCAAGAAAAAGACATTAGAGTCAATCTATTCTTCATGCTGGTCACAAAATCAATTGCATTTATTGTTCAGAAAAATTAAAATCCTTTCTACATTTTATTAAAGTGCACATCTCAACCATATAGGGAGATAAATAATTGATACATCTCAAATACATCACCCACCAAATATTTATTGGAAAAAAATAACTCCTTTATCACCCATTTCCTTCAATAGCAGTGCAGGGCTGTTATGTTGTTTACAACTTTAATGTGTTTTCCCCTACAAGAAAACATACCGGCTGCTTATTATTTCATTGTGCTTAACATTATTTTATAACAAACCATCAAATTTGCTGAAGATAAAACCCATTATCTGAGGAAAACAGTTGCACACTAACAGGTACGGCAATTCGGTCCACTTAGCGTGATAGTACTTTAGCATCTTCACACTGAGTCGTACATTTTTGCTGCACTGAAGAACCTATTGGTCTTTAAATCACCACTGCATGTCTGTGTAGGGGGTTGTTTTTTTACTGAACCATGGATTCAGCAGCAATTCCGCTCTCCTGGATTCAGTAGCAGTACTGCCTGGACTTTATATTCGTCCCAGTGCAGAGTACCCAATGAGCTTGTTACATGGTCTTCACTCAGGCTCCTTCCTCCTCCCACCACATTCTCTGTAGTTGTTGAGGGAAACCAATCTGACAGACTTAACAGCTTTTTTGAGTTGACATGCTTTTCTTAGCACATGTACACCGCCACACTTCACTGCGTTACGCGTATTTAGCCCTTCACAATCTCTTGGCCTGAGGCACTGCCGTTGCATACAGCTGGAGGTGGGAAGCCACAGAGAAATCATGGCATCCCGAAGATGTGGCCAGGTCATTGCTCATCTAAGGCCTTTCAAGTTCCTTGGGAATGTGGTAATATTTCCTTGGTAATATTCTTCGTATGATTTTGTTAATATTTAGTTTTTTAAGAGGTAGGTAATGGCCTCACGTTGTGCCAGGGGAAGTTCAGGTTGGGTATTAGGAAACATTTCTTCCCCAAAAAAGCAGTGATGCACTGGCTCAGGCTGCCTAGGGGGTGGGTGGTGGGGTCACCATCCCTGGGGGTGTTCCAGAACCGTGGGGATGTGGCACTGAGGGATGTGGGCACTGGGAACAGTGGGGTGGGCTGGGGTTGGACTTCGGGATCTTAGAGGTCTTTTCCAACATTTATGATTCCATGATTCTATGAGCAAAGGGTTTGGAAGAAATTTCCAGACCCTGAGCCCAGCCTCTGGTTTATGAAAGGTTGCCACTGCTGTTCTGGTTACAAACTTTTTATTTGCTAAACTACTTATATTCATGACCAGTTTGTTCACTGTTGCCTTCGTGTTTGTTCTGTTTAAAATCTCCAACATTAAAGAACCTGTTGGAGAAAGCAAAGCTGAACTTATAATTTGCTATGTCTCTGAAGGCTTTAATAATAGCAGAGTTTAGGCTCCTGCATGTGCTTATTAAAGAGCTAAATCATGGATCGTGATAAGCCGTGGCATGTTTATTGAATGTAACAGCCAATTAATAAGTAATTAATAGTTCAGCAAAGTTTACTCTGTTGAAGTGGGTTTTGAGGAACAGGGAATAATTTCTTGGCACCAGAAAATGCAGGAACTCAAAGCAAACATCAGGCAGGGCTGGACCTGAGAAAGGGTACAAAGGACAAGGAGGCAAAGTTTCTTCTGCCTTTCAAACAAAATGAGAATGGGGAGAGATCTGCAGCAGTGATAATGGAGAGATAGAGATGAGATTAAGGACAGGTCCAGGCAGCATGCGAAATGAAACAAGTGCTTGTTGTTCAAATGCTGTAGAAGCTACTCACTATGGATTTGCCAAGAGGAACAATGTCATGGGTGTGAGAAGAGGTCACAATTACACTGAGCAAATATCAGAGTAACTGAGATAATAAACTCCAGAGAAAGGGACTCAGTAATCTCCATTTTGGAATGACTTAGCATGCTCAGCTGCACTTCTTGTAGCAAAGGCATTCAGCAGATTTAGGAGGTTTGGGGTGACCGGGTATGACTGCAGTGTAACAAGTGTTGTACCATATCTGAAACAGAAAAAAAAAAAGTGCCTCTGGCTTGTTATTATGACCTGAGTGTTAATAAAAGCCATCCGATAAAGGTTGAGTGAATAATATCAAAACCAGAGAAGTGAATGGTAAATGAAATACATAGATCATGGTATACCACAGGTAAATTGTTCCAGAATAACTCAGTGTAGTTCTCTGATAAGGAAACTGCTTCTCAAGGTGAAAGAATTAAGGGTGCCTCTCCAGAGGTGTTGTTGGGAGTGGAAGTGAAGCTCCTTCTGCAGCAGCAAGATGCAGCACATTCACCTGCCTGACTCAAAGCAGACAGCTTCTATTTCACATGCTCATGCCTCCAAATAACAGCAGGCTGAACCCAAATTAAGTACTTTCAGATTCCAAACAGCCACATGGGTTCATTGCTTTCATTACAGCAAGAACATTTTTTCTCTCAATCCCAGAAGAAAAAGCAGAGACCGAAAATGGAACCTTCTCTTCAGATATTTCATGATACACAAAAGGCTTTGCTTTCCTAAATGGTACAAATCCCTACAAAGAGTGAGCAGCCCCCACTGATTCCTGCAGTGATGCTGAAAACTTTTGTCAGGAACCTGGCCTAATTAACTTGTTATTTTATGTTCGTTCTGTTTACATTTCCAGCATTAAAGAACATGTCTGAGAAAGCAAATTAAGCCTTACTGTCTGGCTAGTGTAAAACAAGCTACTCTACACAGCAACGGGGAATGTGGACATCGAGGAACGAAATGCAAGGATGGCACCAGCACAGCAAGGACTCAATGCAGACCTACTCAGGTATACAGGACCAACACTGCAGATTTACATCAGTGTATTTGCAGCATGTTCCCCACAACCTGTGCCTAACTTCCTTCATCAGTGCAACACGAACCCTCCCAAGACAAGGGCCATGCTTCAGAAAGACTGGTCACTGCTCCTCTGCACTGTGCAGGAAAGCAGAACCATTTGGAAGAGAGCTGTGCCCGGGAGCACTGGGGCAAATCTAGTTCTTACAGTGTAAGTTATATATAACATAGATAACCTGCATAGATATTTAAGAAGTTTTTAAAATGAAGCCAAAACACTGTCTGCCGTCAACTTGAAAAATTTAAGACTTTTCTTTTAACTTGCTTTGCAACTTAGCTTACGGCAAAATGAAGTTTTGGAATCTTGAAATTTCCTGAAGAATGGGGATTTTGGTTTTACACCAGTTTTTAGTACAGTTTCCACCTTTCTGTATCTCAGCTTGGGGTTGATTTAAAGCACGCCATTAGAAAGGAGACAAACACTTTAGGCTTAAAGACTCCCATTGATCCACCACATGCTTCAGTGAGTTACTGTTGGAAATGTCTACCTTATCTCTAACCATTCTATCCCCTTCTGTATTAAAGGGTAATCCACGTTCAGACAGACAGAGGAGACCTGAGTAAGTCAAATGAAAGGATTTTGCTATGAAATAGCATGATTTGGGAAAACAACTTCTGCTTCAAATGATTTTTGGTGCGCTTCTCAGCTCAAAAATGTCTTTTGGTTGAATCATCATTGACAATGCCATTAATCTTGATTATTATTAGTCATTGAGTGCTATTTCTAATGAAAACTTTCACTGCCTTAGAAGCTGGAGTTCTCTCCTTCCTAGAACCAAAATAATCACGAGAGCTTAAAGTTCAGAGAAATGGTCAGTCAGCCTTATATAACTCTTGGGTTTCATTAGCAAGTTATTTGATAATAACTTCTTACTACATTTTGAATCCTTTGTTAAAATCATTCACTTAAAGGCCATAAAGCTGCCATACAAACCATATCCTTTAATGTCCTTAAGTTCCATTTTCACAAATAAAACATACACACATTTCAGAGTTCTCACTTCTATACTTAAAAACAATTAGAAAGTCAAGAAATTCATTAAAAGCGTGATGTGAGGAACTGTCTGGTTAAAGCGAGTTTGCTGCTACCAGTTCTCCTGGATTTCTTCTTGACATTTCCACGCATTGCACGGCAATTTTCAGTGAAGGACAAAAATGATCCCACCATGAAGACTGATGTGCAACACGTGAGTCATCCACTTCAACATGCGTTTCAACAGCAAATGAAAATGGGATCTACAGTTTAACAAACAAAACTGTGTAGCATGTCTGAAATAGCATGAGAAGATGAGTTTCTCTTTGCACTAATACATTCAACACAACAGGTTGATTAAAAATGTTCATTTAGAAAGGAGATGCCTTACCGAACACAACACAATCAGAGAGGACATTGGATGAAATAACCTCTATTTACCCTGAGCACCAACGGGATGAGCAGCTTTTCATAACCCACCTATCATTCTTCACATCAAATTAATGAAGCTCTTCTCTTGAAAGGCACAAATGTTTCTGGAGGATGGAACATGTACCAG
Source organism: Numida meleagris (assembly GCF_002078875.1). Taxonomy (NCBI): domain Eukaryota; kingdom Metazoa; phylum Chordata; class Aves; order Galliformes; family Numididae; genus Numida; species Numida meleagris. The sequence goes on from NC_034422.1 coordinate 10,894,271, forward strand.
GCCTGGTAAAAATAATGGTAAGTCTCATTAGTAGCTGTTGAAAACGCATTCATTGCTGGGAGTCAAAAGTTCAAATGCTGCTTTATACTGTGATCTACAGGGAAAAAGTGCCAGGAATACAGAGATTTCTAAGGATGACAATCAGATTAAATGGGTTCAGAACCAAGGCCCCAGTTGGGATATCAGCAATTGAAAACTAAAGCTATATGTATTCAAACAAACAGTGCAGAGTTTACTAGGCATAGCTAACAGAACTTCGTCACTGATCTGTTCTTCCAAAACATGCTGGGAATGGGCCCTAGGGTTTGTGCACAGTGGGCCATGAGGACACAACATGGCAGGCTTCCTTGCAAATACTATTTCCACAGCTAAGGAGGTAGGACATCCGTTCCAGAGATCCTTGTTCTTGAGCCTCAGCCTTAAGAGACAAGGAGTCTTCTGCTCTCTTGGCCACAGTGCAGTGCCCAAGTACAAGTGGATGTGGTCTCCAGCACCTTTCCTGCTCTTCTTGAGGGATATAGTTTAATAGGCATAGTGGTGATGGGCGGCGGTTGGACTAGATAATCTTAGTGGTCGTTTCCAACCTTAATGATTCTACAATTCTCTTAGCAGGCCCAGAGGACAACTGTTTGTATAAAGGAAAGGGGAATATTGAGGCTTTTTTCTTAGCTCTAGAGCCTGGCACTGTGGTTGTAGTCCATTTGTGTAAGATTGGCTTGGTGCAGCAGCGTGGCATGACAGGATGGTTGGCTGTAAGATTTGTGGAGATCTTCTTATTCAGTTCCCTCTCTAAATAACCCAGATGTTAAGCCACCTGCTTCTCAGTCTCAAAAACATGGAAGCTGGACTGCATACAAAAAAGTTCATTGCTGGGGAGTTGGACTAGATGGCCCTCAGAGGTCCCTTCCAACTCTAAGGAGTCTATGATTCTATGAAATAGAGAACCTGGTAAAAAGATTTCACCAATAATTAAAGTAACATCCCTAACAAGCTGCATAATGAGTTAGGAGCTCACTATAAGCACAAGATCCAAACACATACTGCCCGGAGTGCTTTATATCCTGGAGTCAGCATCACTTCTTTGACTTATGGGAAGTAGATCTCACCTTGCTGATGTGACCATGCTGTGGATTAGTCTCCCCTTGACCATGACATATAGAGAACAAACAATACTGTTCAGTATGAGCTTCGTGCAGATGCTGCAGATGTCAGCCCCACAGTCTGCAGAGCCCTCCTTTCAAAAACTCCATAAGCACAATTGATGTATGTTGCCATAAGCAACTGTATGGGAGGCTGAGGGAATTGGAGAGCCTGAAGCCACATCAGATAAAAGCCTTTGTGCCTGGAAGGTGTGTTTGTCTGTGGACTTCTCTGGATGGAGCCTGGTGGTGTTTCACTTGGCTGCCAGCTTGAACAGCTCTCCATGCTCAATGCATCCCACGCTCTGTTTTATTACACTTCAAACCCACTTTGTTTGCAAAGGAGGAAAAGCTGTCAGAGGCCATTAATCCAAACAGAATTTAATCTCTCAAACAGCATTTACTCAGGCAGAGCTGCTAAATCTATATATTAAAAAACTGTTGACAATTAATTAAAATGCTTCTCTGCTAAAGTGTGAATGGGGCTGCTCTGCAGGGCATTGTAGTGTGTATCAGCATCCTCTCCCTGGGACACACACCTCTGCTTGGATTAGAGGCAAAGCAAAGTTTTCTCTCCTGGCATTCCTGCGCTGGCAGCTCTGCTGCATCTTGGCAGTGGGATGACTGAAAGCACAGCCGTGGGAAGACAAAACCAGGGATGATACAGATAATGAAGAGCATCACAATCCTTTGCAATGTTGCAGGGTGGCTGCTTAGCAAAGAGCAGATGGGAGCCCGGAGGCTTAACACCTAACACAGCTGAGAGGTATTGGAGGCATTGCACAGCTGGAGGTGAGAAGACAATCCTGGGGCAGCAAAGGGCTCTGTAGTTCTTAATAAGGCAAAGCAATGAGGTGGAAGAGGTTTTGGGGAGGTCACTGCAAAAGGAAGAAACAGCCTGCACGTTCAGGACTGCCCTAAGAGTACATGAAATAGAGAGAGAATGACATTTCCAACCAGCAAAAGTGCATCTCCATGATTGTTCAGTTGTCATCACAAGGATCAATTTTCCCACACTGTCCTGAGGAGTGTGACATTTCTTTTAAGTTTAGGTCAGAGCTATTGTAGCTTCACATAAGATGGAAGCAGCTGCAGAATGATTATTGTCTGCATTGCTGCTGCTAACAAAATGCTGCTCTATAAAAGACTAAAGCTGCAAAATTGGAAATCCCAGGGGCTGGTAACTGACATTGCAATGGCCAAAGCAGTACCCAGGGCACCAGAGCCCTGCTGCTTGGCTTCCCAACCCTCTTCTTTCCCCATCCAGCTGTCACCAGGAGCACATGGTGCTGGATGATCCCCATCCCACTTTCATACAGCAACACAGCCCATGCTGTGATGGGGATCCTTCATCCAGAGAGGCTCAAAGATAAAGAAGAGGAAAACAAAGGGGACTTTGTCCCAGTGATTGAATCATTTGAGCCCAGCAATACTTTGTTCCCTTTTCTGTGAGCTAGAAAATATCCCCAACCACAGGATTCTGTACACACTGCAGCTCCTTTTCTCTCCCTTCTTCCCCACAGGCTGTTTTCTGTGGAGTCTCACACAGGACAACCCAGAACCATTCCTGTTTCAATTACCCCGACCTTGTTTTCTCAGCTGACATCAACAGCCTCATCATCTTGGCTGCAGTCATTGCTTTATAACATTGGAATTCTCCTTGAAGCAATTGGTAATGGCCACAGGTGAGATCTCACCTGATCTCCCACTCCTACAGAGAGCAGGCTGGTTGTTAGGGTAGAGCCATGTGTCTAGTTCCCATTAGAATCTGCAGTAGAAAATGCTTTAGATAGATGAGAAACCAGAAGTCTTAGTGTCCAAATCTCTCCCATTTCTCCTTGCAAAGCACATGTTATGGAAAACCATTCAGATTTCCACAGCCTCCACAGCTCTTGCTTCCTCCAGAAAGCTGTAACAAGCAATGGGATTACATTTCCTCTGTTGTTTGCAATACCCTTGTAGGAGCTGAAAAGGAGCACTTTTTTCCTTTTTGGATGTTTGCCCTTCAGCTGGCAAGCAGGCATTCATTTTGTTCCTGGGGGTTGTCAGAAGCTGAAATGAAAACAGGTAATTTGAATATTAGCAACAATTTCAATTCATTAACATCCTTTACTGCCAAACACCTGTGCTGACCAGCACCATGGATTGCAAGAGCAGCCAGAGAGAACAGCAATTGGGGTTTAATTGGAACAACGTGATGAGTCTATACAAACACCCATGGCACTGAATTTTTATTTTGGGAACAAAATCATCGGTCCTAAAATCTCCCCTAACTTAATCCTCATAGTCTTAAGATATTTTCCTCATCACATTAAGCTTCTTTCTACTGTGTCTGCCTATAAACTTTGCACAAGAGAAATTACTTAAATTTCATATAAAAAATTCAGCTTGGAAATCTGTTCCATTTCTGTGCATGCACAAAGGGCCATATCCATCATGTCATAGAATGGATTAGGCTGGGAGGGACCTTAAAGACATCAGGCAAGACTGTTTCATTTGGAGGGTTTTTGTTTTAAATTGCTGAGCGCTTTGATTATTACCGAGCAGCATAACTCCCAAAGTGCCCCGTGGTTGGGGGCCTTTATACCCTGCTGTCATTTCAACAAAACACTGCACAGAGGAAAAAATATGGGAAAATCAGTGACATGTTTCTGCAAAACCTTGTTACAAACCCAGCTCCAGCCCTCTTGGGCTGGGCAGCTCTCAGGAGTCTGCCTTCAGAAGTGCTGAATCCACCACTAGGTTCCCTTCCTCTTCTCTCAGTGGGATAATCACTCTATTGTTTCAGGGAGACAATTAAGCTCACTAACTCCTTTGTTCTAAAAAGATCAAGAAATATTCTCTGCTATTAGCAATTCAATCAGAAGCTGAAAGCTTATTGCCCAAACAGACTTTGTCCACCTGTACCATTGGCTGTGCTCAGCCGTCAGTGCAGGTAATGGGAGTTTGAGGTGACAACAGTGCTGCCTGCTCAATGTCTTGCAAAGGGAAGAATTTTGGCAGGCCTGGTGCTAGCTGTGAGCCCAATGCCTCTGGGCAAGGATGAGACATCTAAAGGCCATATCCTCTTTAACATCTTTATCAATGATATACACGATGGGATCGAGTGCACCCTTAGCAAGTTTGCTGATGACGCCAAGTTGAGTGATACAGTTGACACAATAGAAGGAAGGGATGCCATCCAGAGGGACCTGGACAAGCTCAAAAAGACCTGGAAAGAACCTAATGAGGTTCAACAAGGCCAAGTACAAGGCATAACCTCTTCTAACCTAAGCCATTCTATGATTCTATGATCTGCACCAGGGCTGTGCACTGGGTGAGAAGATCCATCATCAAGCTGGGGAGATGCAGAAGGAGGTGAGCAGACCCCACTGTGTTGGGAAATGTGATGTATGGGCTCCCCACGGAGGTGCTGCAGAGATGAGAGCTTTTGGTTTTCAGGAAGTCTCAGAGCGAAGTCATTGAAACTTCAACTTGCCAGCACTGTGCAACATGAGCTTTGCACAATGTAAGTTATTTCCCGTTTGTTTCTTGGACAGGCCTCTCCCATCAGACATGCCATTAGCTAATGGCTGACATTACACTGTTCAATAACAATAAACACACATTTTCCGTCAGTGCTGAGGATCCCTTGCAGCAAACACCCCAGGGTCTTGTGATACTCCATTTCCCATTTGGCTGTGACTCTTTCTGATGTTAAACCATGTAATTCCTCTTGGTCTGTGCCTGTCTGAGATCTCAAGCAACACAGATGTCTTTGTTTTATTATTGCCTTAACTTGTATGTGTCAATAACCTTGGGCTCATGGGGGCTTCATTGCACTGCTGTGCACTGTATGTACCACATCGCCACTTTGTACAATGAGTGCTCCCAGGACCAGAGGTCATTCCATATTTTTCAGTCTGTCTTGTCAATAGCTCATGGATCTACAAGACCCTAGAGAAGCTGATGTTGGATTCAATCCCCGCAGCCTCTGTGATTGCAGTTTTCTAATGAATTAAACATTGGATGAATTGGTATTAATGTCTGATCTAAGCTGGCTGTATACTGTTACCTGGTTAGACGGTCGCTTCTAGGGATGGATAATTTCATCTCTGTGGCTCCAATGACAGCAAAGGCAGCTTGGATGAGTATCTTAAATCAAATAGATGGCTTTTGTAGGGAAAAGTATGTGAGATGAATTCCATTCCCACAGGCAAGGTCCCAGCAACTTGCCATATCTCCATCCACGTATTCCAGAAGTTAAGGGCCACCTCATCCATATCATCCAAGTCCTGTCACGAGAAAGCTCCATTCTACCCCTTAACACTGACCCAGCACAGTCTCTTCTTGAGTGCAAGTCCTACAAGCATTGCAAACCAGATCCCCACACTTAATAAATTTATCCGCTCATTCCACTGTTCTGTGCCTCAGAAACATGCATTTTCATGCCCCACTTACTCCACATGTTCCCTTATTCTCTTCAAGATCATTCACTCCTAACTTGCAATAGATTCTGCAGCTCCACATCATCTCCCACTGCCTGTCCCCTTCTGCTTCTTTGTTCTTGTTTCTCTAATCTTCCTAGACTAGTGGCAGTAGTTTATTTTCTTCTCAAAGGTCCTTTCCTGCTCATGGTCTTGACCACTGGCTCAGTTTTGTCACTATCAATCAAGCTGACGGTATTCAGCATACATTACCTAACTTCCTACGGTGTAGAACCCAAGAGTTTAATTTGACTGGCGCTGCTTAAGAGCTCTTTCAAAGCCTCTTCTGCAGAGATGCTGAGCTAACATTAATGGCAGAGAGCTGTAAAGGAACCAAGGCATGCTGACTCCTTGCAGCGCACTGCTCCATTCCTTCTCCTGGAAGAGGAGAGGGAAACCACAGGAACTGCACCATCGAGTTCTTCTGGGGGATTCCAGTAATAACCGATTGCATTTAGCAAGAAGCCCTGAAAGGAAATACTGGAAATCCCAAGATAAGGGTTGGTATCCGTTACATTTATCTTTCTATAAAGGGAGTTGGACTGAAACAGCTTCACAAAGATAATATTGCTGTGTGCTTATTCCAGGTCTGACTGTTAGCGTAAACAGCAGATCCTGATACAGATCTCTGGGTGCTGATAAGGCCTTCACCTGAATTTTTTGGCAATATTAAATTAGCAGGTCCAAGAATTAAGTGCTGACAATTCTATACACTTGTTCCCAGTAAGCACAACCTTTGGAAGGTTGCACAGTGGTTTCTGTGACTCTCAGCAGTAATACCAAGACCTGAGATGGCCAGCCTCCAGTCCTTGTGCCGTGTGGTTTTGAATCCATCTGCACAGGATTTTCCAGAAAGGTAGACAACATGAACTATAGCTCTTCAGCAGAATAATAAACAGACAGTTTCTATCTGACAAGCTAAGAAATACATAATGCATATACATAACCTACTGGAAGGTCAACGGACAAGATGATGCACAAGGGAAGACAGGAACACAGCTCAGGAGCATCATGTTTCCTAAAGGTTGCCAATCACCTAGACCTCTTACTTCATTTTTTCTCTGGTACAATGACTCTTATTATATTTTCCTGCACACAGGAGCAGCTTTGGCCTGGAAGGACTGCAGCATAGCCCTCCTCTGTCTTGTTTGGATACTGGAAATGTAGAGAAGGATCCTATCAGACCTAATACCATGCGTCAGCTTGCATAACCTTAGATCCTTCCTTCATTCATTGACCAAAACCACAGTGCTCAAAGTGTTTTCATAGCATAACTTCCAACAGGAACCACGGCAACATTGCCACGTCCCCCAGTTTGCAAGTCCTCAATAGCTGGAGGGTGGATACGGATATTAAGCACTCCACTGAGGTGGATGGAAACCTCTTGCTTTATTTACCAACAGACTTCAGGTGCAATTTATCCATTCCAACAGCACTGGCAAAGCCTGCACAGTAATTTTCCTTGGGCTGACCTCACTTGTACAAGCTGAGCACAGAATTATGCTCTCTGCTGTTAAGACTGCTGCTGCAAAATCCTTCCCAAGGCCTTCCCAAGGCTTTAGCACCAGACGAGGTGTCTCTTTGAGTTGAGTATCCCCTGGAACCGATGGCAGAGGGCAACCACATTTCCCAGCCACGTGATGGCTGTGCAAAAGCAGCGAACCTCCTAAACTTCATCTGCTGATCTGGAGTGTCTGGAAATCATTAATTAGGAACAGTGCTGATTATACCTTGCTTTTTTTCAAGGCCACAAGCAGAGCTGAGCAAAGAACTTAAAGCTAGTCCTTCCATTAATTAATTAATTTCAGCCCAGATTATGCTGCTCAAATGCAGCGGGGAGATCAAATTGATGCTATATCCAAAATTGTGTGTTTAAAAATAAAAACTAAATTAAAAAAACTAAAAAAAATTAAAAAACTAAAACTTAATTTTTAAGTGGCCTTGCGCTGGTGAGATTGTGCTACTCCAAGCAAGATCCAAGCCCTTCTGCTTTGCTGGGACTGGCTGCACAGCTGTGCCCTTAGTGAAAGCCGTGCTGAGGTTACAGATAGAGCTTTTCAGCTGTAGATCACCAGTAAGAAAAAACTGAGAATTTAATTTTGTTTTCTTCACTTATTTATGATTTTCCTCGTTGAAAAGTGATTTTCTGGGAAATGTTCTGGTGGTGAACTCCATCATTCAGAAGCCTATCGTGTGAGGAGTCTGACAGGTGCAGACAGGATGGTACAAATTCCTAAATCTTGCTTTTTCCAGAGATCTTCCAAACGTGCTAATGTAAATACCTGGGCCTGTATATACACGTTGAGCTGCAGGAGAGTGTCTTGCACTTTATTTATGCTGAAAAACATATCTCTAGAAAATAGAGCTTTATGTAAATCTGTGTTTTGGCTTTTTCCCCATCTGGGAGTTTTTTTTGTTTTTTGTTTTTTTTCATTCTGCAATGGAATGCATGCATTTCTTGATTTCGAGGTCAAAACTGGCCTTGAAACAAATACACGTGGAAAATGAGTTTTTCCTTCTTACAGCATTCCAGTTTAGAACAATTTATCATGTGTTTCCTGCAGATTTGTTACCCGCACGCCTCCATCTCCTCCTCCTAACATGCGTTTGGTCTCCTGTTATTTGGCTGTATTTTCAGCTCTCTATCTTCTTCTTTTGCCTGCTTGTTACTGTGCATGTCATGTCTTGGTGTTTTAAACAGTCCACTCCTTCCAAAGATGGGTGAAAGTTGAATTTTAACTCTGTTCACTGCTCTGGGTCTCCTGTTTCTGCTTTTCTCGAGCTGTTTGTCTCCAAAAGCTCTGCTTCTGTCATAGGGATTCAGTTGCCTCGTGTTTTCCAATCATCAGGAAAAAGAAGTAAGGGGCTGAGAAGCAAACAGACATCCCTCTCACATAAACCTCAATTCCTCAGGAAACAAGGCTAAAAAGTGAGGGTCCCCTCCCTGCAAGAAGTCCATACCCACCACAGCAAATGCTAACAGCTGGATGAATTTGCTGACTGTGTGATACAGCATGCCTTTCACCAGCATTAAATAACTAAATGCATCCTTCGCATGGCTGCGGGTTTCTTTGCAGCCTTCCTATTCTGTCCTCAACCCTTGATAAACAAAGGATGGAAACATCCCCTGTCAGCCTCCAGCATGGCATGGAAATTTGCTCTGCCTGCAGTAAAGCCATGGCAGCCTCCATTCCTTGTACAGTGCTATGGAAGTGGCGCTCACTGTTGTTAGATAGCGTTGGAGCTGAATTTGCATTCTTGGGGTTATTAATTCTTCTTCCAAATGGGTTCTTACACAGCAATCGACACAACGGCATTTGGGCACTCTCCAGCAATGCACTAAGCAGCGTGATTAACAGTCAACTGCTGTTTGTTCTCTCACCTGTGCGGAGGGAGAGGTGTGTACTTTGCAGTGCATTACTTTGCAGAGTCCTGCTTTAGTCAATAATATGGATGCTTGGTGGGACTTTTAGTCTTCCAGAGCCTTGAAATGGAAATTCCCTGTTTTCTCCTTAAAGTCAAAAACACCAAAAAGGCTCTTGGTCTCTAATGCCATTTTTTTTTTCTCTCCAATTCAAACACAAACTACAAGGTAACTTTTGAAATAGAAAGCATTCAGCTCCACTGTGCTGAGATGGAATTTTAATAGAGAGGCTTGAAAACAAATCTGCTCTTGTGTCATGCTGATAACCTGGGAGATCTGCTCCCACCCCTGGCTGGGAGGCAGAGACCCCATCACGCTCTTCACTGACAGCCTGGTGACAGGGAAGCTACTCCAGCATCGAAGCTACCGCTGGGAATCAGCATTCTCCTTCAGCTTTTTCCATGACTGCAGATGCTGAGGGAGAAAGGGAGTATCAGAGGGAGATATAAATGAAAAAAGAAGCCATAATGCTGAGAAAGAGTTTAAAATAGGCTGGAGCAGTGGGACAGGCAAGCACTTGGCAAGGGCCTGTGGACGGGGAAGCTAATGTCAGCATGTGGCTGCAACGGTGCCCAGGGGATAAGAAACATATTTCTGTGATCAGCTTTCCAAATAATATTAAATTCCTTAATATATTTCCCCACCAGGGCGGGGAACAGAAGCATGGGAGCCACAGAGCTCTCCAAGGGGAATCCAGTACTATTACATCCTTACGTGATTAGCACATACGATTCTGCTGGGACCAGCACCACAGCATTTAGGAAAGGCAGGAAAAGCAATGAGTTGTTTAAAGGCAAATCCACAGAGCACAAACTGGCAGCTCAACACTGAACATTGTTTTTGTGTGGTTGGTTTTTTGTTTTGTTTTTTTTTTTTTTTAGCCTGAATCTTCTCAGGCATGACTGCATGCAAGCATGTAAGCAGGGGAAGGAGTCTTGCTCTGGCTGAGGATGTCTTCTGACAGGTCCCAGAATTAACTCCTTCTTCCCAGGTCCTGCCTATGGGTGAAAGCAACCTAACGTATTTTGCTTCGGGAGCTCATCTTGCACCATGGTCTCCTAGTCCTTCATCACTCATAATAGAGCTTTGAAGGTGTGAGGTCATTTAGAAAGGCCAGCTTCAAAATCCTCATGCTATTGAATCATAGAATAGATGGAGTTCAAAGGGACTTTCAATGGCCACCTTGTTCAACATCCCCGCAATGAACAGGGACACCTACAGCTGATCAGGTGCTCAGAACTCCATCCCCCTGACGTTGGGTGTCTCCAGAGATGGTGCCAAGAATCCTTATGGGCTGAGATTTCTAATGTGCTCAAGGTGACCATCCCTCCATGCATGTAACTTGGTCTTGCCAACACAAGACATTCCTCTCAGCCCTGTGGGTCTGCTGTACTGGGAGCGTGAACCAGACTGAACTGGCCAGTCCCAGAGAGGTGACATAGGGCACTTTGTGAAAAGTGAAAGCAAAGAGAACGTAGCCTTGTTGTATTTTACTGTCACTTTGATTCTGAACCCTCAGGATTCAGCACTGCCTTGGTCCCATATTGCTGCACCTTGCTGCAACTTTCAGTCACAAAATTTGAGGAGAATAACAAGTAGCCAATATCAAACAGTCACAATTCTTCCCACAAATCCTCTTAGATACGAATGAATACAGACACTGAGCCAAAGAAAACTCATTCCTGAGAGCTCATGCAGGAAAATCTCCAGACTCCTTGGGATTATAAAAGAAGAAAAATATCAAAATGATTAAAAAAATGGCATAAAACAACAACAAAAAGAGAAGCCTTTCAACACTTAGATGGAAAGCCAAGATCTCCAGACAAAATTTCATCAGCTCTTGGTTCTGCCTCACCAAATATATTAAGAATAAGCACCAGACCTGGACAGTTTCTCCCACCATGCAAAAGATCTACTGAGTACAAGGAGTCCAGAGGTATAGTAACAATGACAGTGCCTAGTTCTTGATTTCTCATGCTCAAAAAAAACAACAGGGAAGTTCTACTGTGAAAACCACTGAAGCATTTCATCATACAAACACCCACACTGCTTCTCAAGATGACCTCTATTCCTCACTGTCATACAAACACACAAAGCTGGGATAATTATTTTTTCCTCTTTCCCCCCCCCCATTAGACACGATGAAATAATTTGAAAAAAAGTCAGTAAATCAAAAAGATGATGATACTGTAAAAACCAGCCCATTTCAGAAATAATAAAAATAGGTAAAACTCAATATAAAGCACTTCCAAGTCATTTCAGAAGTAATTCCAGATTTATTGTCTTGTTTATTTATTCTACTGATGTCAATATAAAACACCATTTTCATTTGCTGACAAATACAACTCCTGAGTAGCGTGTTTCTCCTCTCTGGAGACTCACAGGATCTCCAGATGCTTGGTGGCACTCTACCAGATGTGGTATGCATTTATCTCTGATCAAGATACATGCTAGATCTGGATCAATATACAGCACATCATCAAGATCCACTGTGCTGACTTGCAGATGGGTGGGGGCCTGTGCTAAAGCATTCAGTAGGATTAAATCCCAACACCCGAAGTCATAAAATAAACCATTTCTAAGGACTAGCAACAGCAGATATTGCTGTTTTAAACAAGTTTCAGGTCACCCAAGAAACAGAGAGATCACAATACATTAAACGAAGAAGGAATCACTTACCCCCTTCTGAGGATCACAGCTCACCAAACACTCCAAAGGAAGCAGACTCCAAGTAGAGATTCTTCCCTTGCAGCTGCCAGCCCTTAAATGAGATTAGGGGTCTGCCCCTTCCAGTTCCACATGTGAATTGCTTCCACCTGTGCTCCCAGGGCTGGCTGTGACCCTACACCAGCTGCTCATCACTGGTTCAGGCCATGGCCTAACAGTTCCCATACACCACTCATCTCCCTCCCTCCCTTCCAATTAGAAAGAGACCTCAGGGAAGGATTGGATCAGGAAGGTGAGTTTGGCCATTGTATTGTAAAGGAGAAGCGTTGTCATGGCCACTGTGGTGCTAGACATCTGTGTGAGTACCACCATAGCACGCAGGTCTCTGGGCTTGTCTGGGGTCTCCAGAGCATTACTAGGAGTGGAGCAGACTTCAGGAAGCAGGCAAAGGTCCAGACAATGTGGACAGTGATAAGGTTTACAAGGAAACACAAACAGGTCCAATCCCATCTGGTAAGGAGAAATTCTGTATGTATGCAGGATGCTACCCAATAGTATCACAGAATCACAGAATCATTAAGGTTGGAAAAGACCTCTAAGATCACCAAATCCAACCCCAATCCATACTCACAAACCCTCAGTGCTACATCCCCATGGTTCTGGAACACCTCCAGGGACAGTGACCCCACCACTCCCTGAGCAGCCTGTGCCAGTGCATCACTGCTCTTGCTGAGAAGAAATTGTTCCTAATATCCAGTTCCTTATCTGGAGCAAATCCAAATGAGAGCCACTCTGGAAATGTTTGCACCAAGACTTGACACAGGTAGTGCCAGAAAAAGCCCAGCAGAACCTTGAGGTTTCTCTAGTAGTGACTGATCCCAACATCAGTGCAATCCCCTGTGCCTTGGGTTTTGGATGTATCCATAGAAGTCCAAGGGACCAGAGCTTCTTGCTGTAAGAGCTCACTTAGCTTCACTGACATTCTACAAGAGCTCATTCATAGTGCAGCTCAAAACATTGAAATACTTTTTTTTTTTTTTTTTTTGAGAGAGAGAGAGAGAGAGAGAGAGAAAGAAGTCTGAAAAGATAAATGCTGTGCATTACAAAGAGTGCTGGGGTAAGAGGAGCAGACCGGCAGGATGAATGCAATAAACTGCCTATTTCACTCCCACAGCACTAAGCCTTCAGACAGCAATCGTGGGTACCCCAGGGCCTGCACATATCGCAGTTACAGCCCAGAAACACTTAAATTTGCATCCTCCTAGATAAAAAGATGGCAACTCAGCAGCTGATTCAGCTATAAAGTCCTTCCCAATAAGTTATGAAAAGAGGACTGGGGACCTGCATTTTTCTCATTCTTCCCCTTTCCTTTTTTTTTTCTTTTTAATAAAACCATGTTTATGATGGTGGATAAAACATTTCTGTCATCCTTACTAAAAGCCTTTACTACCAATCAAACATGAGCAGTGAATGGATAAACTGTATATCAAAGCACAGCCTGGAAACTGGGCATTTTAGCAAAGTAGCGTTTACGAGAGCTGCTGATGATAGGAGATTACATTTTATATCAGAACATATTTAAATTTAGCTGGAATTAACCCTACCTCTTCACTTTAAAGTCTTCTGAAGACACGAGGGCTATTTGAGAGCTAGCAGAGTGAGGATATGATACTTCCATCAGTAGAAGATAGGTGATAGGGAAAAAAAAAAACAGCAGGGGGGCAAATTCTAACTAGCTCCAACAGGAAGGGAACTGATGTTTTTTTAAGCACGAGGTCACAAAATATTCCTGAAAAACCAAATTTTGAATGCCCACTGGCTCAGACACCCTGAGAAAAAATGGATAATTTATGCACCTTGCAGTCAAGGCAGGAGAATCATAGAATCATAGAATGGCCTGGGTTGAAAAAGACCATAATGATCATCGAGTTTCAACCCCCCTGCTGAGTGCAGGGTCACCAACCAGTAGACCAGGCTGCTCAGAGCCATGTCCAGCCTGGCCTTGAATGCCTCCAGGGACGGGGCATCCACAACCTCTCTGGGCAACCTGTTCCAGTGCGTCACCACTCTCTGTGTGAAAAACTTCCTCCTGCACAACCCCTCGTACAGCTGTGCTGTTGGCCAGGTGTATGCAGGTGGAAGACCTGAAATAGAGGCCCTCCCCGTTCTGGGGTGTCAGAGTTGGGCCACGAGTCATCTGCAGAGGACAGTAGTTCTGAAAGGATTTGTGGCACATTGATTTTCCTGATCGCTCACGGATCTCTTCTTCCTCCAGGTCAATAACCTCTTTAAGCCATGATTGCTGCTTGGGGAGCGCTTGGAGGCAAAGTTCGTCTCCCATCACTGGCCCTGGCATTTCACGAATATTTCACTGGAAAAGTGCTGAGATGCAGGCGCGATCCTGGCAGGCCGTGTTCAGAGATTAACCTCATCTTCCCTTAATGACTCTGGGATCTCGTGCCTGCTAATGAATCCCAGCACTTTCCTCCGCCTCTGCAATCCCACCACCGCCAATGGCACTTGCATGCAAGAGGCAGCGTTTCTGCTCATCCCTTTGATGTGTTTCAGCTGCAGCAGGAGAGCTGCTGTGTGAGTCAGAGGGGCCATCTCCACGCTCCTTCCTTACACCACAGCCCTTATCAATAATTCATTCTCCTCTCCCGCGCCTACTCTGTCCGAGGCGCAGGCAAGTCTATTTGTAACTCAATAGTGCCCCAGTCAATAAGCACCTGTGGTTATGTATTATTCTCCTTGCAAGGAAGTACAAGCCTGTAACTACAGAAGTGAAACCTCAGAAGGAGACAAAACACAGAGTCAGCTGAAAAATCACCTCCCCTGGAAGCAGCGTGATCCATCACTGGGTGCAGGGGGAAGCTTCACTCTCTGCTCTGGCTTTGGGCTGCCCAGAAATGTGCATCCTCTGAAGGGACGGGAAGGATCCACCCACCTGTCTGAGCATTACAGCCCTTCGGAGTCCCAACACCCAAATGCTCCACTCCATACATCACCAGTGCAGAGCAGGGGGGTGCAAAGCCCCAGCTCTCCCCCTGCGCCTCCTGATGAGGTGCAGAGAAAGTGAAACCCACTGACAGACACGTTCCAGAGGCACTGATTGCAGCAGAGCTGCTCGTGTAAATGAGAGCTGAAAGATCAAGCACCTGCCGAAGATTAAGTTTTGCATCTTGAAGACGGGCAATTTAAATAATGCTAAGAAGAGTGCAGAGGGGTGGATGAAGATAATTAAGTGGTGCTGTTGTGATCCATTTGACACGCAGAGAATAAGAAACTGGAGTTATTTTTTAATAAAAATAGAACTCCTTCTGGATTTGATCTCCCTACCTTCAAAACCTTAAGACAAATACTGCTGGCACTAAATTAAGCTACAAACTCTTTCATTAAGCGCTGCCCATGGGAATGTAAAGATGTTCTTGGAGAGGTGAAGGAAGAAGCCTTGCTCTACGAATACAATAGCAACAATAATGAAAATATGGAGAAATGTACTCGGGATATATAATCCATAAAACAACAAAGACATTCTCAGCGGGTCCAAAAAGCAATCACGGGCAAAGCGTCACAGAACAAACTCAGCGCTACAGTGCTCTGATGTAAAGACAGCAATTGTCTTCATTAAGTGAGATATACGTGCAGGTAAAGGGAGGAACAAAAAGTACAGAGTGAGATTCGCTGCAGTAGAAATGAAGATTTTTGTAAAAAAAAAAAAAAAGGAAAAAAAGAAAAAAGAATCAAGCCTAATGCAGATGACTATCTAGATAACTGCTCGTACAATCAGAAAGCTGTCAGGGTTCAGTTATCCGCTGCAGCTTTCAGGAAATGTCCCCAAATATCTGAAAAAACTCAAGAGGAAATTACCAGCCATCAGACATCTGCAAAGTAAGGGGGGGAATGTAGAGAAGGAGGCCGTGTGCCTGGCTGGAAGGCAGTGATTCCCATCTGTTCCGTGGACTCAGAATAACATCCATTGAAATGCCAGACTGTGCTGGCCACTCGCAGCACAGAACGTCTGCACCCATCCTGCTGGATGCTTCGTGGGGACTCGGTGCTGTGGCTCAAGTTTTCCCCTGGAAATTCTCCAGGCTGAGCAGAAACACGAGAATGTTTTTTCATTCTTCTGACAGGGGAGGAGGTGGGAAAAGCGATTTTCTCCGCGTGCATTTTTGAAAATAGACAGAGTGACACTTCTGAAAAGCGTCCTGTTCGATGAGCCCAAGCGCACAGAAGAGGAAAGAAACTGTTTCATCAGAAAAAAAGAATGGAAATGAGCGTCTTTTGGTTTTCCTGCTGGATGGCTTGCTCCATTGCAGGGCAGTTCCCGCATAATGGAAGCGACTTTCCCTATTACTGATAACACTGAAACCTCTCATTTCAGCGTGGCTCCAGGGAAGGCGTTGCTGTTGCTATCAGTATTGGACTCTGCAGCTCAGCGTAGTGCTTCTGACAAATCACATTCTGGATAAAGTAGATGCAGCCTAAACAGAACTGAGGTTGACAGAGTAATTTTCACTCCTTTTCTTGTTATGTTCCTTCCTAATTACAGTCCCTGCTGTGTGTGTTTTTCTTCTCAATACTCAGAAGTAGGAGGAGTTCCAGGAGAGAAACCAGGGCCTTTCTTTTTACTGTCTGGAATATTTTGTCTCTTATGACTAAAACCAGCCTGACAGTCTCAGTTCTGTGATTCAGCCATTGCATTATCACCTGAAGGACTTTAAAAGGTTGGGCTTTGTCCATGTTTAACGCAATGAAGACAGTTGCCCTATCTATAAGTTTCTTCTGCTCATGCCTTGAGGTGCCACTCCCAGACAGAAACCACCCCAAGGGGTCTGCTCTCCTCTGAGCAGAAACCAGAGACTTTATTACTGAAAATTAACACCAAAAACCAGACAGCTTGTGTTGGCCTGGATAGAAAACTGGTCAACAAGCACTTCTGACCTAAGGAGCCAACCAAGAGAGTCTCAGCAGAGCCCAGGACTGGGCTGAGCTGTGGCTGAGCATTGAAGTGCTTCCTAATTATGGTCGATGCCTTCATACTCCTCTCCTACTCACCCTCAAGAAGGCCACAAAAAATAAGCAAAAGTGCTTGCAAATAGCACTATTCCAAGTCAGCTGAACCCACACTCAGTGCTGAAAGCTAACGTTTCCTAAGGGCTGGCTATTTTACAATACATCATCAGCATTTGTATGTATTTGATCTCCTCCTCATTTAAAAGACTATTACAAAGACTTAGCAGCAATTACAGTAGAGACAGAAGTGGAATGGCTGTTAATCCTCAAATATCATCTGTCTGAATGGTTCTGGTGTGCAGTAGGATGTGTCTTCTTGATGCAAACCCATGGAGTGTTATCCTATCACAGCATGGGTGGAACCATGTGAAAGCACAACCATAGCCCAGCTGGGTTAAATTCAGCTTTTGGTGCAGGTAAGGCAGGACAAAGCTCCTTGCACTAGGTGTATAAAAGGGTGGGGACAGTGTGGTTAGAAAGGGGGATATCAAGGCTGCGTTTTGAGACAGCCACATGCTACAAGGAATCAGAGAATCCTTACAGCTGGAAAAGCCCTCCAAGGTCATCAAGTCCAACCATCCACCTATCACCAGTATTGTCCACTAACCACATCCCTCACTGCCACGTCTCCACGGTTCTTGAACACCTCCAGGGATGGGGACTCCACCACTTCCCTGGGCAGCCCGTGCCAGTGCATCACCACTCTCTATGTGAATAAATGTTTGCTAATATCCAACCTCAGCTTCCCCTGGTGCAACTTGAGGCCATCACCTCTCATCTTATTGCTGTTACCACCTCTCCACGACCTCCTTTCAGGGCATTGTAGGGAGCAATGAGGTGTCCTCTGAGCTTCCTCATCTCCAGTCTGAACCATCCCAGCCCCCTCAGCGGCTCCCCATAAGACTTGTACCGTTGCTCTTGTGACAGTGCTGACATTGGATTTATGGCTCCTTCTCAGCCCTCCTTTTGCAGGCTGCCCATAACCATTCCGGGGTCTGTTCTTTCCCTCACAATTTGACCAGAGGAGTTGATTTTAGGAAACATCATTGAGGCGAATACAGGACAACTGGATTGGAAGAGGACTCGGGAACTGGTAGGTCACAGAGAAAGGACCGAAGATGTAAATACACTGCAAGGACTCCCAGCAAGTCAACACAAGGGATGACCCTGATGGTGGGACATGGGAGCTGTTGTCACCTACACAGGCAACAATCTGAGAGCCACTTGGAGACATTCAGATCAGACCAAGAGTGTCATTTCAGATGAGCTTCCAGGGAGTCTTGACTAAAACTTATCTGGAGATATTCCCATAGATGCTTCCCTGCTGCTGGCTCTGCTTTTAGGGAAGGCAGTCTGCCCCCATGGCTGTCCTTCTGACCCCCAGCATCCCCCACACTGTGCAGTGCTCACAGCTCATTGCACTGCTTTGCACACCACCAAGCAGAGGAACCAAAAAATTACCAGCCTTTATGTTGGTATTCAGCATTCCCATGATGCTCTGACTTCTCTGGTTCCACCTGCCCTCAATTGCCTGATAAATATCAAAAAAACATCTCATCCAAGAAATATGAAATGTTAACTCTGTTTCCAAACAGACCTCATTGCTCTGCTCATCACATCTGCCACCTTATTTTTACATCAATCTTATCACGATTCTTGCACAAAATTGTGAAAAATCCTATTTTCTGCATGAAAGTCAGAAGCAGAGAGGCAAAAAAAATGTTTTGTCACAAGGCAGCAATCTGGAATAAAAAAAGACTGATAAAATTCTAAAAATACACAAATTTGAAGAGTGTTAAAAATTCCCTGAAAACTATTCTTTTTACAGAAAATGGTTTTTAACAAAAAGCTTTTATTTGCAATGCTTTCTCAGGTAGCAAATAAAGAAAACGACAGGGTTTGGTCTCTGCCCTTTTTTGCAGACTTGGGCAAGACTTTCTCACAATTCTCTGCTGAAAAGCAGACATCTTTGCAATTAGCAGAGACTTAAGCAATCAAAGGAGAATGAGAACAGAGTCAGGATATCCAACCCTGTGGTGGAGATGCAGAGAACTGAGGTACACGGGTGCTCTCTCTGCCCTGTTGGGTGAACAGGAAAGGAACGTTTTTCAGAGATGGATGGTGATTTTATGAAAAATGCAGCAAGATGTTTGCTTCCCATGCTGCAGCAGCGTGTCTTGCTGCATGGCGTGGTTTTTTGCTTTTCATAAAAACCACAGGATGGTTCACGTTGGAAGGGACCCCTTTGGGTTTCCTGATCGCAGGGCAGGGCCATCTCCACAGTTACACTGCACTGCTCAGGATCTTCTCCAGTCAATATTGTATTACCAAAGATAGAGATTCCCACAGATTCTCTAGGTCTCTGCTCCAGTGTTTAACCAACTTAGTCCTCCATTTCTCCTCATTTTCCATTAGATGCAGCATCTCTCACTGTACAGCTTTTCAGCAACTCTTCCTGGGAGGAGAGAGTATATGGAGGATATGGAGGAAAAACTTCTCTGAAAGAGTGGTTGGGCACTGGCATGGGCTGCGCAGGGAGGGGATGGGATCACTGTCCCTGGAGGAGTTCAAGAACTGTGGAGATGTGGCACAGAGGGACACGGTCAGTGGGCAATATTAGTGGTAGGCAGCTGGTTGGACTTGATGATCTTAGAGGTCTTTTCCAATCTTAATGGTTCTATAATTCTATGTTTAGTGGGGACCAGCCATAATGTTCTTCAGTTTACCAGCATCCCTACAGGACAGCAGGTGCTTAACCCAGTCTGTGAACAGCTGCAGGTAGTCTCAGAGTTATTGTAATGTCCATCTGCCCAGCCCAGAGCAATCCAGAGCACTATAACCTGAGTTACATGGTTTTGGAGAGCTCTCTTCATCCAACATTAATAGCATCTTCCCTCTAAGCAAGCGTTATGCCTGCAAGATGGTGACAGGAAGTTCTGCTGCTGGCCAACTCTGGTGGGAATGTTCTGGGTTATAGACACTTCTGAGGCTATAGAAGCTTCCCCACGTACCTGCTTCTTTAAGCATCTATAGCTCTGAAATTCTTCAACAGATGGAAGATGAGGACCTGAATCAGTTGGCCCTGAGGTAGCTAATTTCACAAGGTGCATCTGGAAATTTGAAGTCTTGTTATTTGTAATAAAACACCTTGGGTTTTTTGAGCTCTAGGTCGTCCCATCGCTTGACTTTTTCTGAGAAAATTGCCAGAAAAGGACCTAACGATATTATTTCATGCACCATCCTGATGCATGTTCAGTGTTGAGCATAATGGATAGAAATCCCCTTGCTCAAGGGCAAATTTATTTCCTGGCTAACATCTGGCCACAGACTAATCTTTCCTGCAATTTGCAAGTTGCTGGCATGAGTGAAAAAGAGAATTATTGAACTCTTTACCTGCTTGTATCCAATTAGGCAAAAGAAAGTTGCTGCAGGTAAAAATGATGCACAAATGAAAGGTGGAAATGCCTTCATCTGTGCAGGCCTCTTTTTGCCAGAGCTTACTGCACATATTGGCCTTTGGATGACCAGTAGAGAGCCACTAAAATGACTTAAGATCACCCACTCCAGGGCCTTATTTCCTTAAGCAAGCACTCAAAGAAAAAGTTCAAGAATCATAGCATCATTAAGCTTGGGAAGAACCACTAAGATCATCTGGTCCAACCCCAACCCATGCCTGTGACCGCTCTAGGCCACGTCACTCAGTGCGACATCCACCCTTTCCTTGAACACCTCCAGGGCTGGTGACTCCATCATCTCCCTGGGCAGCCTGTGCCAATGCATTACCACTCTTCCTGCAAAGAAATGTTTCCTAATATCCAACCAGAACCTCCCCTGGTGCAACTTAAGGCATTCCCTCTCATCATATTGCCGTTACGTGGAGAAGAGGCTGATCCCCATCTTGCCACAACCTCCTTTCAGGGAGGTGTAGGGAGCAATGAGGTCTTCCCTGAGCTCTTCTTTTCCAGACTGAACCATCCCAGCTCCCTCAGCCTCTCCTCATCAGATTTGTGCTCCAGACCCTT
Source organism: Numida meleagris (assembly GCF_002078875.1). Lineage (NCBI taxonomy): Eukaryota > Metazoa > Chordata > Aves > Galliformes > Numididae > Numida > Numida meleagris. The sequence goes on from NC_034422.1 coordinate 10,915,008, forward strand.
CACAGCTCCGTTGCCCATTTCTGGACATGCAAAGAAGCTGAACAAGCAGAGATCACTATTACCCATGATACTGCCCTATTTCAGGCAATCAGAATCTGGGGAATTTCTGAACCAGAGATTGTGTTAGACAGCAAAGCCTCCTCCTACAAGAAAACAGAGGCATAAGGTGATGCTATGGCTCTATTGAAAAGAAAGAACCCTCTTATCTACATACATGATCATGGTACAAGTCTACACTGACTCAGTATAGTGGAGCAGAGGTGAAGTCAGTATGGCAACTCAGCAAAGCGTGCTGTTTGTGAGACCACATTATGATATTACAGAATATAAAACTGATTTCCCTCTAAACAGAAATAGACAGCAGCATCTGTGCCATTCACAGCCATTCACAGCCAGGCAGACCCCAGCTACTCTTTGGCTGACTTGGCCACTGGTGAGCAGCCTGGTCAACTGTAGGTGTCCCCATTTATTGAAAGGGAGTTGGACCAGATGGCCTTTTAGGTTCCATTCCAACTTGAACGATTCAATGATTCTATGATTATTTCTGCCTGCTCATGGACAGAAAGGTCATGGGTCACCAACTATGGCCAAGAAGTACTTTGAAAGGTAAGGAACAAGTCTTCAGACCTGTAAGTCCTGCGTGCATTACCATCATGCCCTCTTAATGCCTATGTGCTCGTGGGTTCATCAGCAATTTTTAGTGTCAAGGAAAGAGCCTAGGAAAGAAAGAGTCTGAGGCTCAGCAGTGTGCACAGCTGGTGCTCAGTAATGCAGGTATATTGCTACAGTGTGTGTAGTTTATAAGTTACTTCTGAGCCCTGCTCCCCATAATCAGATTATGAAACCTTAGAATCAAGTTAATGCAAACAAACAGATCATGTGGAGAGCAATAAAAATAAAATATCATAATAAAAAACCTAAATAGAGAACATATTTGGTAAACAGAATGCTGTAAACAAACTAATGTGTCTCTCTGCGACAATATTCGGCGAGATATGGAAGAGCCCCAAGAGATGTCATGAAAACACAGCTGTTCTCTCATAGTGTGAGGTGAAGAGTGAGAGGAGGGATGCAATGGCAGCATGGCTGCTACGGCTCCAGGGTCACAGCAGGGACAGCTCTGCCATGCTGGTGGAGCAGGAAGGTGGCTGCTCTTGGTGCCTCTCTTCCTTTGCACTCATTATAAGGAGATCCCATGCTGAAAAACAACCCAGAAACATTCTTCTGGGGGAAAGGCCTGAGGTCACAGACTATTTTGTGGGCTGCACGAATGCTCCAAGGGATGGAACTCCTCCCAGTGAGGACAGGCTGAGAGAGCTGGGGCTGTACAGCAGAGAAGGGAAGGCTCTGGGAAGAGCTGAGAGCAGCCTGTCAGTATCTAACAGGGCTGTAAGAAAGAAGGGACAGACTCTTTAGTGGGTTCTGTTGTGATAGGACAAGGGGAAATGGTTTCGTACTAAAAGAGGAGGGATTTAAATGGGATGTTAGGAAGAAGTTCTTTATGATAAGGGTAGTGAAGCACTGGCACAGGTTGCCCAGAGAAGCGGTGGATGTGTCATCCCTGCAGACACCCAACATCAGGCTGGACAGGGCTCCAAGCACCCGATCAGCTGTAGGTGTCTGTGTTCACTGCAGGGCAGTGGGACCAGATGTCCTCTAAGGGTCCCTTCCAACTCAAACCATTCTATGATCTTGGCTCAGCCAGAAGGATGGAAGAGGCTGAGACTTGGAACACGCACGGACTTGCTGCCATGGCAGGAAGCCCCACAGGTTGCCTGCTGCTCATAACCAGTTAAGTCTTGACATTTAGGGCAGAGGAAACCATCCACTTCTAGCACTTTTGACTGGCACTTTTAAAGACAGTGTTTTTATAGATGAGACTTTACCAAACCTGTGATTGTGCGCCAGTTCATTTTGAGCCTTTCTACAAGCTGAGGTTTGTGCTCTAAAAATGTTCACTTTACTTAACCCGCTATTACTGTTCTCTTAAATTTGTCTTGAAAAGTGGTTTACCACCTCCTGGAAGGGCTTTGCATGCCTTAGCAGGCACTACAAACACAATGACACGTGAGCTGGGTTCTAGGTCCCCACACCAGGTGGATGTGAGGGAAATTTGCATTTCTGTGCCTGAAGCACATCGAAGGTTTCTGCACCACACCATTTCTGCTACACTGACACTAAGAGAATTTATTGAATATCTATTTAAAAGCTTCATTTTAGAGCCAACCAGCCTGCAGGAGATGGGGACCTCCAGCCATGAGCTGCGTGCTGAGGCCCACTCTTAATTTAAATATGTAAAGCTGAAGACAGACTTGTAAAACACGAGTCCTTTAGGCCAATAAAAACGAATTTTAAAGAGCTGGTAAAAATGTTTTCCTAGTGCTTTGTCGCTGAAGTGTTCCTAGGTTGTCCTCGCAGCACTCACCATAACTCAAGGACTGCGCTCGCCTCGAGGAAATCAATAAGAAACCTGAGTGAGCAATGCTCAGAGCGGGCCCTCGAGTGCCAAGTGGATCAATGGAGGGTGTGCAGTCAGCGAGTCGCTCCGGGTCTGCTTGTTATCAGCAGGAGGAACCTCAGCATCAATGGAGACAGCGAGGACAGGGAAGAATATGTCATCTTCATGAAGTTTTCAAGTGGAATCTCGAGATTAGGAACAGAAAGAAATTCTACCCGATTTCATGTTGGCTCTGGGTTCCAACTTACTTCCAGAAAGCAAGAACCAGAAAATGGACGCTATCCTCTGGGAAACAGAAAACATGAGAAAACATTTACCTTTTTGCACACTCTTCCATTTGGAGATTATTTTTAAAAGTGTGAGTGGCTGAGAAAAAGAACATAAAAAATGTCATATCATAATTGCCCAGAGAGCTGCGGGTGCCCCATCCCCAGCAGTGCCCAAGGCCATGGAGGGGCCCTGGGCAGCCTGATCTGGTGGGGGGCAACCAGCCCAGGGCAAGGGTTGAGTTGGATGATCTTTGAGGTCCCTTCCAACCTAAGTTGTTCTATGGTTCTATGATTCTATGAATCAGTTGTAAAATACTGAAAATCTAGAACTAGAAAAGGTGGTAGTATGTTAAATTAATTCTTACATACAATAATAATGTATTTCCCGCCCACTTAAAGTGGAAGACAAGGAGTCTGGTCCTCTCACCCCCTCTTAGCATCCACATTTGGGGCTCCCTTTGTAGGCAATGGATACTCACAGGCAGAGGCAAGGAGCTGAACTGCTCTCTGGAGGTGCCTGTTCCTCTCATTTCATTGCACAACAAGACAGCGGTGACTACTTCAGCTGTGGGTGTCCAACTTATGTGAGTTGGTGGGCTGGAAGATATTCCTTTTACCATATGTGCTTTTGTGTAAATCTCCAACCTCCTCCAGCTGGTTGCTGACGTCCTGCTGAAAACATCCCATCTTCTACCATCCCCTTGGGCAATTCAGGAAAAAGCAGCAAGTGATGCTTATGGATGCTTCCCAGTGTGGGCTGAGAGAAAGGACCACCACAGGCACTGCTTCATCTCAAGAAGCTGGCAGCACGGGGATGCTTCGCTGTTTTCTACCATCGAGGAGTGATTCTCACACACACCTTCTGTTAGTCATAGAACTAAATCTGATCTGGCATTGTTGTAATTCTTTCCCGTGATGATGAATAAGAAAGAGGCATATGAGATGATGGCAGATTTATTCAAGGGGAAACATTTCAACAACAACGTTGTTACTGTAGAAGTATCGACAAATACATGTGGGATTTTTTTTTGTTATTTTTTGCCTAAATACATGGATTTTTCCTAATAAGACCAAATTCTGTCTGTTCTACTCAAAGAGAAATATAAAAAAGACTACAGAGAAAAGAAGCCTCTGAAATATCAATTTGTGGAGGAGGTTTGTGTGGTATTCTAAAGCTTTTAGTATTTCTAAAGGAAGATCAAATTTCTGTTCAAGCAGTTTTTCCAACAATGAAAATAATTTGCTACAAAAATCAGCCCCTTCTGAACTTTCCCTCAGCTCTGGAGTTCTGCGATGACATGACTCAATGCAGTTTTCAATTATCTCCTTTTGACAATGAAGCACAGCATTGTCCTTTACATTGAGGTTTTGACAAGAGCCTTCCTGCCTTCCTGCAGTGGTTGCAATTCAGATGTTTCCTTCTGCTCCTAATTTTTTAATAGACTCTTCCACCGAGCCTATCTCAAAATGAAATGAGTTTAATTTAGATTCAAACGTACCAAGATGGGACTTTATAGCCTTTTTTTTTTTTTTTTTCCTTTTTCTGAAGAAATACAGCATCAAGAGAAATCTTTGAACACAAAGGAATCCCCGGGGAAGAAGATAAGTTTGGCAACAGATTGCACTGTGCTCAGAGGAGAAGGCCCTGGAGACAGGACAATCCACTGCTTTGCTCTCTGCTGGTAGGCATTGTGGAAATATCCAAAGCAAATGCCACTTTCTCCATCTAGGAATAATCATCTTTCTTCCAAGAAGGCCTACAAATGAGATAGACCTGGAGTTTGAGTTTCCGATTACCAGTGCCAGTTGAGAGAGCCATATGCTAAGCCTTGTGCTAACATGGGGGGAGGTCATTCTGGGGAAAAATTCAAAATACCTGTTTAATACGAGCCAGAACAGGATTGCATTGTTAATAACGCAGCCTACAAACACTTGTACACCAAGTACAAAGATGATGCAGCAGGCATGTCCCCAGTAGGAGCAGATCATAAGAGCAGGCATGCAACAGCCACAGCCTGGAAGCTTCAGTTTGGACATTAGAAAACCTGTAACAGAAGCGTGGTGCAGCACTGGGGGAGGGCTCCAAGGGACTAAGGCATCTCAGTTCTTGAACATTTCCATCTAGCCCTGATTTTGGGCAGTACTCCCATTCAGAGTGAGAAGCTGGAGTGAAGACCCCCAGTGGTTCTTTCTGATCAACCAGTTCATGCTTCTGCAACATCTGATGTGCCATTGACAAACGGAGAGATCTTAGCATAAAATAAGGGAGAAAATGTCATTCCCAGGCATTGCCAGAAGGATACACGAAGACTTGTGGACCCCAACTGTTAGAAGAGCATCAGGAAGCCAGTCCAGGTGGAGTTTTGGCTCTGAGATAGTTAGAGAAAGGCTATTTGATAACAACGTGCTATGTCACGGGGAACTGCTATCAGAAATAGCTTCCAGCTGCTCCAGGGTACAAACACAATGCTGGTGGCATCACATTGTGCTATATATGATGATGGTGATGCATTCAGGAGATGGCAATTTCAGAAAGTGTGTCTGGCCGTATCTGAAATTATCTCCTACACCTTGGGTACCAATGCCGTACACAACAGAATCACTTCCATTAACCTTTATAGGTAAAAATGGCTTGAAACTGCTCATTTTCTTGTTTGTTCTCTCAAGGATCTTTGTTCTGGAAGAGACGTTAAAATGATATTCTCTTGCCAGAGTCTTCAGCAGAAGATTTAAACTTTTCTAATAAAGAAACAGCGATTATGCAATTACAGAAATGGATTTTTTTTTTTTTTTTTTTTGGTGGCAAAATTCTGATGAAACCAATGAAAATAATTTTGCAAATAATTATCTTATTGAGGCTTGCTGTGTTATGATGAAAGTCTTCCACCTTGGAAACAAAGAGACCTGTCAGGTGCTTTTCAGTTTGACCATATAAATATATATATATATATATACACATTATCTGTAAAAGGATTACTTGAAAACCATTTAATGACCTCTGGTCATCCATTTACAGTCTATAACACCACGTGAAGAAGCTGTAGTCCATTCAGTTACAGAATCATAGTAACACATTAAGAGGGAGCAAAAATAATTGAGGTCTGGAGGGGCTGAACGCAAGGAATGATTAAAATAGATGCTTATGCATAATGACTTGAGAGGGAACGTAATAAGTTTCTTGGAGGTTATACGTAACAAAAAGACGGGATTTGTTTAGCATTGCACACTGGGGCATAATTAGAGATAATAGGATTATATTTATGCATGGAAAAGTAATCTGATTATCAGGAATCATTTGCAACTGTGAGAAAGAAGTTGCATCTGCAAGGGGTTAATTGGTGATTACAAATCAGCAGCGCCTTCCCTCCAGGCATATTCTTGCTTTGCGGTCTTTAGGGCTGGAGCAAATCCTTGAGGAAAACCATGGCCAGAGTGCAGGTGAGGCTGCAGCATTTGGTGGGAGGAAGAGTACCCAGGAAAATGAACCCATAACTCAAGGCACACGACGTGTTTCTATTAGGAGGTGCTGTTTCTCCTACTGAAAGACCTTGTGGAGGAAGGGAAGACAGTTGAAACTAAATGTAATGGTCTCATTAAAGCGCTGAATGATTTTTATTCACCCTAAGAATTATGTCCTCACTGAAACACATGATTATTTCCAAGACTGCAGGAAACATCCAGATGAAGGGATGTCTGAATCTGTAACAAGCCCGAAAGGCTTCACACCCAACCACACGTCCAGAGGACTGTGACACCCCCAGCTTCCTCCTTTGTCCTGACCATTTTGCCCAAGGCCTCGCTCAGTCGGGCAATGAGATGCCCAAAGTCTTGCACAGGACTGATAATGATCAAGGGTTCACCAAGACAGATAAGGACAACAATGCTGTCTCAAACTACGTGCTAAAGAACTGGTAGCAGACACCTCATTCAACAGCTGAAGGCCAACTGAGCATGCACCAAAACGGTGATTACAAGTCAGTGATCTTGCCCCATAAAATACCGACCTTGCCCCATAAAATATGTTAATATATAATAACAAATACAATAATAATAATTAACAAATAATAATAAAGCAATAAATATATTGCTGCTTCTTTCTTATGGGTGTAGCTTCCACCTGGGACAAGGCTCTAAGTGACTGACCTGGACTGACCTTAGGGGCACAGCATCCTGCCTGGCATCAGCTCCTGATCCCACCAACGTTTGCACCAGCACTGACAATGTGGTCGTGCCTGAATGGTGTTCACTAAGTGCCTGCAGCTGTACTCCAGAGTTTGTAGGCTTCATTGCAGCATATGCCTCCTGTTAGGTTTTATAGCCCATGCTAAATCTTCTGCCAGTGGATTTCCCACTGTTGGTACTTGAACTGTCTCTTTCTTTACTAGATTAAAAAAAACCAAATAACCCAAGGTCATCTGTCTTCTATAATCACATCATCTCCTTGTCCTCCTCCTAATGAGACAAGCAGATTGAGCTCTGAAATCACTCTGTATAAGGCATTTTCTGAAGTCTTCAAATCACTGTTTCCTACAACATTCCCCATCTTTTCATAGACATTTAGAAGGTCAGGCCTGGAAATAAGGTGCATGGAGAGAGCCTTTCTCTCTCTGGTGGAATGGGAGATGCACCGGAGCTCTTGTGACACTTGCATTGCAACAGGAATGTACTAGGTTAATAGTAGTAACACTAATACAGTAATAGCAATAGTAATAACACTAAATAACACTAATAACACCTCCCTTGAGGTATTGAAAGCCAGGCTGGATGGGGCTTTGAGCAACCTGGTCTAGTGGGAGGTGTCCCTGCCCATTGCAGGGGAGTTAGAACTAGATGATCTTAAAGGTCCCTTCCAACCCAATCCATTCTATGCTTCTATGATTCTGTAATTATCTGCATAGTTAGAATTGCCTACAGTATGCCCGAAAGGCCTCTGAGCCTCTGCTCCTGCAGAAGCCATATTAGAGTTTTGTAATCACAAATGATGCCTATATGAGAGACAGTTACCTATTTCTGCTGTCTTTCAACCTCACATGTTTCTCTATGGCAAGGATGTACCATATTTTATTGAATCAATATCCCAGAGTGTGGTGTATGGATTTTGCTGGCTTCAAGCAATAAGAGCCTCGAAGCAATCAGAAGAAAACAAACAGGGGGATTTGCCCTCTCTTCTGAGGATTCATTTTTAACTCCTAGCAGCATGTTGGATGCATTCCGTTGAACGTTACGAGTTACAGATTTGATCAATTGTTTTACCTTCTCTAAGGCATATTTTATTTCAGAATAACCTTCTTTTGATGCTTTAGAAGTCCTCTTGGCAGATTTCTGAGCTGGATGACATCCTTGTCTCACCACATCCTTTTAGGACAAATAAAATCCAATGCCATTCTTGGGTGAAATTGCAACGTGAAAACCTGTGGGTAATACTTAATTCATTGACACACCGGGGAGAAAACATTCTGTATTGTGCTCCAGTGTTAGTATTTTCATACAGGAGGACATAAAATAACTTTCAGTCTCCATCCTTTGTTTTAACATGGAATCTGACCACTTCTTGCAGGAATTACATTTCGACAACTATGGGCAGCTCCTGAAGATCAGCTCCATCTTCTGAATGTCCCACACTGTCATTCCAGGGCAGAGAGCAAACTCTTCTACTGCCCAATGCCATCTCTATGTACTAATGGTCTCTAAACCAAACCTTCACACCATGAAACAATTTCTGCTACAGGGAATGTCTACGCGATGCTGAACATTCGCTCACACACAAAGCCAAAACAAACAAAAAAAAAGAATGAGGAAGAGTCGATGTAAGAGTGCCATCTGGTGACATCTGCCATAACCTTATATCATAGACAGCATCTTCTCTGCAGTGCAGAGTGCAAAAATTTAGGGACAAGGTCCATGACACCAGAGGAAACAGTTTTGTAAAAGAGATCTCTTTTCTCCAAGAAATTGGCTGACTCATGTAGGTAACACAAAACTGATAGTGCATTGGTGAGCTAAACTTCAAAGATGTAGCCCCAAATGTGCAAATACAGGTGCACAGCACGTGTGTAATAATCATGGCTATGCATGCAAATTGAGCGATTGTCCTTGCAAATGGTTAATTAGATACGTTGGACACGGAACTGGGATAACTGTGCACACAAATTAAGCCTGCACTTTTGTGCTGAAGTGGTCTGGAAAGCTGCCTCTGGGTTTCTTACCTTAATTTACTTATATATTAACATCTTGTATTTATGCAAATGCTTGTCATGCCTGGGGGTTTTGAAAGGGAATCACAATGATTTGAACTTGGCCTAATGTCATGGTCAGACACAGAACTGGCCCTTCGTGTCCAAAAGAAGTTAATTTATGTCACTGACCAATTTAATCCAGTTTTCTCTCAGGAATCTGCTCCATATAAGAAAACAGAAGTCTAGGGTATATTTTGTGGAGAAGTTGATAGGTGTTTCCCATTGTTTGGTGTTTATCTGGACACTGTCCTCACCTGTAGGGACAACTCAGGACTCAGATTCTCAGTTACAGAGGGTCTGAGTGGAACGTCAGCTCCGCTTGCTGCACTTGAACCTCATGGGAACAGACAGGGTTTGGAAGACCAAGTGGTTATTCTGCTAGCTGCCAGCCATAAGCACCACGTTTCCAGGGTAAATAATAAATTTCTGCAAGAAATGGGGGAAAACTAAACCATGTTTTGTGAGGTCACATTTTTGGAGACCGCTTTTGTCCTTTGCTCTGCTGGGAACCCAGGCCGGGTTGCTGCCTTCCTGATAACACCACCTGGGGCTTTGGGGAGGTTATTCATGGTGAGGCCCAGAGCTCCCATTCTGGGTCCCCAGCGCACAACCTCTAAGGTACAGGGGGACTGAAGGTGACGAAGGGACATCTTACAGTCCCTAGAGAGTAAAGCAGGTTAAAATGCAAAACTGCAGAACACAGTCCTTCCTCACCTGAAAATACGCCTTTCCATTAGCGTGGTTCATTTGTTTCAATATACAGGGTGGAGAAGGAGATGGGTTAGCAAGGCTCAGTGTTACCTTGCACACATCCCCCAGCTCCAGCACGCCACTGTGCCTCCCCCTCACTGTGCTCTCATATTCAGCACTGCAAAAAGCTTTAATGGAGAGGTGTGATGCAGCCCACCAGACCCACTCCTTTTATCTCCATCCATCCAGAGTTTGGGGCAATTCAGTGTCTCCTTGAGTTGTAGCAAACCCTGCTCAGCACCCGAAAAGCCCTCAGTGTTCATTGCTGCCAGATTCAGCTGCTGCAGTCCTGACACTGCCCTTCTGCCAGGCAAACACAAACCTTCTTGCCAGGCTTGAGCTCTGCTTCTCTGCTAAAAGGAACACAGCGTCCATCCAAAGGACAGACAGCACTGGGAGCACTGCACAAAGCGTCTCACCAAGCATCCCATATTGCACACCTGGCTTCAACAATAACTCACCAGCTCCAGTTCTTCTCCAGTAGCACTCACTCCCCATTTGCCACACATGATTTTGACAGAGATCTTGGCTGTTATCTCTGGGCATTTTCCTCCGGACTAATTTAGCCTCTCAATCACTAAGTTTTGTTAATGATGATAAACAACGCGGCGTGCTGGCTGAAATGGTTTTCTGTCATTCCGGAAAATTTAGGACACGGGGATCTGCAAAATATGACCTCAATTTAAGTCCATCATTCTCTTCTCCTGGAATTGCTCAGCTGGAATCAGTATCATCACTCTAACCAGAGTGGCTGGTAGAGCGAGTGGAGTATAGCACACACGTCTGGTGCGGAAGAAATCAGCTGAAAATCCTACCCCAACGATAGGAACTGTGAAAAATGGAGCTGGTGTTCCCAGGGGCCTGGTGAGGACCCTGAACAGCGGCCAGCAGAAATTTGGCCTTTTCTTTTCTGGGAGAGATTCAGGGAGAAATTTCATGGTTGGGCTGAGAAATGGCGCTGACAAAACATTTGGTGAAAAGGGATTATTGGCCAGGAAAACAATAAAAGCAACCGACCCTCTACCTTTCCCCCCAGAATTCACGTTAGCTGTAATACAAATGCTTCTGCACATTTGCCAAGCAGTGCTTGGGTATCAGCGTGCACACAGCCTCGTGTGTCCTAAAGAATAAAGCTTTTACACAGGGGAGGGAGCGAACAACTTGGCCATAGGGAAAAATGGAGTACAAAGAGGGGAAAAAAAAGTTTTGAAAGTGCTGAGATGAAGGGTAGGTAACCCCTCCGGAGAGAGAAGGAGGTTGGCAGGGAAGAATGTCACCGGCTATTAGCCTCTGCAGAGCAGAGACAGAAAAGAGTCATTGGCATTTGTATTACAGGAAAGGGTCAATAGGAACAAGCCGAAAATGCAGTGTCTCCGTGATTTTCAATCACCAGTAGAGTTATGAAATTTTAGTCCCTACATTCTCCTTGTGAAGGTTTCGGTCTCTTCTGAAGACTGGGACAGAAAGGTCAAGGATGAAGTAGTCATTCTGTGAAAAACTGTTCTCTCAGTAATAACTGTTTTTACCTAGACTTTATAGATTGTTTGTATGAGTTCATTCGGGTACGTGCTGGTGGTTTGACCTCAGCCTAAGGGCTTATGGGAGAGCATCTGGCGTGCAAGATAACTCACATTGGTTTCGGCACTGCCTTATGTAGGATCCTTGGGTCTTGATCTGCTTTGCACACACAGGTCACTGAATTTGTGGAGAGATATTGATGACTCCCATGCAGTTCCACATTTGTGGCATTATTGAACTTGTTGCTGTTTGCTATTTCTTGGTATACAGAAAGTTGGCTCCAAAAAGAGGGGAGGCTGGGAAATAATTCTGTAGTGTAATCTTCTTTTGGTGTAGGATGTAACTGTTCACAGCCATATACCACTGCTGCAAATCTTTACTTTCCTTCGTGGCCTCCAGTATAGGACCAAGTGAGCGATGTGTGCAGGTGGAGGGGTGGGAGCTTCCTTTCTTACTGTAATAAGCTTTTCTGAAGTGTCTCAGTAACTTGTGCATAAACGTGATGTATTTCCTGAGAGACTGTCTTATGGACTGAAAATCATCTTCAGTTGGTGAGGTCTTGCTAATTCTTCTCCGAGCAGATGTGGTGATGTCTGAAGGCCTGGCTGTACATCACCACTCTGCGTGATGTTTGCAGAGTTGCAGGTTTTATGAAGCATGTAAATGGGCTTTTTGTGAAAAATAAGTTGCAAGACACCGTTTCCATACATCACCTTGCTATAAGGATAGGCTAGAAAAGCATCCCCTGGGAGAGGAGGGGCTGATGGGTTTCTCCTAGAGAAGGTTGAGAAACCAGATCTCTGGACCAAGAAATGCATGGGCCAGCATGTATGGGCTGTAAGCGCTGCATACATCTGGTGGAAGAGGGTTCGATGATGAATGCAGTCCAAAAGTGCAGTCTGAAAACTCAGCATTAAGTTTCCCAATACCAAGCTTCATCTTACCACTAGCTACACAGGTTGTCCCATTTCAGTGTGAGAAAAAAAAAGTACCAGAAATAACCCCAATTTTATTCAGGTGTTAGACAACATGGAAAACGTTACTTTGCCTCCTGACTGTAAAACCAAGGACCACTGAAAGGATGAGATCCCAAAGGGATTACTGAGAGATCAGAGTTTTTAGACCCTTCACATAAAGAAGGGCTGGCATTGACATCTGTGGCTAAGAAACAGTCTAACTGGAATGAGCTGCTTTTTGTTTGCAAAACTCCACATTCATCTGCTGTTTTCAGATTCATGTCTTATGGGCTTTTGGCTCTTTAAGTTACTATATTGAGGGTTTTCTTTCTTGCCAGCAGTCCTGGCATGAAGAGGGGGCTGAGTCAGAGCATGATCTACTGGGTGAGAAAAGCAACTAGAAGTATAAAACTTGCAGATTTTTTGCTATGGCTGTTCCACTCGCAACCCTCTTGTAGGCAAAAGGGAGCTCAAAATATACAGCTAAAAATGAACTAATTATTGTTTTGACAGCTTAGTAGTTCAAGTTATCTAATTAATACAGAATAGCTTCATCAATAGTATAGTCAAAATTGTTATATATTCTTGATACATTCCTCTTTTTTCTGGTGCCGTGCTCACCATCACTGCATCCTTCTGGGTTCAGCCTTCCCTGAGCCCAGTGTGGTGACTGCAAGATGTTATCAGTCCCTGAGTCCTCTGCTGGGATGTTGGGTACTTGCGGTGGGGCTTCAACATGGAGTCCACTTAGAGTGATTTTTATATGCTTCTGAACACACTGTGCTTCCTCATATTTTGCCATGTAAACAATTATTATCACAGCAAAAAAATAAAACCCGTTCAGGTCACGGCAGTCCCCAGGATCTCTTCTGTCTCTCGATCCTACTGTTTCAGCTAGATTTAGAACCTCAGAAAGGGCACAGAGAGAGACCTAGAACAAGAATTTAGAGAAAACTCAGGAAATAAAGAAAACCTAAGGACTTCATTAAAACTTCACAGATGCCTTTTCAGCTTTAGGTAACACAAGTTGGGAAGAGTTGTTCTGACATACTCAGGCTAAGTTTCTTTAAAACTCCCAATGACTGACAACAGTTTTGGATCTCCTCCTTGACATGACAATCTTTTAAAGACATGTAAATGAGCACAATACAAGGTGTAAGGCTGCATTTGTTGAAGGCACTGTGGACTGTATTATCTCAGCCACCTTGGCGAGATGTCCTTGACTGCATGGGGATGGTGATTTACCTGCCAACATGCTTGAGAATCAGTGCACTGTGAGCAAGTATTCAGGGTACAGCTGTGAGTATAGGAAGGCCAAACTACTCAGTATAAGAATGTAGTGCCCTGTCTCCAAATGAGAAGATAAAAACCTGTTTGAGACTAACCAACAATGCCAGGATTTCATACTTTGTACAGCATAAGAAGGCAGTCCGGAGTCTGGTGGGGTCACTCGTGTGCAACGGGCAAGATAAAGCGCTGCTCTGTAATATCCTGTAACTTAAGTGTTTGACGTTGGCAGGGGATCCATTTGATATAATAAAGTTTCTGAGCAGGCACTTGATGGAGATATCCAAGCTCAGGCCATGGCCCCTGCACTCTGCATGGGCACAACATGTGCCAGCAAGGCTACAGCCTTGTGCATCCTTGGATCCCACTCACCACCCCATGCAGAGCATCCCACTCTTGCAGTGACAATACCCTACTAAGCAGATGGATGCGTGATGCTTTAAGTAGTGGTTTCTTGGAGCTCACTGACACCTGAGTTCATTTGTGCCCTAGTTGAATAGGTGCAAACCATCCAATACACAAATCTGAGACCAGTCTGCGGAAAACTTGCACTTTAGCCAGGCAGCTCACGTTTCTTTGTGAGACAGCCCTGAAACAGCAGAGCTCCACCTCAGCTCCTGCTCTTGGACACCTGCAAGGATAGAAATACAACTTACTAAAAATGTGTTGCGGAGAGCACAGAATCTGTCCCACGGAGCGATACATCAGTGTGAACCCTGCTGTGCTGAGGGGAATAGATTTGTGGAAGGGATATTTAAGGGACTCTTAATATGTTTCATGAATCACAGAAGGGGGAATTTATATCTTTTGGGGGTCGTGACAGTTTAACAAGGTTTTGGCTGAGATTCTAATGGCTTATTGCTGAAATGTAACTATTATAACGTAAAATTTAAAGGTCTTGGCCAGAGGAAGCAGCTGAATTTAGCAGCACGCTGGAGCTGCTGATCTGAAGGTAAAAACTCTCTGGTGTGACCCCAGTTTGAGGGGACAGAGGGTGTTACAGAGCTGCAGCCTGGACACTGACTACGGCATTGCCATCCACCCATGGTCGTACAGTTTCTGCCCCACCATCTCTCCCACTTCAGGCCACATTTTCCCATTATATGCAATGGCTTTTGTGCCTTACAGGGAAAACATAAGGAAAGAGCCATGCTCTTGGCTATGCAGCCTTCAAATTAAGGATTCATGTGAGGCCCGAGCAGCCTTGTCCAAAAGAGGTTCTTCCTAGAACTATTGCCTCTCTAGGCCAAGCACATTCATTTTTTCAACAGAAAGGAAAATGACCCTCTGGTAAAGGGAGTTTGTTCAGATGCACAGGACTTCCACTGATAAATGCATGCCTCTGTGGGTACACAGTATTTTTTTGCGTTGTCTCTTTACTTCCAAAGTTACTCACATGGGAGGTACCATAGGACGGGAGGGAATGGCCTCAAGTTGCACCAGGAGAGGTTCAGGTTGGACGTTAGGAAAAATTTCTTCTCCAACAGAGTGGTCAGGCATTGGAACAGGCTGCCCAGGGAGGTGGTGGAGTCATTGTCCCTGGCGATGCTCAAGAAACATTTAGATGTTGTACTGAGGGGCATGGTGTAGTGGGGAAATACTGGTGGTAGGCGGAGTGTTAAACTGGATGATCTTGGAGGTCTTTTCCAACCTTGGTGATTCTATGATTCTATGAACGGTCCAGCAGTGATGTCCAGGCACTCAGTGCCCCACAGCTTCAGATCTCCCTCTGCCCCACGTGTAGCTTCCCCATCCCTGTGGATGCTCAGCAGCTTCTCCCAATCTGAATTTGCTCCTTTTCTCCACCATCAGCTCTTATCAATATCTCCGATGCCTTTCTCCCCGCTGAGATCACCCCAGGAGAATAATGTCCTCAACACCAACACAACAATCAGCATCTCTTCTAGGAGATATTGCACTGGGTAATAGGCTCCTTGTGGATTTCCTTCACTTTGTAGGAGTGCCACAAGTCTGGCACCATTCTGCATAATCTACCAATTGGCCACATCTCAGGTGTTCCTGCGAGTTTATCAGAATATTGGCAGTGGGGCCAGCTCCACCAGCTCACTGCGAAGAGGTGTGGTAGGAAGCAAATACTGGAGCCTTAGGTGCTGATGGAGAGAAATTGTCATTTTCTGGAGCATGGTGGTGATGAGTCGATGGTTGGACCTGGTGATCTTAGAGTTCTTTTCCAGCCTTAATGATTCTATGATTCTACGGCTGATGGGCACCTCTCTGAGCAGCTCCACTGCAGAGCCAGTGCAAGCTAAAGGCTTATTTTAAATTAATTATATTTTTTTAAGCTAAAAGATCTCTTTCTTTCTGCCTCTGGAGTGGTGCACCGAGGGAATTGCTGAGGGTTCAGTGTATGAGAAAATGAAACCCCGTATCCCTGGTGGAGCAGCATGGTACGGCTGACAGCTAACAAGAAATTAATTTGGAATACTTTTACTGCTTATTTGCTTGCTTGTCATCCTTGCTGCTGCTGTAGTTGGTTTAATTTTTCATATTTCTGCAGCTCTTGATATAATTTATGTGATGTTTTGCTTTTTGTTTCCAGCAGACCCAGGTCCTGGACTCAGGCGTGTGGCTTCGTCAAGGCAGAAAAAGGGAGATACCCTGAAGGGAGAGCACCAAGCTGTGCTTCACAGGGAAAAGCCTCACATGGTGACCATGTATAACTCAAGGGGACAAAATAGAGGAGGCAAGGAAAATGAAACTAAAAAGTGGGTTTTTTTTTGCCTGGATTGATGAAATGCTGTCACCTCCCAGCGAACCTTCCCTTTTCCATGTGGTTTAGCAATGACTCAAATGAGCAGCAAGCAGCCAAGGTTGAACCTACCCAGCCCTGCTGTGTTCCCAGCCCACACCGACCTGCAGAGAGCATCCTCACACCAGCCCGTGCCTGGGGAAAGGCCACCCCTCTCATTACAGTTGTCAATCGTCCCAGCGCCCTTTCCATTCAGTTACCACTGCACTCCTGCAATCCATCGATCAGTGCTCTGGCTAAAGGTCAGGCTGCAGGGCTTGCCTGCTTGGCTGCAAAGGCTTTCCTGGAGCAGGCACCCAGCTGCTGTGCTCAGGTTGTGGGTGTTCCCCATCCCTGACCCCACACCACAGCCACCAGGCTCAGGAAGAGCTTTGTGTCTTATCCCAGCAATCCCAGAAGCAAGGGGACAGGGAAACCTCTGGTTCCGATCACAACTGCTCTGTAGGTGCATCCCACAAGAATGAGGGCTCACCCAGCTCAGCTCTTCCTTGCCAGAGCCAGAAGATGCTGCTGTCAAAAATAAATAATGTATCTCAAAATCACAGAGACTTTGTACCTTATCGTACCGTATATATTATTCCAGAAACCCACATCTGCACCTTTCTAGCAGTGAGAAGGCTTCCTCTGCCCAGCTCAGGCTGGATTTGGTAGTCATGGGGATGTTCCTTCCAGGCTTTTCCCATGTAGGCAGCTTCACAAATCTGAACGTCAGAAGCTTTCCCTAGTAGAATCATAGAATCAGTAAGGTTGGAAAAGACCTCTATGATCTCCAAGCCAAACCCCAGCCCATCCCCACCGTGCCCACTGCCCACGTCCCTCAGTGCCACATCCCCACGGTTCTGGAACACCTCCAGGGATGGTCACCCCACCACATCCTGGGCAGCCTGTGCCAGTGCATCCCTGCTCTCTCTGAAAATAACTGTTTCCCAATAGCCAGCCTGACCCTCCTCTGGTGCAACTTATGGCCATCACCTCTCATTCCTATCACCGTTACCTGGGAGCAGAAGCCAACCCCCACCTCTGCAGGTCTCACCAGCAGCTGTCCCTGGTGCTGCTGCTCATGACCACACTGCACACGTTGTGCTTCCTCCCAGAAAACTTTTATGTATAAATTTTTTTCCTTTTCCTTTTTTTTTTCTTTTTTCCACCTTGCCTCAGCAGAATCCAGCAGGGAATTAAAGCCCTTTGTATATGGAAACATCATACCACGCTCTAACTCTAAAAGTGCTTTGGGGATCCTCTCGGATAAAAGGTAGCAGAGAAATGTAAATGTATTCTTTGGATGAGCCCTCTGGATTAGCATGTGAATTTTCAATTGCATCGCCCCGGCAAAGCTGGGAGCCGCGGGGTCTCCCATTACACTAATTCACCTGTAATCTCTGCAACCGACTCTGGTGCAGGGGTGGGGAATCCCTCTGCACCCGCTCCTGCTGCCCAGCACTCCACAGCACATCAGCTCCTGCATGCTGCCCTCTGCCTAAAAAAAAAAAAAAAAAAGAAGAAGAAAAAAGAGAACCAAAGGAAAGGGGAAAAAAAAAAAAAAAAGACCTTTTTTTTTTGTATTTGTTCTCCAACGTAACACAAGCCCAAGTTTAAGCAAATAAACAAAGCGGGCTATTATGTAATCCGCTGTTTCTCGGCATCTGCGTTTCGGGATGCAAATCGCGGGAAGGCTTTGATTACAGAAACTGGGGCACTCGCAGCCTTGACAACAATTCCCGACGTGCTCTGAATGCAGCGCACACAATGTGAGCAGAATCCAGCTCCCAGGGGACCCCTTGCCTTTCCCTTCAGGCTTCCAAGCTCCCGGGGTTATTTCTAGGTGCAAGACCTCTGGAAACAGCTGCTCGAGTGATGTTACACACTTAGAGTTTTATGAATAGAAGAGCTTAAATGAAAGCTTCCCACTCTGCCTGCACGGATGATGCTCACAGCAAACACCTGGCCTGGGATTCCACCCTCACTGTGTATAGTATTGGCCAGAGGAAGCAAGCCTTGGCCTGTCCTGTTTTGTGCTTTCCACCTCTGGAAGTTGACGGCAGCTTGCAAAGTTGCTTGCTTCTCATTGGCACCATTTCCTGCTTTCCCCTGTGATTGCGTTGTTGCCACTCTTTACTTCTCACCTTACAGGTAAGCATCGTGCATGTTAGCAAATGCTGATGCAAGAGGAAACACACCCAGTTGCAAGAAGTCACTGCAGACAAAGCCCTGTTACGTGGAGCTGCAGTGGGGCTGTTTCACATACATCATTTTCCCCGGACATAAACACAGCCCATGTCCCAGACCAGGTGAGATGAGTCTTGCCCCACACGTCGGCCTCTACTCCAGAGATAAGCCCAATTTCTCCTCGAGAAAAGTGCACAGGGCACTTACGTGCCCTTCAGCCCACCCTGGTGGGATATGGAGATGTGTCACCCCTCTTGGTGAATCAGGGAAGAACACTACAGCTCTTTTATGTTCATGCCCTAATTTATTTCGCTAGAGCTTTCCTGCATTGCAAATTCTGCATCTCCCTCACCCGTAAGACATGTTGGTTCCTCTCATCCAGCATCAGAAGCACCTGCAGCTGAGCAGAAGGATGCTTGTGTGGTTGGTCATGTAGACATTCCCATTGGTATTTGGGGCTTCTAAGGATGCAAAGCTGCTAGTGAGCATCCAAAGGAGGGGATGGTGGTGGTGGAGGTGCCTCTGGTTGTCCCATCTCTGACCTAAGGACTGCTCTGAGACTCATACAAAGCGAGCATGAGGGGAGATGCAACAGTGGGTGCACAGAGCGTAAGCTTTTTGCTATTCTCTATCTTCTTTGTTGTTCTGGCACCAGCCTGCTGCCATGCATCTTTATTTCAAATGGAAGTGTTTGGAAAAAGGCTGTTTTTTTCAGTGTCTCTGGAGTCCTTAACATGTTTTCATGTGCTCTAAAGTGAATAATCATAATAATGGCAATGACGCCCTGTTACAAAGAGTGTTAGTAGTAAAAGCTTCATCACTGCTGTTTGAATAAATCACTAGGAGGCTGTAATATGCATCTCTGACATGCACAGTTTTGATTATTACAAAGTGCTGCTGCACTGTGATGCATAAGAAGTGTGTGCATGGAAGGCAGATCAGAGAGGAGCATCCATCCCCGTGCTCACTCAAGAAACAGAAACAGAGACAGGATGGGAAACTGCCTGCCATCTCTGGGACAAGGAGCACAGCGTGAAGACGGGCAGGAGATCCTGGGTGGACTCATGCCCACTACATTCGTGGATTTAAGAGCGAGACAGCATGTCTGAGAGCACTGCCAGATGCTCTATTTAAAGTCCATGGAAGAAAACAGGCTCCTCCGGGCAGGAGCTGGTGTGAGCTGGTTGTAAACGGGATAAATGACCTTCTGCTTTTGTGCAGAGCAATCCAAGTAAGTTTTGTGGACAAACCTATCTAACTTCAGTGCCCAAACGTGGGCAAAGCCATTCCCCCAGCTCAGCCCTGTGCAGACAGTGCAAAGCCATCAGGCTTTTGGAGCTCCCAGAGAATGTCCCACTTGCCACCAGGTCCCTTGGCCAGCAGCACCAAGGACGAGTTGTGTCCTGTGTCACACGTGTCCCCATGCCTGGCTGGATGTGTCACCATTCCTGGCAATATCTTGGTGAATGGTGGGAGCCCTCCAAGGGCGGCATACTGACCTGTGGGTATGCAGCACAATCTCAAGCACCCACTGATTGACTATTTAATTAGAGAGCAGGGGATCTTCCGCTCTTCCAGATCTCTCCACCAGATACACTTTGCGCACATGGAAATACTTCTTTAGGAGCACACCTGCGTGATTTTCCATCCACAGAGAGCAAGGCACGTCTTTCCTTATTTTACACTAAGGGAAATTACCACCAAGAGAGCCTGGAACGTGAACACTGGGGTTATAGCTGCGCTGTGCACGCACGAGCATGAGTGTGTTGCTATATTGAATCAGACACAAGATGGCAACTGGTGCCATCTTCAGCCCAGCTGAAGACATTCAGCTTGCAGCACAGAGCGGGGACTGACACCATGAAGGCAGCGTGACACCTGGGGAACAACAGCCTGCCCTGTTCCTGGGGGCTGCTCTCAGCGTTCAGTGCAGGTGTTCCCACAATCTGGAGACGCAGCTCCACTCTGCAGCTTGCTTCTGTGCTGACAGCAATCCCTGCTGCAGCAAGCTACCAAAAAAAAAAAAAAAAAAAAAAAAGGTCGATGAAGGAAAAGAGATTGATGGAGATCCCTCTATGGACAGAGGTTTGCCCAGAGCTGTGCTGTTAATTGAACTGGACCGTTTTCAGAAGTACTTAATGCACGGATTCGATATTTGAAATATGGAGGCACTTCATACACTTAGCCAGCAGCAGCACATGAAAAGTGGGCACCAGCGTCTGGCAAGTCCAGCTGTAAGGAATGCACCTACAAAGCACCCAGACAGGCTGTGCAGACAGTCTGAGCACAGCTGCTGATTTGCAGACAGAGGACCTTGCTGAAGCGTGTTGATAATAGAAACAGGAAAAGAGTGTGATAAGGGGCTGAGAAGGGATAAAAATGAGACAGCAAAATTAAGGCTTTTGTTATTTTGCCAAGGAACAAAAACTAGGGGGAGTGAGAAAACTCGGTGAGAAATAATAGCAAAGCCACTAGACAAGGTAATAAATATGTCTGATGAACAATGCAGCTCCAGCCAGGAGGAGAAGGATACCGTTCTCAATTTGAAACAAAAAAAGCAGGAATAGAGGTGCAGGTAGTTACACTGGAGTGCTAAACTCTGGCACCCGCATCTAACATTGGAAGTGGAAAAGTTTCTATATTTAAAGACAAGATGATTGACAGACGTCATCCCACCTTTAAGGTGGACATGGTTTGGAGAACTCCAGGTTAGCGTGCCCAATTGCAAACTGCAGGAAGACAGCAGTGGTTTGCCTGGATGTCCTCCAGTGTCATCCAGTGCTAGAATAAAGGCACAGGCTGCTGCAGCACAGGTTCTGGTCACAAACTCTCCCTGCAGACATCTGGGTCCACAGGAGGTACTGCAAAGAGCAGGAGAAAAGGAAGAATATCCTAATGCCTCTTAATTTCCGTGTTCAAGAAACGTGTAGATGCTGCGTTGAGAGACATGGTTTAGTGGGGTTATTGGAAATAGGTGGATGGTTGGACTGGATGATCTTGTAGGTCTTTTCCAACCTAGCTAATTCTATGATTCCATGATTCTATAACAGAGCTACACAGGCTTCTGGGTTTCTGTCGGTCTTTGAGGAGGGTGTTGGTGGCCAATGCTCCTACTGCAACAATAGGTAATAGAAACATATGGGAGAAAGAACTTGATAGCATGCAAATCAAATCTAAGCCAGTATGCTACAGATGGGTTTCCAGAAGACAAGCAGAAGTTGGAAATAGACCCCAGTGTAACTAAGAGACAGCTGGGACGCATCACTCCATGAGCGCTGTCGGAGGAGGAACAGGTAAGTCTGTGGCTTGAGTCCTCATTCCTGCCAGGGAACCTGCACAGAGAGCAGCAGCGAAAGGGCAGTGAGAATGTATCTGGTGAGTTGGGATCTGATCACCTAGAAACTACCGAATGCTACAGAAAGCTGTGTTCCATCTCCAGTGCTTTGGGGACCCATTTCCAAGCCGGTTTCAAAGTGACCTATGAGGAGTAATGTCAAGCATGACCGAGGATTGCATTTTATTGCTTTTGTCCTATGTCTGGGCTTCGTTTCACCCATCAGTTCCACCTGTCTACAAAATAGCTGTCCAAGGCTGATTTTATCTCCCTCAGGCCCCTTCGACGGGGAGAGACAGACATCTCTGCAGAGTAAATCACATAAACCACTCATCGTTGCCTCTGGCTGGAGAAGCCTGCCTCAAGCCAGAATCCATCACCTGGATCCATTCACAAAATCACAGAATCATGGAATCAATAAAGTTAGAAAAGATCTCTAAGATCATCCGGTCTATCCTCAGCCCACCCCCACAGTGCCCACTGACCATGTCCCTCAGTGCCACATCTCCATGATCCTTGAACTCCTCCAGGGATGGTGACCCCACCACTCCCTGGGCAGCCTATGTCAGTGCATCACCGCTCTTCCTGAGAAGAAATGTTTCCTTATGTCCAATCTGAACCTCCTCTGGAGCAACTGAAGGCCATCAACTCTCATCCTAGTGCTGAAACGTGGGAGCAGAGGCTGACCCCCCCCTCCTTTCAGGTAGTTGTGCAGAGCAATAAGGTCTCCCCTAAAACTCCTCTTCTCCAGACTAAACAATCCCAGTTCCCTCAGCCGCTCTGCACCAATCCATTGCCTGGATCCATTCCAGGTCAGTAGTGCAGGTCCCATAGCTGGCACTTGGGTGCAGCCTTGGCACTATGGCCTTCAGGATTCAATGCATGAGCAGCATCGCCACCCAGGCAGGCTTTCTGAAAGACTGTCAGCAAGTAGTTCCTGCCATTCTGGTTGCTGTTTTAAGAATCTGTTGTTATCTCAACCCTTTGTGCCCCATGTTGGGCACCAAAGGGAATTGCTGTGGTTTAACCCAGCAGGCAGCTCAGCGCCACACAGCTGTTTGCTCACTCCCACCCAATGGGATGGGGGAGAGAACTGGAAAAAAGGTAAAATCATGGGTTGAGATAAACGCAGTTTAACAAGGCAGAAAAGGAAGGGAAAATAATAATGATAAAAGAAGACGCAAAACAACTGATTCACAAAGCAATTGCTCACCACCCACCAACCGATCCCCAGCCAACCCCCCCAGTTTTATAGTTGATGACACATGGTGTGCCACATCCCTTTTGGCAGTTTGGGTCAGCCGTCCTGGTTCTGTCCCCCCCAGCCCCTTGTGCACCCCCAGCCCCATGCAGGTAGTGCAGTGTGAGATGCTGAAACACTCTTAGCTCTGAGCAGCACAGCTCAGCAACAACTAAACATTGGTGGGTTATCGACGGTATTCTCATCTGAAATCACACAGCACCATAGCAGCGACTGGGAGGAAAACTGACTCAATCCCAGCCAAAACCAGGATGGCAGCAGTGAGTGCAAGAACATCACACAGTTCCCAATGCATTGAGCTGTGGTAAAGCCTGGGGCTGCCCACACCATGAGCACAGCACCTGCACACAGCACCGGGACGGCATCTGCTGTCCAGGCAAAAGCACGAACTCTGGGCACCGAACTGCAGTGCATCAGCCCAAAAGATCTTGCTGTGAAAATCAGGACTTGAAGTCACGTCTATATCAACCCGACCACTGGGCCTGTGGTCAAGGAAAGAAAGATTTGAAAGTTACACGTTTAAAAAAAGCAAGACATTAGAAACCACAAGACTTTTGAGCTATTAGGCTGCCAGGCAAGTCAGAGAGATAGCCCCTAAGATTTATTAACATTATCTGCTACGCAGCTCCCAACACGGCTTCAGAACTTGTGGGAAGTCTTATTTATCAACCAGAGAGAAAGGACAAATGTAAGAACGGGCCATGACAGATAATAATTCAACACGCTGGGTGAACCTACGGAGACTGGCATTTTTCACTTCACTTCTCTGTTTGCAAAGAACTTGGCACTGGCGTTGTTTTCATTTAATTTCTCTGTTTGCAAGAGATTTGGCCATTCATTTTGGCTGGAGATCCGATAAGCAAAGCTAAGGAAACACAAGGCACATGTTGTTCTTGAGCGGGGCAGAGTTAGGGAAGCTGAAAACAGCTTTTTATTAACAACTCAAATATTGGCTGGTTGTTGCAAGCAGGGAGGGAGGAAAAACTTGCTTGAGAGGTAACCTCAGAAGAATCCCAGACTGTTGCTGGAAAGTCTTTATTTTCTGGTTTCTTGCCTTGATAAACATGGTGTCACACTGGAAATTCAAGTCTCACCTTGTGCAAATGTCAGTAGTCGGGGAGGGGAGACACATGGGCACATGAGATACCAGCACAGATCTACAGAGCTGCATGGACTGGTTGGGTGCAGTCAGACTGGGACACATCGGTGCAGCATCACGATGCTCAGATGGGTGCAAGAGCAAATGAGGAGATGTGAGTGTGGTGGCAGGGTGTCAAAGGGGCTTGAGCTTGGGTGGAAAGGGACGGCCATGCCACCACACCATGGAGCTGGACTGATTCTGTGCTGGGCTGATGTCTGGCCATTCACCAGAAATACCAAGCTCTCATCTCAGGTCTCCAGGGGTAGTGGCTGGTGGCTGGGCAATAAGGATGGGATGTTCTGATGGACTGATGGAAAGCAAAGCACCCCACAGATGGGAACTGGCAGGCTCTGAGGGATAGAAACAAGGAAAGCAAAGGGAGCAGCCACACCAGGATAAAAAAAATGAGCCATCTGGGTTATCTCATCTGCAGCAGTTCTGCTTGGGCCTGCCAATGAAAATTCAGGAGTTGCTCATCTTTTGGGAGGCAGAAAATAGGGCCTACATGTCAGTGCTATGGTCCATCAGAAGCACTTCTCTTTACTAGAACTCTGCTGGTGTGGGTGGAGCATCCCCATGCAGTGCACAGTGGGGAGAAGGCTCTGCTGCGAACAGAAGAAGGAGGGAAGTCCTGAAACGTGTCCAAATGACATACACTCTAGTCCAACTCCTCTGCAATGAACAGGGCTACCTACAGCTGATCAAATGCTCAGAGCCCCTCCAGCCTGACCTTGAATGTCTTCAGATGGGAGATCCACCACCTCTCTGAGCAAATCCCTGCCTGTGCCTTATGGTAAAAAAAAAAGTTCTTATATCCAATCTCAACATCATCACTTTCAGTTTGAAACTATTTCCCCTTGCCCCCTTTCCTGAGAAAACCACACAGTTTGCGATGGCCATGCTTCACCCTTTCCTAACAATACTCCCTCCCCTCAAAAAAGGAGCGAGTTTAGAAAGGCAGATTTCATTTGAGCAGAAACTGAAAGAGACGTCGTAAAGCAGAGGCAAAATGAGGAAGAACAAGAGTAAAAAGAGGCTGTAAATTTGTCTCCTACCCCTGTGCCCCTTTATCCTTACCCCCAGCACCTTAGCCAAGCATTCACCCCAGCTACAGGCAAGCTGGCAAGACCCTGGGAAGCACTGCTGCTTCTGCCACATTGGTGGGCACTCATTGCATGTCATGTCATGCATTACAGCTCTGCTTGTCCTCCTGTCATCTGTTTTAGCCCCTCAGTGTGATGCAGCACCTGTAGCTCCAGCTGATAACCACTGCTGAGCTCCCCCACTCCTGCTGTCCTCCAGGTGGGTTTTCAGGTTGGGGCTCCCACCAATGGCTCCAGAAAATTGCAGCCAGGTCTTAGCGAATCGTGTTTCCTAAAAAGGGAAAAGCAAACAGAAAAGCCCAAAGATGATTACAAGGACAGCCACAGCTTGCTCGTTTTGCTGGATTTAATTTGTTGATATGCTAGTTTTCATCAGAAATGTGTTTTCCGTATGTTTTATTTAAAATATTGGTTTAGCTGCTTGGAAAAATGAAGGCGTTTTAGTCTGCCCACCTTACCCTCCAGAGAAAATAAGTTCTTAAAGGTAGAAAAAGGGAAAAGTGGAAAGCAAATGGAAGAAAATGAAGCCTACTTCTGCTGTTCCTGTTGATTGCAAAGCCAGTTCTTACTGGAAAAACATATAAAAAGAATGTTCAGTAAAATAAGAAGTTAGTCTCAGCTGGGATTCTAGGAATAGGTACAGGCTAAGGTGGTTAGCTCTATAAAACATATTTTTTTAATCCTTTGCAACTCACCCATTTTGTCTTACATAAAAGTACTGTTCATCCTTTCCTCAGACTGAATACTTCATCTTCCCTTGGCTAAAAAAAAAAAAAAAAAAAATTAGAGCCTTCCTTTGAGCATCTCTACAACCCTTCTGATTTTCAGCCCAAATCAGTGATTTGCAAAGGTGTTATTCCAGTATCTAGCAGGCGCCCTGCAGAATCCAGGGATAAATATGCTCCTTTTTGGTCAAGTTAAAGCCTCTTGATGGGATTAAAGCTCTCTTGAAATTGCAAAAAGTAGATGGGAAATGCTTCATGAAAAGCTCACTGTCTGGGAGCAGAGCAATCTGGTGTAAGAGAACGATGCCTATGATTATTTGACACCAATACATTTGAAGGCATTAGGCTTTTGTTAAGTGTGTAGTTAGGCAATCAAGCCTTGGAATGTGTTAATTTGTCGGATTGGGTGTGATTAGAGTCTGCAATGAGGCTATTTTGCTGTGATATTTCTGCTATTGCTTAGCCTGACATCACGGATTCCTCTGAAATAGAGTTTAGCAGTGTTTTCAGTGTGGTAGCAATGCCAGTACACATTAATTCATGACGGACCACAGGAATATGGTACTCCAAACGCATTGCATGATTTATAGCCATGTAGAGCTCAGAGTAAATGTAAGAGTAAAATGTGTTGGGCTGTGAAGGGACAAGTAAGGTAATGGGTCTTTGGAGACTCCTCCACAACGATAACTTCACTCTGTAAGCTGTATTCTGCTGGGCCAAGGCAGCAGTAAGCATGGAAGAGGCACAAGCTATCAGCAAAGATTTGCTTTATACACAGCCTTGTTCAGTATATTAGTAACCACCTCCAGTTCTCCTCTTGGTTTCTGCCAGGTTAAATGCACCCGGGATAACCACAGCCTGTAAATCTTCAGACCTGCAGGTGTGACAGAGGTGATAATTCTGTTGCTTGAAGCCCCCTCAGGTCCCACCATACTGGACGTGAGCAGCTCTTCCATGTGATGGGGCTGAGAGGATGCTGTCCCTTGAGGAGCCCTCTGTTTTCCCAGGGCAGGTGGTCCCCTGGTGACCATCTCTCCTGCATGCAAGTGCACCTGCTCTCATCCCCCAGCAAAGAGGAAGGGAAGGAAATTGGAAGGAATGCAGAGGTGGGAGCTGGGTCTGTCCAGGTGCATTGTTTGCAGCTCCCACGTCCTCTTTTTCACCCCCTCCTTTGGGGCTCCCTTGACTGACCACATCCAGCAATAACAATGAAGCAGATTCCTCCTCATACAGCCGAGAATCCAACTCTTTTTTTTTTTTTCCCTTTCTCTTATCCGTTTACCATCTGATCATCTCTCTTCCACCATCCTGGAAATACTGGAAATGCAGACTGTTCCTGCCACCTGGTTAATTTACACTCTGGACAACCACATGCACATCAAATCACAATGTCCCATTAGCATCCAGCAGTACACAGTTCTGAAGCTGGCTTATCAATATGGATTATACTGAATAAATCAACAAGGTGAAGCAATCAATAGCAACACTTCCAGAAGAGGAAACAGAGCTGCTTGGACAAGAACACGCATGTTTTCCAGGTTTTTTAATGCCTGTGTCACCAGCACTGCACAGCATCCTAGGTGCACAGCACCCATGCTAAGTGCAAATGGAAAAACGGGCATTTTTCAAAGCTTGTGGAGCAACAGTTGGATGTTTGGTGTAGGTAGATGCTTCCCTTTTTGGGGTGTGAGCTTCTGCAGTGCAAACCTTCACAGCTTCACCACTGGAATAAAACTGGTAGATAGGACAGCTTGTCTTTATTCGGCAGGAAAAGGTAAAGATAAAGGCACTGTGGTGTGCCCATCCTGCTCCTGGTTTGCAAATAAACTTCCCAGCCATTTCCAGTCAACAATTGCCATCCAAGCAGTTGAAGCTGGTCCTTCATTAATCAGCCTCCCAGTTTGCCTGAGGCTTGCTCTAATTGATTTATTGCAGAGCTCCTGTTCTCTAGGAATCATAAATAACAGAAATTTACAAAATTTAACTCCAACATGTCAATGCAATTTTCAGTGGTTTTCCGATTCTTTATGGTTTAGCAATGTGCAGGGGCACAGCAGTACACTCAAACCTCCTGATGCATGCAAGAAGGCAAGCAGCTCTCTGTTTTACACACCCTGATCTAAGTATTTGGGAGAAGACAGTTTTTTATAAGATACACATTTTGTGCTATGGTCTGGTTCCCAGATCAGTCCTTAGACCATTACAAGCCATTCTCAAGGATGTCAATGAAGCTGGCTGGCTTAGTAGCACTACAAGCTGATTTATAATTTAGTTTCCATGGGCTGCAAGGCTTCTAAAGTTACTGTCACATGTAGCTCCTGAGCAAACACCTGAGAATGCTATTCCCCTAAAGCCACTTAAGGCAAGGAAGGCCCTTGCTCAGCTCTTTGCTCACACCCTTTTATGCAGATATGGGCAGGTGATGCTGGGGAGCTTTGAGTGAGTGCAGCTGGGACTCCCTCTCACCTGCACTGTTTGCAGGAATCCCTGCAGGTTCTGTTCTTGCCTTGCTCACCTCATTGCTGCTGCTGCAAGGCTTGCCAGGGACACTGGTACTTGCTAGTGAATCACTGAGGGAGATGGAGCAAAAGCATCACCTGAAGAGCCAACACCGTGTTTGCACAGCTCATCAGAGGTGAGGGCATTTGCACAAGCTGCCCAGGCACTAGGAGGTAGGAGAAGGAAGTTGCACAAATGTTGTTATTAAATGAGTTATGACTTAAAAGAAGCAGCAATCCAGACTTACAGCGCATATTTGGGATCAGAGCTTTGAAGCCTCCATTCAGCTGCTCTGAAATGTACCTTTTGATAACATTATACATTAAGCTTCTCTTCAAGTTCGCACCTCTCTTCATTCTTACCCTTTTTTTTTTTATGCTGCAGCCTTCCGAACATAAAATTCAGCTGTTTGCTTCTGTGGTGCACATGATTTTTTTGTAATAAATGTCATCCCATTCATGCAAGAAGGAGAACTTCTCACTGTCCCTGATTCTGCAAGAAGAGCAGCAGTTCTCATACTAAATCATGATATAGGCTCATCTGCAATGAGATGGTCCTGATTTGCCTTCTGTGTCTCGTAACACTAGATAAAATTGAAAGCACCAGGCAAAAATGAAGTGTTATCAAGCGAGGACTAAGACCATCTATAGTAACTGTAATCCAAATTGGATTAATTATTTGCAGAAAGCACTCGAATGGCTTGTATTAGATCAAGGGCTAAATGGGTTGAAGTGGGTCGTACAATTTCATGGAGGAATAGGTTAGGTGAAAAGGGGATTTGTCAATGAGCAAAACTTTATTAAACAGCTGCTAATTAAAAACAAACTTGCTACGAGGGTGTCTCTGCACTTCTAAATTCGGTATAAATCACAATTTAACAGAGTCCCTTGGAACCTGACAGCACATAAAAAGCAACTTCATAGGCAATCTGTCCTCCTGCAGCATGGATGGGCAAGGAAGGATCTGACAGACAGATCGCTGGGGATCCTGCTCTGCTGTTCCATGAGTTGGATGGATGCAGGTGCTGAGATACTGGCATTAATGCAGGAAGCTGGAGAAGCCCATCTGGAAGGCATCCAGCCAGACAGCTTCATCCACTGAAGGTTTGTTGTAAGGCAAACTTTGTGCAAGTTATTAAGGAAACATGCGAGCAGTGTGGGATGTTCACATGACACATTATCCTGCTTCAAATCCTTAACCAAACTCAGTGCTGCTTTTCAGTTCTCCACTCTGTAAATGCCTGCCTTCCCCTAGTGCACTTCTAGTGGAGCTCATAGAGGCCTTCCAGTTACTGGGTGTACTGAAAGACTTGCCAAGTCTTCTCACGAGACCTTCACCCTTTTTTTCTTTCCTCAGCTTTACCGATTTGCCTGGATTCTCTCCTCATTCCAGTTCCCCACCATGCACTCTGGTTTTGACTTCTTTCTCCCGTAGTTTCATTTCTATTTCGTCCAGCTGCATTTTTCTCCCTGCCTGTGAGCCCAAACTTGCTCTGAATCTTCCAGGACTCAGCAGCTGCAGTCACCATGAGGCACTTGCCAGCCTGATCCACTTGACTCCTCTGACCTCTCTAGTCCTGCAGGTACATTGCTCTTCTTTCCCAATTGGCTGACCAGCGCCATCATCTTCTCATCTCCTTCCTCACCAGCAACCATTGGTATAAATATCAATAATGATGAATTATGAATTGGCTTAGTGCTACTTAATAATTTACTCATTACTTTAAGTTCTTCCAGCAGTCTGTTGGAGCCCAGTGCTTAGCTAAAGAATTCAGCTTCAGACTTCTTGAATATTCTCAATCGTATTCAAACAAACAAATAAGTATGGAAAACTTAGAAAAATAATATAAAATTGATCTGTGGAAGGAGTAACTGTGAAGTGTCTGCATTTAAGAAAGGTGAAGTTTGATCTGGGAGAAATAATAGAATGTAATAAATTCCGCAGACAATAATCAGGAACTTATCTCAAAGTGCCAGTCTTACCTCATTTGCTATTCTGGGAGGATGATTTTGTTATCAATAATGAAATGAACTGGCTCCTTCATTTAGAATCCTGCTAATAGCATGCAGGCTCTTCTGTGTCCATCTATGCAGCAGACTTAAACAAAAGTTAATTCTATGCCTAAAACTGAAGCAAGCTCCTTCACACATTGTCTTCGGGGGCAGCAAGCAGCAGTCTGCTCTCCCCTTGCTAACACACTCAAATTCCTTTGAGTAGGAGATCTGGGCTGAGGTCCATCAGGTCCAGCATCAAATGCAGGACTCCTGGGGGAAAGCCCTCCTTAGAGGCAAAGGTCCTCCATGGCCCCGTTTCAGATAAAAACTGCTGATGCCTAAAGCAGAAAAGTTTCCCTTTTGTATAATTCAACCATATCTCACATAATGATGGCAGAAAAACATTAACAAAAGCTTTGATCCTCCATCTGAAAACCACCCAGCACTTTGCCTAGGGGGCATCTTGGCTCCATGCTAATTCATTAAATCTGGGAACATAATTGCATTGTTCTATATTCAGCTGCCAGCTACTGCATTTTGTTACAGCAACAACCCATTCTCAACCTCCTCTAGCTGACCAAGCAAAGGTTGGCATTTGGCACTCAGGGATGTCCACTGAGTATCTTAGCTCTTTTAGGGTCAGACCCCCAACAGCTATTCAGAAAGGCTAGGGAAACTTTTCCATACATCGTAATTAAAGAGAGTTCTCTAATCAGCATTAAGACTAACACTACTGGGAATGCATATCAAGCACTGAGGACAAATAAGGCATTCTTATCAATGCACTGCACTCCTCCTTCCACAGGGAGCTGAAGCATGAGGCTGGAGAAGACCTCCATGGTCACTGGCTTATGTCTTCCCCAGCAACAAACCATACCATGGAAACTCTCCTGCAAACAGGTCAAGCTTCTCACGGAATCAGCTGGATTTTAGCCACAGGCAGATACCCCCTCCCATTACCCCTGGCCTCCCAACGCAGCCTGCAGGTCGGTGTGAAGAAGTGAGCACCATGGGAGGGAAGATATAAAAACCATCCATTTTCAATGTGTTGGAATTGTCCACTTTGAAGAAGCTGATACAGCAGCTCTCTACATCTTTCCAGTCAAAAGATGCTTACATTCAACATAATTGCAAACACAGGCTCAGCCTGCTCATTAATCACCACCTAAGAACATGGCACCAAGCAGATGTAGTGCTGAAATAAGAGACTGCATCCTGAAGCAGAAGAGTGGAAGAAATAGTGCTGCAAGGAGAGAGGGAGCAGATCAGTAGATCAAGGGCTGGAGCATTCCAGAAATGAAGAGACAACTGGGAGAGACTCAGAGAAGTTTGGTTTTTATCAGTCAAGTGAGCTACAAAAGTGAAGATGAGCTACTTTTCATTTCACAGGATCAAAAGCACAGCATTTGTTTAGAAGTGTACACTGAAATAAAAAAAGAGAAACCTGGTTATCAGATGGCGAATAACTGAGAAAGAATGAGTGTAAATATTCTGCACAGTAAGAAGAAAATATTTTTCTTGAAAGTACCAAAAAGCAGCTGCATTTAGTGACTCTTACTTCCCCTTCAGTGTATACAGACCCAGGTGGGTGCACATTAACGCAGTATCCAAGTTACTGCAGTAGATATAAGAGAAATACTTGTCTATTAAACACAGGCTCATAACATTGAGATCATATATCATTCCTACTACAGGTCTCCATGAGATGCTTGAAGACAATATTTGTTTGGATTTTTTTCTTTCTCTGTGATGTGTAACAACAACAACAACAAAAACCCACCAAATTACTCAACAGCACCTTTGAAATATGAATGGTCTCCAGGCAAAATGGTATGGAGTAGACCAGAACAGGAGCCCCACGGGTAGGATTCACCTGCTGTAACTGAGATAGGGCCAGGTCAGTTGTCCAAGCTGCCACTGCAGGTTCCCTTTATGACCAGCAGGGAAAAACAGATGGTGTTTGAACACCTCCAGGTGCTCAAGGCTCTCCACTGGTTTTATAGGGCAAGACTAGCTATGACTCAAAGCTAACTCCTTGACATCTAAAGCCTAAGGTTAAATCTTTCATCAATTCAAGACTTCCAGAGGAAGCAAAGGCTGAAAGAGCTGAAGTATTGACAGCAATGTGTAATTTCTCCCTTTTGAACTGCCTCAGAGTACTGCAAAACAGCAATTATGATCCAGATTTCTTTATAAAAGAGCTCCTGGAAGGCCAGAGAAGCAGATACCAGCAATAGGGTCTGCTTGAAACTATTCTAAAGAATGGGGTAAATGGAAATAATTAGATAGACAGAGATAATGATGATATGTGGGGGAATCAAAGAAAAAATCTCTTTGAATTTCCATAGCTCTCCCAGAAAGAATCCTTCCCAGAGGTAGTGGAAGAAATGCATCCACCCTGGGATAAGAGGGCTGGTCCTAACATGAACAGATAGCTGCTTATAAGATGGGAAAATAACATACCAGTGGCTGGATGTCACCAGTGGCTCAGGATACTTGTAAATGACCTGAAAGGACCATGAATGTGAGACAACAATTCTGATGTATTAACTGATTCCGGATTGTAAAGAGGGCTGACTGCAAAACACTGGAGAAAAATCTGCAAACGCTGCCTAGATGAGAAAATGACAACTGAAAATTTGGCACAGATAAACATGGAATCATGCAACATGAGGAGAAAAGCCCTACACTTCCACCCATAATTGCAGGTTTTGAGTTAGCTAGTGCTGCTCAGGAACAAGTTCTTGAAGACATGAGATGAAGAGAGATTTAGAGGTTTATGGCAGACGGTCTCACGAAAACATCAGCAGAGAAAGGAAATTAATGTTGGAATGTATTAAGAAAGAATAAAAGAGCAAGACTGGAAAAAGAGTTATGCTGTGTAAATCACTGATGTGTCTGCATTCTCAGCACCGAGTTGCCCTCTTGAAAAAGATGGAGTAGTGCTGGGGAAGGATCAGTGATGGACAATGTGTATAATTGGAAGTCTGGAATAAGAATCATGGATCTCTTCAATTAGAAAAAAAAAGTGACATGAGGGGAAAAAAATGAGATTTGGAGGTGGACTGGAGAGGGCACGTGACTCATAGGGCATGGGAAACAAGGAGCATAGGACTGGCATAGATAAGGGCAAACTCAGAAACGATGGAAGATGAGCTGTGGACTTGCATCACCCCATGCAAAAAATGAATGTGAACCTTCAAAAAAGCACAACAATCAGTGTATGAAATAGCTCTGAAAAGCATTAAACATGGGGATATTATCTTCTCCCATGTGGTCCCTGTGCTGCAAGTCACTGGAGGCTACCAAGAAGCACTGGGGAGGTACCGCTATGTTTCCTCTCTTTTCAGTCTTCTCTGTATCTGCAGAAACCACTGCTCTGAGCAGAACCATCTAGTGGCCATGCCTTGTCTTCAGGAAAGCCATTCAAACACGAAGCAGAAGTCTGAGATTGCTGCAGGTAGTGAGTGAAAATAATTGTAAATCATATCATTTCGCAGAAGACGTATCCATCATCTACAAGAGATGCATATTATTTATTTTTGCCTTTCATGAGAGCTTGTTACATTAAACTATTTTGTACATGTTTGATCTCTTCTACTATTTCAAGGGGCTACTAGACTCACTTAACAGTTATTTATTGTAGAGACAGAAATGGAAGGAAAGCTGATTTTTAACGCTAGAGTATCATTTACTGTCTGGATGTGCATAACCATGAGAAATTATTAGGTATGGGCATAAAGCTGTAGAGTTTGAGCCCAGGGGTTATTGAAAGATGCCTACACAAAAATAGCTCCAGTACGCATGCCATGCAGGCAGCCTGCACAGGAGATAAAGTATACCTTTCGGCAACTATTTCTCCAATTACTCACTGAGATAGAAACATATCTCCAGAACAAAACCCAGACCCCAGGTAGACGTTGCCGCTGTATACCACTGGACATTCACACTCAGTATGTTTCCGTCAGACTCCTTAGTTCTCCTCAGACCTTATATTTTCCAAGCTCCTCCTTTTTTCCTTCCCCTGCTCCTACCTGCCCACCGTGACAGGCACTCAAGTTTTCTAGATGCTTAGTCCTGAATTGCCAGTTGACTCAAACCACCAACTTGTACTTACCGCTTTTGTGACTCATGTTTATTAAGCACACACACAGCACCTTCTGCTTTCATACCAACTCAAACAAAGCCAGCCTCACTTCCCATGCAACCACTCTTCCTTTCTCCCACAAAGTCACATTAGGTTTGGGGTTTGGTTTGCTTCTGATTTCTGTAGAACTGTAAGAATGTCTAGGGATATCCGCATCCCACATACGATGAGCTGCAGGCAGAGGTCAAACCCACTTTATCACTGTGGCATAGGAGTGAAGCTATTTCCTACAGGAAGCTGCCTGGTTTTATTTTGGCAGATATCTTTTCAGGACTTTCCCTTGCTTTGCTTCACACTGGTTTCCCTCCCCAGGGGGCACAGATCCCACTGAAGCATGTCACACTCCATCTCAGGGGCTTTCAATGTGTTTTCTTGCTGCTTTTATGCCAAAAATTTACCTCCATGAAAACACCACTGGGAGTGATAGGCTATCATTTGTACCCGGTTTGTACCTTCTTTTGATCCCCTTACTACTACCACAAATTGATCCAGGATCTGTGGCTGCTGCAAAGCAAGCAGAGGTACAAAGCTGCAGTGCTGCTCCCAAAAGCACACAGCTCCTCACCAGAGATTTGAGCATCGGTTGGGTGGGAGAGGAGATGTGATCAATGCAATTTCATGGGAAAAGAGCAGGAGAGAAAAAGGAATGAAGAACACCTAAAAAGAACCCAAACTTTAAAAGCACAGTGACAATATCCCTAACGCAGGAGAAAAACAAGAATTAATTGTACTAGGAGAAGGCTGTGGCTGCATGGGGTAACTTACAGCGGCTTGGAAACAATAAAGGGAACATATCAAAGTGGAAGCGAAATGTGAAAATATATGAGCAGAAGGTCAGCGTGCAAGAGAAGTGAATGAATTATAATTAGGAAGGGACAGAAAAGTTGTGAGTAGATAAATATTTAAGAAAGAAGAAAATGAAATAAATCCTTGGATAGTTCCACGCAGTGTAAATAATAGATGACACAGAGAAAGCTTAAGTATTCCGTGCACCCCTCACTTAAAAATAAAATGCTATTTTTTTTTTTTTAGCAATTATTAATGCGATTAATTTTAAGAGGGGAAGAAGGAAAATGCGAGTTCAGCCCAGAGGGCTGCCCCAGCAGTCCCCACGTCATTTGCCTTTGCCTGTGAGAGCACAGGGAGGAAGAGCAGCATCCTGGAGGACGGGAGAGGAACATTTGCCATTAGAAAGGAGTAATTGGGGAACCAAGGGAAATACAGACAGGTCAGTCTAACCTCAGTACCTGGAAAAATACCGGAACAAGCTGTTAAGCAGCAGTTTGTAAGCATCTGGAGGGTAATAAGGTAATAAGAGCGAGCCCACATGGATTTGACAAAAACAGTTTGTGTCAAACCAATCTAATTTCCTCTTCTTGGCAGGATAAGTGGTCTAGAGGATAGGGAAAAGTGGCAGATGTGCTATTTCTTGGCACTGTGAAGGATTATGACATAGTCCCACAGGGCAGTCTTGTGCTAGGGAAATACCACCTGCAGGAAATGACTGTGGTGGCGAAGCAACCCTGAAAACATTCCTTGGGCAACAGCTGTAGCTGGTTCTCAGCCCCCATCGGAGGCTTTTCCAAACAGGGCTGTGTCTTGTGCTGCAAACTAGCCAATGTTTTCATTCATACCTTTTAGACTAGAATAGAATAAAATTAGCACAACATATTTTGGCAACACCGTCAGTTTCCTGGCAAGTGAAATAAACCTGATGCTTGCTTTTTGGAAATTGAGTTGATTTGTGCTTGTGTCATCCCCAGAACAGGCCATTATCAACCCAGACCTTGTGCTGACTTTCTACAGGTACCAGAATACCCCTCCTTGCCCCACAGTGCTCTGACTTCCTCCTTGCAGCCATCCCTTCAGGGTGCCTGTGCTTTTTGCCATGCCCTGGGCTTCCATCTAACTCCAGGCAGAGGTCTGGAGGAGAATTTACCAATCTTGGAAACAGAAAAAAAAAGCAGTGGAATAGAACACAAAGCACAATCAGATTTGTCACAAGCAACAAGAGAAACATCTATTTTTTCTCCCATATCGTTCACTCGTGATAAATGGTGGAGTTGGTCATCATAGGGGACAGCTGGGTGGCAGTACTATCCAGCTAGATCATCCTTGTGAGAACACTATTTCCCCTCTTTGGATGCTCCTTCAAATTCCATTCCTGCGCTCTTAATGTGTTCCCTAGAGAAAGAGTTCAGGGGAGGAGCTGGAGGAGCAGGCTGCATGCCCCTTCCCAACACAAGACAAAGAGCCCGAACCACTGCTCCTGACACTGCTCTCTCAGACCTCCAGTGGTGGGGGTCCCTCAGCCCACATGTCCCGCATCTCCTGGGAGCACCTCTGTCACATTGGGGTATCACATCAGTACGTGTTCTCAGCAGAAGCCCTGGCGTTTCAGGATGGCACG
The DNA here is from genome assembly GCF_002078875.1 of Numida meleagris. Lineage (NCBI taxonomy): Eukaryota > Metazoa > Chordata > Aves > Galliformes > Numididae > Numida > Numida meleagris. The sequence goes on from NC_034422.1 coordinate 10,952,032, forward strand.
TTTTCTAAGCAGGAAGGCCTTACATTTCAGGATAAACTGCTCCCTGTCTGTTTCTGTGGAAGATTTGTAACTTTAATACCTTGTGAGCTTTGTAAATATGCCAATTGTACGGTATAAAAATATGAATGGTGGAACTTCTGGTGTGTTCTCAGCTCTCCAAATTGTTCACTCTCAGCCTTTCTCATTCGGTCGTAGGAGAGATAACAGACAGGAACCAGAGCAGGGAAGTTCTGAGACACAAACCTGGGAAGATTTTGAAGTACCCTGGAGGGTGGAATTGGAACAGAATATGACCTTGATGAACTGGAGACATGATCCAAAATAAATACAATCCAGTTCTGTAGAGGCAAATGCAAACAGCTTGGCTTGGGAATGGGGCAGGTGAGGTTACCCGTATCAGCAAAGCATCTCTGAGAATTCCCATCCCTCTCCCCACCCCCTGTCCGTTCATGCTGCCTTAGCAGAAGCATGCGATGATCATCTGTTTGTGGGGCTGCATTACAAAGCATCTCCCTGAGCCCACTCAGAATAAAAATACCTCTCCCTTATTCATTATAGCTCACCTGGCTCAATTCTATGCTCAGTTCGCTGCACAGCCCCACAGCCAGCCCTATCAGCATACCTCTGGGGGAAGTGTCTGCAGCACGGAGGAACAAATGAGCTGCCTGCCCTGCAGAAGCAGAAACTTCACTGCTGAAGACAAGCTGCACACACATACATTTTGAGCAAGGAGAAATCAGATGTGTGAGTACCTTATGGAGAACAGTACATTTGCAAAAGCTAACATAAAGCTTAGAGGCTATGACAAACTTGGTTTGAGTCAGTGGTGTGATGTCTTTCAAAAATACAGCTAACAACAGCAGCAACCTAAACGTAACTTCGGAATGCAGCAACAAGAGGCATACACCAATGGGAGATGGGAGGTCATTGGTGGAGTGCTGTGGCTTTTCTTGGCAATGCATTTTAATAATCGTGCTGGCAGAAGGAGAAGTCAAATAGCTGAAATAGGGGAAAAAGATAAACCTTCTCTTCCAGAAAAGAGGGGAAGTGAGGGAAGACATAGTCCCCCACAAAGGAAAAAGAGCTATGAAGAGCAGCAGCAGCAGCCTGCTCTCCATCTTGCACAGGGTGAAAGAGAAAAAAAATGAACAGCTGATTTTGCATCAAAAAGACTGCAGAAAGATAATAAGAAAAAAAACAACAGAAAATGCTGCCCATGAAGAAAGGGAAGTGCAGAACAGGCTGGGGACATCTATACTGGGACAGCGGCAGGAGAAAACCCCATTAAAGCATCTCTTAAGGGCTGATCCTTGGCTCTGCTGCAGTTCAAGTGGTAGATTAAATGATCTCCTGAGGCTCCTTTCAGTCTTGCATCCTATGAGCTGCGCAATTTTTTTTTAGCATCATACAAAGTTGTTGCCAAAAAAAAAAAAAGAAAGAAAAAATGCTTCAGCAATGACAATGCATCTACAAGCAAGGCGACCTGATCCTGAACTCTGCTCGAAAGTGAACTTACAGAAGATACAGTGAGAAGGGAGAAGGCTGAAGGGACAGCTAACATAATGATTAGGGACTTGGAAAGCAGCAACAAGGTTCTCACGTCGTGGCTTAAATGGAGATGAAATCTGGGGAAGATCACACTAAGCAAACTGGAGGACAATTGGGGGTACTCAGAAGCTTGAGTCCTGCTTGTCCAGAATTATACTTTATTGACACACATCAGATTGAAGACTAATGAGGAAAGCTGGGTAGAAGCTGGGACTGGTTTTTCATTTGTTTTATTGTAATTGGTTTCCGCAACAGATAATTAACTGTGGAACTCACTCCTGTAAGACACGTCAGAGACTGAGGACTTGTCAAGGAGATAGAAAGGGAGAAGTGCTGATATGAACACGAGCTGGAATGTGTGTTTTGGAGGAATAAATGTCTCCTGCTTACAGGTGAACTCAGCCATTAAGCCCCATGGTCAGGAAAGATAAGCAGCCTGCTAGCTAGCATTTGCTCAGGATGGACATCTATTCACGTGGTGCTGCTCACTGTATCAGGGAGGAAACGTCACCAGGAAGATCTATGTCTGCTGAGCTGAAATTGTGCCCTCAGAGCAGGAAGAAACTCCCACGCTATATCCCCAGGCTGCACGTTGGCACTGGCACATCTGGGCACTGAAAAGATCTTCAGATGTTAGCTGTAGGGGAACACATTGATTTGCGAAGTTGCGCGGAAAAAGAAGACATTATTGCTTAATATTTAAGCACACTGCCTACAATAAATAGCTCCTCATGCGAAAAAGAGCCCCCCACCTGCTTCCTAGCTTGGCTTTATCACCGTGAAATGGAAGCGGAGTTCAGCTCCACCGTGATGGGTCTTTTATGAACTGGCGGTTAGAATTTGATGATAATAAGTCGCCGTGTGACGGCAAAGAAGCTTCTCAATTGAATAAATATGTATCTTAAAATTGTACCCAGCAAAACCAGTGGGCAGGAAAAACAGTAGGATCCAAAACCTTTATTTCCAATACATTTATTTTATTTTTGTTTTAGGCCTTCTTGCCCCTCTAGCAAAGGTTGTAAATTATTTAACTGCTGCAGCTCAGACTTCTCTTTTTTACTGTCTAATAAACTCTGGGAAACATAAATCCATTTTAGGTCCTTTTTAAAAATAATTGAGAGCGGTGACAACCAAAACAGGAATTGCAGCAACAATTCAAGGCAGGGCATCAGTGAGCTGTGAACACACCAGGAGATTTCAGCAGAAAGCTTATAAAGGAGGCATTTTGCTTATTTCTGACCGTAGATGTTTCTTTCCCTTTTTAGATTTAAATAATTTATGGGTTTGATGCTTGTTCTGTGTCTCTTGGTTGCATGCTTCCTATTAAACACATAATTCAGGTGGTTACATTATGGTATGCTGGGCTGCTTACACTTCAGCCAAATGATGTGGAGAGAGGCAGCATTAACTTTGTGGGAATGTATCGGGACGTGGAATTCTAAAGGTGGGATCAGGTCACCACCTGATGTGATCAATCCTCTTTCACCCCCAGAATTCAAAGAAGCTGCAATTTCTCGAATACGGGTCAGCAATTGTTTGTCACTTGGAATGGTTAGCGTGTACGTTTAGCTATTGCAGAAATAAAAGGAAGAAGCAAGGGCAAGGAACGCATGGGCAGAAGTGTTTCAGAACCGTGGAGATGTGGCACTGAGGGACACAATCAGAGAGCATGGTGGGAGTGGGTTGGGGTTGGACTTGGGGATCTTAGTGCACCTTCCAACCTTAACGATTCTAAAGTTCTATGATCAGTTCTAGATGAGCAATAACAACTCCCGTACACAGCCCTACCATGTCTCCTGCACTTCGAGGTCCCTTCTGCAGGGAAGGGTGGTGAATTCAGAGGTCTTGGAGGGCCTATGTTCCACCTTTCCCACCATCTTGCACAACTTCTGCTGGAGGTAAGGCAAAAGGATTTAAAAGGAGCAGGTAAAAGGCTAAGCAGGTGACAGCTGGCATGAAACCTGCCTTATGGTGTCAGAGGAGAGACATGGACAGAATAGATGCATGGTTCTGCATGGAGGAAAGGAAAAAAAAAAGACTTCTACAGCAGGGTAAAATAACGGGGGCTGTGCTGTCTGAAAAGAGTAGCATTGTAAAACAGAGACCCAATGGCAATGACAGGGGATCCAACACTGAAAAAATATAGCTGAGGCTGGAAGGAAAAATGTGCTTTGATGCCAAGATTATACTTTGCTGGGTTAATTGCATGTTAGGTGGCAAAAGCTCGTCTGCATCCCCACAAAGGGGCACAGACATACAGGGTGGGAGGAACCAAAAGTAACACCTGTCCCAGCAGCTCCCAGCCCATCAGAGGAGCCACCGGCACATGCAAGGCCCATCTCCAGAGGCCCAGAGCAGCCCAGGGGGGGCAAAGGCAGATGGGGTCCCAAACTACAGACTTGGTGGATGGGACCCCCATCCAGGTCCCTCCCTGGGCTGTTCCACGCCAGCCTCAGCTCTGTGGTCTGGGTGTGAAAGTCACAATGAGTCAATACCAGAGAACCTTTGGGATTGAGTGCGCTGGGGCCTGAGAGTATGGGACACATCAATGGGTTGCCAGGGGAAGCATTTTGGAATTGTGCAGGACTTATATGGGATGTTTCAAGTAGGAATCCTCTGTGGAAGAGCTTATGAGCAGTCTATGCTTTTTATTTTACATGACCAACAAAGTTTTTAGCAACCGTGGAAAGGCTGCAGGTCTCAGGAAAGTCTGGTAAATGTAAAAGAGATGGCAGTCACCGTGTAGCAGGGTAAAAGCATCAGATCCTCAAACGACCAGGAAGAGGATAACACCCATTCGCTGTATTTGTACTTCATAACGGAGCCCCATGAAACATGGAAAGAGGAGGACCTTCCTAGTCTGGAAGGCCATTTAAACCAAACCCCATCTCTATCTGTGATCCGTCATCTTCATTGTATGTTACTATTCTAATCCCTGCATTAACTCCAAATTTCTTAACTAAGACGTGATGGTTCAATTCCCAATCAGTACTGAGAAAAACCAACAGGTAAGAATCTGGAGCCCTAGAAAGAGTATCATTACACAATTATTCCTGCTGCCTAATGATATGATGCAGCACTCGCTGTTAAAGGTTTACCTAAGGGAAGCTAAAATAACATCCACAACACTTCTCCCTGGCCTTGCGGCTCTGCATATAGCTTTCCTTTTATAAAAAGTCAACACAAAGTTCATCCACTGTCATTTGCTCCTTATAAGCAGATTCAACTAGGAGGAAAATGAGCTGCAAGGAAAGGCAGCTTCTTTTCCTCTTCTGACAAGGGTGACCACTCCATTCAGTCATTGCCAGTGGAGTTTAGGGCTAGGCAAGCAAGGGACAGGCTCTGTTAATGACTGCCCCTCTAACACAACCACTAAGACAAAGCCCAATGATACCAAGAGAGCTCTTCATCAAGGACTTATAATGGATCCCATATTCACATGCTCGCTACAACAACAACCTTTCAAAGTACAAAAAAAGCTGACATGGCTGCAGCCCATTCTCAGTGGACACCCCTCCGATCCACTGCCCAGCCACATATGCCCCACAGAAACTCACCTCCATTATCATGACTTTTCTGCTCTCCATCCTTGTGCTCTTCGCCAAGAAAGCCAAATGCCAGCATAAGGAAAGCAAAAGTACAGCCAGCTTGTACAGGAAGATGGCACCCTCCAGCCTCCCCAAGACTGTCACAGCACAAGCCAGATGAGCACGGCTGTCTCCTCCAGGCACAATGACGAAGGGCACTGTGGCTCACCCTGCACATCATCTCTTTCAGACAAGTTTGCAGTGAGAATGGGCAAGCGAAAGCAACTGTTACAGCCCGCTTGTGATGAGAAATTAGACACGGGCTGGCCTGTCCCTCACCTTTGTCCCAGGTCTCTGAGCATCTCCTACCAGTGGCTGTTCCTTCCACACTGCTGCCTACCTTGGAAACATCCTCGCTCTTCTGTGGGCAACCAGCCCACGGCCACCAACACCCAGGGCCACTTTCTGCCTCACTTACCTACATGCACACAAGACCCCTCATAGCGCTGACAGGCTCAGCCCTGCAAATAGCTCCATGGGGATCCCACACCCCATCTCCCCAGCCCTCCCTGCCACCTGCTATGCACAGCTACCCAGCCCTGACCTCTCTGAGCTAATGCACGCCCTGGCACTGCTGCCAGCATCTCTATTACACACTTCCACATGCTGTTATCTCGGCACTTGACTTCTGTTTCCAAGCCAAGCGCAACCCATTTGTGTCATAGCTATCTTGCTTTCAAGTCCTAAATGCACGGAAGTAGGGTAAATATTTACAACTGAGAGCTTAATCAACCACCAGAGAGATAGGCAGACTGCTTTCCTGGTAGAACAAGCTTGTTCACATACATCATCCCATACCATTACTCCAGAGCTTCTCAAGAGTCCCAGACCCCAATTCAAACATGCTTCCTGTATTAATCTGTCTGCACTTGCAGTCTTTATTATTCTCTTTGTCTTCCTGCACGTGCTCTGTGGAGTTTAGGAACCTCAAAACCTGACATCACCGCTTGATTTGGTTTTTCTGGCAATAACACCATATAAAGGTAGATTTTCTCCACATCCCAGTGTCACGTGGAGCTTACCCCATACAGAATTATTTAGCATGTTGATCGCTGTAAGAAGTCACCCAACCAAGACAGTAGGATCAAAGCACCCTTTTTTTCTCCTTAGAGAATGTGTTGCCTAAAACAGACCAAATTTTTCAGCAGAAGAACAGTTAGCTCCTACAGGAGTAGAAATATCACCTCTGGCACATGGTGTGGGTCTCCAGGATGGATAAGCTCTGCAAGTATACATATAGGGAGTGTGGTTATATTGGCATGGATGTCTTTGCATAGCCTTGTAAGGCAGATGTGGATGTTAACGGACATTTGTCCATCAGTGGAAGGCATTACACTTACCTGAGGGCCTATCAACACCCTCAGAGAGCTTTGTCATTCAGGAATAGCTCTGTCCAGCCACCAGGCATCCAGCATAAGGCACCCAGCCCTCACCAGCTTCACCTTGCCTATTGCCATTGTGTTCTTTCACTCCCGATGCTGATTTTAGGAGCTGGTGTCTCTTCCCCTTGACTTTTTCTTCTCCAGCAACAGGAATCTCACCAGTGACACCAGTGCTAGTGGAGCAGTGGGTTCCAGCTGCCACACAGGCTGCAATAGGGGCATATTTCTAATTTCTGGGTATCCATTTGCAGAATACCACTTTAGACTCCGCAAGCTCTCACACTCCCTAGGGGATAACACCTTCTGCTTCACCGCCTCTTCATCAGTGGCCCTGTTGTACCCAGCGGTGTTAGGATGGAGGTCCTTGCAGAGGGCTGCCCTCCCCCACTCTCACACTGCAGGTTGCCAATGTTACTGAGTTTCTATTTCCGTGTGTTCAGCAATTCACCGAATTGGTGACAGATTTTCAGAGTCAGTAAGCGAATGTCTGGCCATGCCTTCGTACTGCCAGCATCCCGACAGCCTGGCCGGCTGAGTTCACACTGGGAGTTCTTCACTGGCCATCGCTGGACACCTCCAGCCCTGCCTGCACTGATGGGTTTCATTTACAGCTCCACTATTCCCTTGCCCTACTTTCAAGACAGCAAACGTTGTTCTTTCTACCTTTTGTGTTTTTTGCTTTCTACACAAAAGTAACCGAATCATAATGCTTGCATTTTCCCTGATCCACCGGTAACTTTGCTTCCCACATCCCTTTAGTATGAGTCTTTATCATGGTTCTGCACAGAGGGATCCAGGGTAGCCACGCTCTCCTTGCTGTTAATCCGGTGCAAGGACAGTTCATCTGTCCTTGCTATTTTGAGGTATTTCCTTAGGGAAAGATCTGTTTCTCTAAAAATCTCTCTGGTAATTAGGAGTCACATGGCCTCATTTATCCCATTCCTCTCTCATCTTCCCACGGTGAAATGATAACAAAAGGCTATATTTTTTGAAAGCCACCATTCTCAGCAACTTACATCTGTCCATGGTCCCTACTTCTTCTTTTTGTAGGCGATGCTTTGTTTTCTTCCCTGCTGTGGGTTTCATTAGGCTTAACAGCTGCCACCATGTGCATTTCACAATGCGCTGGTAAGATAAAAATCCCCGTGTTCCTAAAATTAAACTGGTTCTTCAGCAAGGAAACTATAGAGACTCCAAAACAGTGACAAGGAGCTGTAAGGTAGAACCAGCCATACGCAGAGGAACTGCAGTCCTCCAGTTGCTGAACCCACTGCTGGGCATGAGGGCTGAATCCCACTGGCATAGCCACACACTGCTATAGGCAGTGCTGGAGCACGCTGCTGCCTGGGGAGCGATGGCTGCCCTCCACCAAACCACGTGTACTAAGTGACGTCCCAGTGGAATAAATTGTCCAATTTCTTATTCATTAATTTGACTTTCCCTTCAGTTCTACATTGGAGGCTAATCATTGGTGACAATCCAACTTGTATCTCAGCTAACAGTGGGAAGTTGATCTCTGGTCACAGACATTGCCTTAGCTAGAAATACTGGCTTTCTTGCTGCTGATTCTCTCTTATCATCATGACCACAGTACTTTACCTACTGTTCCTGTTGTTACTACTGGATTGTGACAGATTGTGGTCACAACCAGTGAGTTGAGAGAGATTTTTAACCCTCCAGAAGCAGATCCAATTGGCTGTACATGGTGCTGGGAAGATTCTCCAGGACACATCTAATAACAGACACAGACAGTTAAATGGCCTTCAAGAATCTGTTGTTGCCTACATGGGTGCAAGAAAGAACCAGACGTTTATAAAGTCATCTCAAAGTACTTGAAGTTTCCTCCATGTATTATCCATCTCAGTATTCAACCAGGAAAAAGCACTTCTCTTTCTACGAAGGAAACAAGAGAAATATCCCTCGATGTCAGCTATGTCTAGACTGCCTTCACTAGAGCCAGCTCGGGGCCTCCAGCAGTAACCCATCCCTTGTGCTGCAGCTGGAGCACGTGGGCTGCAAGCCAACCACCACTCCAGCACACTTCGTGCAAAGGGCCACATCACAGCAGGGCTTCAGCTTTGCCGTATATTCACCACTCATCCAGGCTGCTGATGGAATAAACCTGAGAGCAGAAGACCAAACCCAGGCCTTCCCTGCCCTTCACAACTGACTAACCAAGGAAGCAAAGGGCTTAGGGTGTTCCAGTCCCTCCTCCACACCAGACACCAGAGCGGTGCAAGACCTCTAACCAGAAGGCTGACTCTATGCTTTCTTTTCTGAATCTTCCCCTAGCAAGGGTTCAAGACAATTTTTATGGAGGCTTCTCATTCCCAAGCCTGGTGCGCCTTTGTCCTGTCAAAGCGAGCTGCATCTGGAAAAGCACGCTGCTTCCAGAGCCATGGGGCACTGTGGGCACAAAGTCTCCCAGACATGACAGAATGGTCCAACAGAGGGGACCCTGGCCATGCCTGGCAGCCCACAGCTGCCCCTCTGACCCTTCAGAGATGCACCCTGAGACCTGTCTATGCCCCCTCCATGCCCAGAGACAGCATTGCTAGCACAAAACAAACCCAAAGTGTCAGAAGCCCTGAAGAGCCCTGAGAAGAGAGAAAGAACATAGACATTGAGCAGATCAAACAATATCCCACTAGCTTACCCCACTAAAAAGCAGCCAGTCTTCAAATAGAAACGGTGCAAGTAAAAATAACAATACGGTGCAGAGGCATGAACAAAAGGAACCACAAAGCAGAGGCTGGATCGCTCACTGTCCTGCCTCCTCAGAAGTGCCAACCCACTAATCACAGCAGGGCACTGCTCAGCACAGTGCACAGCTGGCCCTGCCTTTGTGCTCTGACGGATCTCCCCAAACCTCAGAAAAAGCAGCTGCACCGCCACCGGCTTACAAACACAAGTCAGGTCAATAAGCTCAACTCAAAATATTCCATTCTAGCCCAGGTTTGTTTGATTATGCAATGTTTTATCAGCACATTCCTCGTGAAATAGAAAAAGGCTTTATGCTTTCACCTCCTCACAGGTAGCAGGATGCAGAACATGGAATTCAAGAAGTTCAAGACATCCTTCCATCACTTTTCAGCTCCTCTTTGAAGTCCTCAGAGGACCTCTTTAGAGACAAAGAGAATATTAAGCTGGAACAACTTCTTCGCTCCATTGAATGTTGGTATTGCCCTAGATTTTGACCAGCTGATAGATCTTCTAGAAAGCAGTCGTGGATTTATTAATGGTTCTCAAAACCTGCCTCTGAAAAACAATTTCCACGGTATGACCAGCATGGTAATAAGTCTGAAGGTAAATGCAGGTCTGGGGCCATATTGGTTTCTAATATTCAGCTTTAAGAATCAGATTACATGTTTGTTCAATAGCAATAAACTTCCAGAGTTTTATAGAGTCATAAAAACACTACAACTGCTTCCATTTATGGCCTGCATATAATTTACTTGGGTAGGTTTCCTCTCTAATGGTGCAGTGCAAGTGATTTGAGTTCTATTAGCTGGAAACAGTACATCTACATTTGCAGAACTCTCATAAATAATTCTCCCCGATGGACAGCATCCCGTCCAGACTTGTTGTGTAAGGCAAGGGGAGGAGGGCTGGGCTGAGGGGTTAGGGCAGGAGAGAAAGGAGGAGTGGTAAGATTAGGAAAGGGATGTGAGGACACCACAGAAATTAGGAATTCAAGGATCCTCTTTTTGCTGCTAGTATCAAAATCCCATTTTCCTGTTTAATTTGTGTGATGCTTTGAGCTCGAAATGTATCCACAGTTCACGCCAGACTGCAGGCTGAACTCATTCTGAGCCTTGCAAAGCCTCATTTGAAATGGTATCTCCCAGGACACAAAGAGCTCCTGAGCGCTCAGAGATGCACTCAGCTCCCGGGAAGCTTTAGAGCAATAAATGAAATGTTAGGCTGACTTACAGCTAAGTGAATTATTTGGTCTCAGGTACAAGAACAGGAGAGCAGTATCTCAGCTTTAAGACCCTTCAGCCATAGCAGAAGGGTCAGCCTGCAGTAGCAAAGGGAGGATGTATCACCATGCATACACCCAAGGCAGAGGCAATGCCATCTGTTATGTCTGTACAGCAGCTAACGGTTAAATTACTGTGTCAGGATACTGATTGCAGCGGGGCTGTCTGCCATCCATCACTGTAAATGACATTAAAGGTAATGACACTTGATTTTCATAGGAAAACAAATCAATTAAATAACATCAAGTCCTTTCTGATGGAATTATAAAGCAAAGGGTTAGCAAGCGCGGGTCACATTTTTTTAATGCATAACTGGAGGAACTCAAGGATACCCAGTATAGATTTGCTTTAATTCGTATTACTAGTCATGTGACTCTGATATGAAGTCCAGTGGTCTGATACCACTTCTGTGACACAGCAGAAGGAAAAACCCCACTGGCTCTTAGACATTGCTGTTCTGGCTCTGGCTCCAATGACTTCAGAAGATCCCAGAACTATTTCACCTAGCAAAACAATGGCTCAAAGTCAACGTGATGATTCTTTAAAATACACTGGCTGAGTAAATAACAGCGACCAAAAGGGGTATGTAAGCTAGAGGAGAATGCTAGACTAGGATCAAAGTTGTCATGAATACATTTAGATTGAATGGCAGAGAAAATAACAGAACATTTAAGGAATTACCTCATGGAATGACTTCCTGAACACTGCACTAAGGGCAAGGAACATGAATTATCTTCAGGTAGAAAAAAGTTTAGGAAAATTCACAAAGCAGAATATGGGTCAGCCTAAGCTAATAAATGAGATTGGGAAATGTGAGTTCTTACATGACTCACTTGCCACTCTACTAAAGGAAAGTGGAGGATGGAAGGTGTCTTGGTTGTCATTCACAGATTGTATTTATTTGTTTCACATTTATTCTGCACTGAGCTGTCCTGACAGATATTTCTGTGACCCCACGTTCTCTTTTCGTGATAGTAAGGCTTGTGTAATGGAAAAAGGATTTATTTCAAAGGAATTTAATGTCAAAAATGGAATCAGACAAGGAGTTGTGGACTTGTACCTACTTTGTTCAGCTTTCAGTCCTCGGGATTGCCAACCTGAGCTTTCTTGAATCATGAAACTGAAATACCTGTTTACTAATGGCAATTGCTACATGCTACGAGGTCTTAATTCTTCCACAGCCACAAGCATGTCTTACTATCAGAAGCCAGAGGTCATTTTCTTCCTGTTCTAAGCCAGCCTCACAGTGAATGGCATTAGACTGAAAGAAACCAATAAACTGATATAGGTAATGTTCTCCTTCAGCTTTATTCACTGAACTGTATTGGATAAATGTCACATTACAGCCCGATGCCACGCCAAACAGAAAAATCACTCAGAGAACCTGCAAGAGTAAAACCAGTTCTTAACTTGGTTGCACCCAGCACAATCAGTGTGCAGTATGTGATGGAAACATTATTGTAGAGAGCCAACTACAGCAGTCATCATGATGTACTTATATTCAGCACCTACACTGGGCTGGAAAAAAAAAAAAGAAATTTACTGCAGTATGTTAAGCTTCAAAGAAGGGGCACTAACTGAAAATTATTCCTTATTGTCTCTCTCCTTTAAAAAGAGAATAAAAGAAGAGTCTGAAAAGTAACATCCTTGTGTATGGTGTAGAAACCGAAGATACCACACTGGGACTTTAAGCAAATGCATATCAGTAGCCAACAGCACTTTAGAAAGACCGAGGGAAACCAGGTTGACTAAACACAAAGGCAAAAAGAGTGTAGAAATACAAAAGGACAATCAAGGTTTAGAGAAATAAGTGCACAGCAAAAAACTAATACAATTTTTACAGCTGTTTTGACTATGGAAGAGGTCGAGGAAGCTCCTGCATAGCTCCTCTTTATAAGCGGACACATCAGAGAAGCTTTCTTATATTAAAGGAGGTCATAAAGCATATCAAAAGGTATTGTAAAAAATCATCAAGACCAAAGGATATTTGCCCAAGAGTACCTGAGGAACTCCACTGTGAAACTGCTGAATTAATGACTGGTGTGCAAGCTGAAATGTAAAAATGTGCCAATGTCAAGACACGTGAAGGTAGATAACATGGTTTCAGTTTTTAAAGGAATCCCGCACTACATTTTGAAAAAAGGCTGGTAGCACATCTGTACCATTCTGTAGAAATTGAAATAGGAAAGAGAATCCATGGGCAAACAAAATATAATGGGAAAGAGTCCACACACTTTCTTAAAGGGAAATGGTGCTTTACAGCCTGGTGTATTCAACAGACAGGGGGAGTAGGGAGATCAGGTGATGGTGTATTTGAATTTCTAAAGGCATTTTAAAAAGCCACCAAAAAATCTTAAAGACATTAAGCTACCACAGAACCAGGAAGAAGGCCTTCACACAAACAAATAATTGTTTAAAGCACACGTAACGTGTTGGCAATTATATGATCAACTTTCGTATGTGATGGTGAGTCCTAGTGAAATTAGCAGTGAAAAAATGTTAGAAATTATGACAACAAAAGACAAAGTGCCACTGTGCCAGCAAGCACATCCACAATACAAGCACCAGCCGACCCTTGTGATCCCTGGCTCAAAAACAGTACAACACAAAACAGAGGGCAGAAACTGTGAAGAAAGGTTCAAAGTGATTTCTATTCACAGAGCAGCTGCATACACTATGGTTCTTCATTTTGAAAGATATTTGGATGGGGAGAGAGAAAGGTGAGATAGACGTTACAAAAGCAGGAGAGGAAGGGAATGGCCATCTGAGGAGTGATTGTTCAGCTATCTGTTGGCAAGTTCAAACTAAACAAAAGGAAGGAGGTTCTCCATGCAAAACAGAGGTACCCTGTGGAATTTACCATAGGTGGTGCTCAAAATGAGACTGGGCAGGCTCATGCTTTGTTGGGAGCTGTGAAATACTGGGTCCTGGTAGTTCTAGAGCTGCAGGTAAGCCAGGGCTTGCTCTATTCTTTTATCTGTTCCTTAACATCCACCATACCTCATACTCACAAAGAATGCATTTGCTATAAAACCATTCTGAAACACGCAGGTTATCTATTTGCTGTCGATTGTGTGTCAAGGCTTTGGACACAATACCATATTATCCAGCAAGCTGAGAACTTCAAACAGTGCTGGACACAGTGGGGACAGAGGTGTCAGCCAGTGTAAACATGTGGGAAAACACTGAATGCTTTGCAATAGCCTTACCAATCACACCTTTCTGCAACAGTCATGTACTCACAAAGATCTCCATCAAGTCCTTTACAGATTGCTTGAAGTAAAATTCTGCTTGAATACAAACCCACGCAGAGGATACCAGTTTAACAACATCCTGTAAACCTTCCTAAATGTTTTCCATAATAAGGTGGAGAAAGAGCTTCAGACCAAGACATTCGAGTCGCATCTATTTATGATGCTCTCAACTCCTTTAAGGTAAAACTACCCATACCAGCTGGGAGTCCATAGAGACTAAATGACTATACCACACCACAGAAATGATCTGAATCAGCTCTGATGGACCAACTTTCATTGTATGAATCCTCTGCTTCAGAACTTCCTTTGGTTGCCTGTCAAGTTCAGTACGGAGTGATCCTGAGTCATAACCTGACTCCTGAGAGCGTAGCTTTTCCTTCTCTCTTCTCTGAAGCACTGAAGGCTGGGAGGAGAGACACACGTGCAGGGGTAAGGAATTACACTGAGATCAGCATTAACAGATTTTAGTGATTTCAGTGCCTCTTTCTCTTAGGTTCAGGGTTAAAATCTTCTCCAGGTATGGATTTTTATGGAATTTTCCCTATGATTTTAATTCTGAGTACTGGTGGGTGAGTTCTTCCCCCTTCTCCCGATCTGTAGATTACAGCCCATGTTTATGGATCACAGAAAAACAGTTCACAAGAGTTTCCAAACCACAGCAGAGGATGTTGGACATCAGCCAACCCTCTCACTTGCCCTGAGCAATATGGGGATGCCTGGATCAACAGGAGCTGGCCATTGGAACCAAGCTCTGGTTTCATCCTGCCAGTACCAAACAGAGCAGGTCAATGGAAGCTCTTGTTCTGAGTTATGTGATCATTAAAGATGTATTAGTATCCACTGATCATTTTATCCCTTGAACTCCTACAAGAATTCCTAATGAGGAAGAACTTATAAATCAAGAGATTAATATGCAATACAAATTGCATATTAAAACCTTGCGAACAATACTGGTAAACTTGGTTGGTATTTCCCCGTTGAGAGTGAGACATTTCCAGCAATTGGTGCCTTCAAAGCAACCCTAGAGTGACCCAGAGGTAGACTCATCTTATTTTGTGATTAAGTACCTCAGCACACTGAAATATGAAAAAGTATAAAAAGATACATCATATTTTCAGCAAAAAATTACCCCTTAACAGACAAGGTTTCAACACGGTCTACCTAGTGCAATGATAAAATGACTTGTGTGTGATCTTCAGAAAGAAGAACAAGGTATTTGTGAGTTATTTTACACCTATACAAAGTGTTGGTGGGGCTAATGGTGGAATAATACATTCAGTCAAATGAAAAATTGAAGATGGTATCCTGAACAGTGATATGATTATTTGAATGCTAGAAAATGACATTTTATGAAAGAGCTCAATACTTTCTGATTATTAAAAAAAAAAAGCAAAAAAAAAAAAAAGGAAAGATTCAAAATGGCTTGCTAGATGGTATGTAAACAGCTTCTGAAGGGGAGAACACAGGAAATTAAAACATGCTCTGAAAAGAACCAGAGGAAGTGATCATCATCCAGCAGGTGAAATGCAAAAATTCCAATCAGGAAGAAAAGCACAAGTGACTGGGAGAGCCTCCCTGTGAGTCAGAAGGGCAGACCCCATCAAAGAAACCTGGATGCTGTGCCGGATGACGCTTTGGTCAAATACAAGTTATCAGGCTCATTCTACAGCCAACTGGACCAGAATCCCTCAGAACAATAAATCACACTAACTACTATGAGGTTCTTTCAAGCCAAAAGCTATCAATTTTAGATCCAAATGTTATCTTGAAAGGACACTAACATAGCTACTTCAAGCACAGAGCATTCAGAAAATGCCAGAAATGGAATACTATTCTCTGCAACATCACCTCAGTCCTCTCGAGAACATCCATGGGCTCTGACAGTGTGATCTGTTGTTTCTTTCCTGTGCTCTTGCTATTTTTCCCCAAAATGTTTTCTTTTCTTCAAGGGCAGTGACAGATTTGCTGCCCCTGGAGGGAGTCAGGGCCGGGCAGCTTCCAGCCTGCCACTGCCTGTCCCTTAGCAGCACCTGCAGTGCCTGCCCAGTAGGGAATACCAGCACTCCAGTTTGTTTTATTTCATTTGGGGATGAAGCTTGAAGAGGGAGGCTGGTGTTGAATGAGACACTGCAGAATCACAGCAAACCCAAGTGCAGAAATAATTTGGATGCAACTGATGAAAGTGTTCCCGCTTGAAATACCAAGGCCCAAACAGCAGGCCTCAAACCAAAGCTGACCTCCAGATGGATCTCACAACCCAGCGTTATACACCATCAGTACCCGATCCTTAGCAAAACATGTATGATCATTAGCGCAATATGTATCTTGGACAAAACATCTTGTTAGCAAGAGATGTAGCTTAGATAAAGCGTGATGAGAACACATTAAACTTCCCTTTTTTAGAAGCATAGTTTCAAGGCCTACTAGTACACAAACTCCTTGGATCCTCCTTGAGCCCTGGCCAGGCTGGAGGTGGAATCCAAAGGGAGAATGAAGCCAGATGTTTCCGCCTCGTCGTAATGTAAACTTCTTTATTCAACAGTATAAAAGCTGGAGCCTCTTGCAGCAAAGTTGGAGCCCTCACCTAAGAGTGGATGCACTGCAAAGGACCTCCCAGTTGCTGGGAAAGGCTCTCCAAATCCTCACTACCACCAGGGATCCCCAGCAACTGCGGATCTGGAGGATGGTAAAGTATCAGGGGAATTGGTGATGTATCTTTCTGAATCACTGTCCTCATGCAGCAATGGTTAGGCGCATTGCCTTGTTCTGTATTATTCTTGCTGCATCGTTTCACTTCTTATCTCATCACTTTAAACTTAAGTAAACATACTGCTTTAACCTGGTGTCTCTGACCTTTGTGCTGACCCTGTCTAAAACACTGCTGCAGAATATTTTTTTCTATTTGATTGAATGATTTATTAAAAAAGAATCATTATTCAGTTCAACATTAACATAATTTCCTGGTTTATTTGTTTTCTTCTCCCCACCTCCTTGTGGAGGCTCTATTGTCCCCTTCTGGGGTAGAGTAAGGAACCAGACATTATACCACCATAAGAAATTGTATTATAAAAGGGAAATCTATGCTTATCTTGAGTCAAAAGTAGTACTTTGAGAAGTAAATATTTATTTCAGCCAAAAACTATTTTGTCTTGCCTGATAGTCGGACTTTGTGGAGACGCCCCTTGATCACCTTCAACTAAAACGAAGCAAAGGCCTGTGCACTCATCACTGGTTGCAAAGGGACCCGGTGGTGACCAAGACTCAGCTGATCTGCAGATGTTTAAAGCATCGGATGCTTAAAGTTCATAGAAGGTGGGCACTGGAAGACAGCATAATAAAAGGCTGGGGAATGTTCCCTGAGCACTGCCTGGGAACTCTAAAGGAGCTCAGCCTGGTCCTCAGTGGTGTCAGCCCCTCACTGGCACCCTCAAAACATCCATTGTCTGTCTCACTCTCTCACCCAACTTCTGCAAAAATAAGACTGTAGAATTGCTTGGGTTTATTTGCTTGTTTACTTCACAGAAGCATGGGATTCACCTGTGAAAACGAATGTAAAATCAGTTGCCTCTCTCTCAGCTGTTTTCCTTGGGTGCCCTTATTCTATGTGAAGAGAAGCAGACACGTTAAAGAGAAGAAAGTAGGATCTGATTTTGGTATTTATTTTAGGGTGAGATTAATTAAACTTCACTGGCGATATGAACTAGCTCTCTGCTGACTATAAGCATGTCCAGTAAGACTAAGCCTGTGTAGGCATGTACCTCTGCTTGAGGACCACACAGAGCTATGAACAATGCCAGTGAGACCTGCTATGGAAACACAGGTAACCAACAAACGTGAAAGTGCTCAGGAAAGCCAGGGCAAGGACTTGAAATGTAAAACAAAAAAATATTTGACATTGTGGCTTATTGTGACTTTAATGCTTATCAGTGCTTCTCTTCTCCCTGTGTAAAATGAAGGCATTAATCCAGGCTCACCCATCAGCTGTATTGTGAAGATATATTCATTAAGCTTTGTAAAGAAAGAAGATTCTTGGTGAAGCACCAGAGAAAAGCCCCATAAGAAATTAATAATTCTGTACTCAGTGGTGTATGCAGTAAATAATGCATTGAGCCACACGCTGAACGATGAGACTAAATGAAATATTGAAGAGTTGCTCTTTCAGCGAGCAAGTCTATTCTGTGCAGCAGGGATTCTGTCTAAAGACGAGAAGTGATCACATATTTAAGACTGTATTACAATGCATGCATGCATACGAGGACGCTAAATGGAAATGTTGCAGGTAGCCTTAAATCTGACCCTTCCTAATTTCTGAGTGCTCGACTCTGTGACCTTGAAAATGGGTTATTAAAATTATGTTAGGTTTTTGGGTTTGTTTTTTTGTTTTTTGGTTGTTTTTTTTTTTTTTTGGTGCTACTTCCCCTGTTTTGTTATGAATTTTTTGAGTGAAGAACAGCTGTTTTACAGATGGCAGCAGAGACAAGTAATCCCTAGCTGGGGCCTGAAGGACAGCTCAAAATCTTGAGCTCGCTGGGGAGTATATAAAACCAGACAAGAGAGTGGCACAGGTCAGACAGGAGAGGTGATATTATTCTATGTATTACATATGGATAACTTCTCTGCCCATCCTAGTCCAGCATCAGCAAAAAATAGAGGCTTGAAAGCCACCGTAATCACAGCACAGCACCACCCAAATTCTCAATCACACCTAGATGTGCTTTTTGTCTTAGACATACATAAAATCCTGCCTCCAAGAGCACACACAGCCTGACATGCTGTAAGACTGAATTTTTACTCTGCGGGCATTAGGATCTCAGGCTACGTTCATTTTTAAAACAAGTGCAAGGCTAACGCTTGTTTGGGATTGTAGAACTGAGATGTGAGGTGGGCTCAGTACTAACCTGAATGCAATTAACATGAATAACCAGCCAGGAAACTACACATTCTCCTGCCTTCACCTTCCAAGGTGATAAATGCTCTTATATGGCTCTGGGATTGCTCTTAGGATTTTAAGATAAATAAAGGTTTACAAAGAAACATCATTTTTACATTAAAAACTCTATTTTTCCTGTATTATTGTATTTGCACTCCAACTTTGCATTAAGCCCCTGCATTTCCACACCACAGCACATT
Source organism: Numida meleagris (assembly GCF_002078875.1). Lineage (NCBI taxonomy): Eukaryota > Metazoa > Chordata > Aves > Galliformes > Numididae > Numida > Numida meleagris. The sequence goes on from NC_034422.1 coordinate 10,970,916, forward strand.
ACTCATCCTCCCACACACCTAACAGGCAGACAGAAAAGCAGGAATCCTCTGTGCTTTCTGCATTTCCCTTTCCCTTCTACTTTCTCCCCTTTTCTCCACTCATCTTGCCCATCTCCCAGATCTTGTCCCATCCTTCATCTCTTTCCTCCTTCCCCTTCTTCTGATGCCCTGCAGTTGCCATCCAAGCCCACACTGCTGGGTCTGGTGCCTCCTGGCTGCCACTTGATCCCACCTGGAGAGCTCCATGATGGAGGAGTGGAGAGATCCTGGTGTTAAGGGCAACTGAAGAGCAGTGGGGAATCTTGCAGGTGGGTCCTGCATGTGGCTTTGATGTCGAAACCAAAGAGCACTCACAGAGCATTATTTTTGCTCTCGCCATCCCAGCACCTTCACCTCTTCCTTACTTCAGCATGTCACCTCGACACTGTTAGCATGGCACTGAGCATTGTGCTCCTCAGCCCAGGTTCCCTGAACAACCACATACTGGTTCATTTCAGCTTTATGCTGTCCTGTCCCTCTCGGCCTTGTGCCTCTGCACATCCCCACTGCTACCACATCCACACTGCCTGTCATAGAAACACAACTCATCTCCCTCCAGGCGATGCACAGGGAAAAATGTTTTATCATAGAATGGTTTGTGTTGGAAGGGCCCTTACAGCCCCCCAGCCCCAACCCCTGCCCTGGGCTGGTTGCCCCCACCAGCTCAGGCTGCCCAGGGCCCATCCATGACCTGGAGCAGCGCTGGGGATGGGGCACCCACAGCTCTCTGGGCAGCCTGGGCCAGCGCCTCACCCCCTCCCAAAATAAAGCCATGGATCAGTCCACAACAGAAATGCCCAGTTCAAGCATTCAGATCCTACCAGGCAACACCTAATAAAACAGACGTATCTGTAAAATACAAATATTTGTATGTTCACTTGTCTCAAACCAACCTGGAACAAAAGCGACATCTGCCCACACAGCCACCTTCTGGGGGTCAGGGGCAGGCTGGGAGGAAGCAGGATGCTGTGAGCTTCCTCTTTGCAGTGCCCTGCCCTTCCATTCTGATGGAAGCACAACTAGCTTCAGCATGCAGTCTGACCTAGCTGCTGAGTTGCTAAAAGGGTATAATGAGGTAAAAGGGGTACAGCCCCTAACATTAGTGAGTCTCGACAGAAAAAAAGCTTCACTGCTCTGCCATGGTGGAGCAGGGGAAGTTTAACTGTGAGGCACGCAGCTCTTGCGCCCAGTAGGCCAGACCCAGGTAGGCAATCATTATCTCATTCCACAATGAAATCCGTTACTATTAATTCAAAAAAGAAAAATATCACATATTCATTGTTTTTCCTATCATGTTTCTCTTCCAGTGCACATACATAAATAGAAATGAAAGAACAACTAACATGCCTTTAGTTACTGTGCTTGTCTGTTTTCCAATCATAATTCACGATCTGCTTCAACAAACAGGAGAACAAACATATTTGCTTTTGATAAATTAAAACGGCCTGGTGCACTTCTTTATTACATTCCTTTCTCTTTCTTTCTTTTTTTTTTTTTAGAGTTTTCTTTTGGGTGATTCTCTTTGCTTGCTCTCCTGCAGTGGCCACATACTCAATCTAATCTTGGGGTCTCCTGCCCTGTGTAGGACTCAGGCCAAGATTCCAGCGCTGGTGCTCAGCATCTGAAAATGAGCCAAAATTTCATAAATCCAAGCACAACTGGCAAAGAAGAACAGGAGCCTGCAGTGATCCAAGGGGAGAAGGGAAGGATGCTCTCCAGCCCAACAGACAGAGCAATGCTCTTCCAACTTGCTACCAGGAGCTGACGGACATGACCCAGCCAGCAGATGCCTCCCAAACCTGAGAGACATCCTGATTTACAATGTCTACCATGAAGATGTTGACAGCTAAGCTGGTCTGTTTTGAATGCCATGAGACCCAAGGAAAGAAACAGTTTGTGAGGCAGCTACTTCAGATGCCTCCTTCAGGATGAGTTCCAGAGCCCACAGCTCTGACCACATCCCCTGGCCAGATTATCCGTGGGGTAATCAGCACTCTGGTGTTCTTGGTTTTCAGTATTTAGCCCTCACACTCCACCAAGTGTAGATCAGTGGAGTACAGAAAGACCATGAGCTCCACAAGTGCAAGGGAGAACACTGGACACTCTGCCCTGCCAAAAATTTCTGTTAGACCCTTCCTTGCGTAAGGGACTGTTGTTTTTTTGTCTGTTTGTTTTTGTTTTTTTCTCATTTATTTATTAAGCAGGCTCAATTCCACTACCATTTCTTTAAAAGACTAATCTTGCAGAGAAAGACTCTAATATGCCCTTCTCTTTTGCTCCAGACAAAGAAACTTAGCTGGAGATACACTGGCTACAGCTGATCTCCAGTGTCACAAATAAAGCAAGAGTAAGGAAGTACAGCATGAACACAAGAACACCATGTGTTGAGAGCAGTCACCTCCTACCTGCCAGTGCTGGAGTGCTGAGCCTGCCCTGCACAGTGCCAAGGAGAGCTGTACTGCAGGAACAGGAATGCAGTTGCTACCCAGGACTGAGTCCAGGGAGGAACAGTGCCAGGACTGGTGACAGGACCTATGCATCAAGATCACGCAGCTGGGCTGAAAGTGCACTGGTACACCTAAGCTCCCTCACAAATTAAAGGCTGTAGATAAATACCTACAGCATGGGTACGTAGACATGCCAGTGAGTATTAGCAAGGGTATGCAGACATCCTAACAAATATGCGTGGTCCATTTGAAAGCTCTTAAAGAGTCAGCATCCGATACACTTCACAAGTGCATGTATAGTAAAGAAAACCCTACTTGAGAACATCCCTAAAGTGATGCATACCTGGGAAATGGTGGCAGCTGTCCAGTGTATCTCAATGGAAGCCAAAGGGCAGCACTGAGGCAGGAGGCAGCATTTGCTCCCCGAGCCCTGGCAAACCTTCCTTGCTCTGCTTGACAAGGAAACCTCTGCCCCTCCTTGGAGCAGATCAAGTTCCTGAGCTGCTTTTGGGAAAAGCAGTGATTGTAGAAAGCACCACAGAGAGGAAATCGCTAAGTGCACCCAAGTGACTGCAGCACATTACTGAAGCTGCAGCACTGTGCTGCCAAGCGAGACAGCCAGGGAAGGCACCACGCAGAGGGGGTTTCCCAGCAGAAGCACTGGCTGAAAAGGTAATGAACGCTGCACTGTGAGCACACTTGGAAAGAGCTGATTGGCAGCAGGAGGGATTTTGCAGTCCATGAACTGACAGCTGGGCCCATGGAAAGTAGCTGAGCAGACTCATTCACACTTGGAAGCCAGAACTACTTGCACATGGCCCTGGATCTGGAAGTTGGGCTCTGGAGACCATGCAGTGATGCAGAGGATCAGCTGCAGAAGGGCAGCAGTAGGTCTGATGTGTGGGGTGTGAGCACTCTGCCCTAAGGTGCACCCATTTTTTCACTGGAACATTCCTCCACTGGATAATGCTCATTAATTTAAATCAACACTTTTTGGAGGCTTATTATTTTCAAGCAAATTTGTCATTGTTTTCTAGGGCCTTGGATGGAATTTTTGCACTGAGACACATTTGTTCTGAGGAATTCCTAATGGCACAGCACTGAGGGCATTCATGCAGATTGGAAAGGCTGCAAAGTATCCTTGCTTCCACTTCAGCCACTGGCCTGGAACTCAAAAGAACTCATGAGTTTTTGAAGCTGAAATGAAACAACTCAGCCCAAAACGGGAATCATCACATGATGTTGCACCCCAGTACCACAGACCAACAGCAGCAAGTCAGCTGGGCAGAAGCAAAAAGCCTCTTATGAAGGCAAAGTGTCTGAAAGCAATGCCTTTCTGCCAGGTCTGGACTCACGACTGCAGGGGCCAAAGGGAAGATAAAAACAGGGGCTGAATGTTTGGGCAGGTGATGTGGGGCTCAGTGTGCAGACACCAGCATCACCCCCCAGTCAGGTATTTGCACTGAGCAGTGCAAGGCACAGCACAGAGGAGCAATGTTGTCAGCAGGGCGAGGAGTAACAGATGTCCTTGTCCAGAAACCATCAAACACCAGTGAGGCTCCCACTACTGGTCATCAGCTTAAGATGGAAAGAACTCCAGGTGTTTTGGTTTTTTTTTAATGAAAAGGAGAAAAATATAACGACGACAAACACTCTCCGATCTAAAGTACGATTACATTTCAAATGCAATTACGAATCCTTCCGGAGCGTGTGGATGTATTTAGCCTCACAAAGCAGAGCTAATTTATTCATAAGCAGATCTGCAAGGCTGCACAGGCAGAATCCACTCCATATTCAAGGGGATTATTAAACGGGTGGGTGTGAAGGATTTCTTCACAACAGTCTCCAGTGCATAGATACAGCAGGCAGCCGAACGAGACAGAGGAACAGGCAGGCGATGGGCCCGTTTGCATGATGAAAAGATTGTCACAGTGACAGTCCCAAACTGGCAGCACTTCATGGGGAAAGTGGCTGCACAACAGCGTAAGGGAAGCACCACCCTCAGACTGAGGGAGGCAGCCCTGCAGGGACAGACACCTCGGCAGGGTACATGTGTCTTCTCAGCCAGGCTGAGGTCCCTCACCTGTGGGATGCTGAGCAGGTCTTCCTGCAGGGAGCCCCTCTGGAACCGCTGGAAGTCACCCAGGAACATATAGAGGCAAGCTGGCACTGCCACCTCTGTGCCACTTGGAGAGCCAGTAAAAGAGCCGAGAGGCGATGAGGAGCTTTCCAAACTACGTCTCTGCAGCTCCTGACCCCCCTGCCAGTCATCAGTGATTTCAGGCAACTTGGTTGGTTTTGCACTGGATCAGAACAATGGAGATGTTTCAAGGTGCAGGGGAAACGAATGCAGAGCGGCCGACTGGCCCCCGCTGACTGTTTGCACACCAGGTCAGGGCCGACCGCAAGGTGATGAGAAGCTGCTTCTGTCTGTCTGCCAGCTCTGAGCTCTGCTTCCCTGCTGAGAGCCGGTGGCAGCCACGCGCTGCTCTGGGCACAACGGCAGCAGGAGGTGAGGAAGGCTGCAGGAGCTGGCCAAGGCAATAGGTAACATCAGCAGTCCCAGCTGGGATGTTCAGAGGGGCTTCTATCCGCCAGCCTCAAACATCCAGCTGTGCAGGGACAAGAGGCTTTTCTTTTCTTGTCTTTGCAGAGATGCAAGAAAAATCGGTGTTTTCTTCTCCTTTCATTTTCCTCTTTTAAACCTGCAGCTTCTTGAGACTTTCTCAACTTTGCGAAAGTGATGGAGCTGGAAAAGAGAAGAGAATTTGTCACAGTGCCACTTTAACAAATGGGAAACATTCGTAAAGTTTCACAGTACAAAAGGGTAGGAGGAAGGGCAAAAATCACACTTAATATTCCTCGTGAAATAGAGAATGAAAAAAAAGTCCCAAACCAATGTTGTGTATGTGGAAAATGTATCTTGTCAAAACAAGCGACAGTGAAAAAAAAAAAATCCAAATTTTTCAAGTGAGAAACCACCCCCCAAATCCTGCTTTCTCACCAAGCCATTTCTCAGTGTCCCAAAGCTCCCTGGTCAGCTAGGGGTGAGAGTTCTTCCAGCTCTTCCCATGCCCCAGTGCAGAGAAGGGGAAGGAAAACCAGGACCTGCACGGAACACAGAGCTGTGCTGAAGCCAGGCACATCTGCAGGTAAAAAGCAGGATGCTTGGTACTTGGTGGAGGGCAGATGGGGACATTTCCACATAGTGTAAGGGAGACTCATCTTTGGACGAGCGACTGCTAGTAGATCAGGGACTTAACAGCTCTCAGCCCTGAAGTAACTGTGCATGACACGCAGGCCCCACCCTGCCTGGGCCTGACTCCACAAAGACAACGACAATTAATACAGCCTCCCAACTGCATCTTGACAGACGGCAATTGACTGGAGAGCTCTGTCCCTTCACTCTGCCTGAGCAGCTAACGAACCCGATCGAGCCCTGCCTGCTGGTTGTGGACAGCTTGATGGGGAGAACTGCATTAATACCACTGTCAGTCTCTGAAGGGAAGAGGTACGACTTCGGATGTGTTTGAAATCCTTCTAAATACCAGACATTGGAGCCCAAACTCAAAGCAAGTTCGTGAGTTGTAAATGCTTTTCCTTAAGTTTGGCATAATGTGTGTTAAGCAAACCAAGCTGCTGCTGAGTTGGAGTTTGAGCTGTCCCATGGTGAGGAGCAAGGGAAGGGCAGAAAGAAACAACCATAAACTTCAGGTCTTCTCTCCTTTTGGCATTCGGGAATGCTCAGAGGTCTGCATTTCAGGCTTCCCTCATTTTATATCTATCCATGCTGTCCATGGGAAATAAAAAAAAAAAAATGAGGGCAGGAAAATGCACCAAAATTGCCACAGTTACAACTTCAGAGCATCATGGAGCAGATCTAGAGAGCGTGCACTTCCCAACACTGTGATGGGAAATCTAGAAAAGAAACCCAAAGAAGACAAAGCTATCCTCTCTACTACAGAAAGAAAGGAGAGGTCAAAAGCTATTTCTAGCCATAATTTCACACTGCTTTTTACAGGGACCTCCAGTTGTTTCCACTGCCCTTGCACTTGGGTACCTGCAGTGGCCATGCTGCGTGTACAGCACGGTGTAAAAGCGCTCAGTGAACACATGCACCTGACACTGCTTGGTTTCTCAGATGAAGAAATTCTCTTCTGCAGAGATCCCTGCTGTAAGCACTGCGCTGCACATCTAAAGGTATTTCTTGTTTAATTAAGGCTTTTAGCAATGAAGCTTGTGAAGATTTAGGAATACAAAGCAATTACGTTCTTGAGAGATCTAGCTAGTAGTTCTCTTAACTTCCATGATATGTATATGTAGAAGAGTACTTAAGAAAGCAGAAAAAAAGGGCTGTATCTTGGATGTAAGAGAGGAATGATTTATTGATAGGAAACAACACATACATCTTAACAGAGTAAGAAATATAATTGAGCCTCAAAGACCAGGCTGGATGGGGCCCTGGGCAGCCTGACCTGGCAGGGCACAACCAGCCCATGGCAGGGATTGGAACTGGAAGACCTTTAAGGTCCCTTCCACCCAACCATTCTATGGTTCTATGATTCTCGATTTCCTTGATATTTGGGAATAGATGCAGAGGTATCCAGGGACACTACACAGAATTTCAGCTGTCAGCTTGGAAGGACAAAAGCACTCAAACCATGATTTTCCAACATTCACAAAAATCATCAGGTTCCTATGGTGGTGGAATATGTGTCTGCTATGTGGGATTTCGACTCTACCATCATTAGGCAGACAGCTTCACAACATTCCCATGAGGTGCTCTGTGTGACTACAGGGCATGGATCTTTCTACATCTTAGAGGAAATCTCTCAGTTGCCTTCTCTGGAGTTGTCCTTGTTGCTGCGTTGCCTTGTATCTCCTTGCAGGTGATTCCATAACATGCTGCACATGCCTGGCATGCATCCCTGGTGTGTGTGTAGACCTTTGTGGTGCTCCTCACTCTTAATTGGATATAGAGACTCCTCTGAACAGATTAAGATACCACTCATAACTGCCCTGGGCAACCACTGGACCATTACCTCGTATGCGATTTACACCTCACCTTTTACAAACTGCATTGTGTTTGTAACTGGGAGAAATCCTCATCAACTTTTCAGGAGAGGCGTCTATTTTACGCCTTCACAGATTAACTCTGAGGTTCTTTTTGCAGTGTAAGGAGGCAAAACAAACTGTCCAGCAACCTTAGAGGCAGATATGTACGCAGAGAGGCAAACCAGGCTGCTAACACCAGAAGAGGCACTCTTCAGCCACACAGAGAGAGCTTCACATCTAGGGATACAAAACAACCTGAGGAAATACCTCGGAGGGGTTCCTGGTGTAGAAGGGGGAGGTGAACTCCCTCCCAGATGAGAAGAAGCAAATGTGTGCTGCCACCAGGAAGGAGCCTCAGGCAGACACTACCATGCTGACCTCTTCCCAGCGGAGGCAAACCTCCTGTGGTTTCTGCCAAAGCCCCAGGGTTTTTCCTACCTGGCTGTCCTAGGAAAGTAGAGAAGCCATATCAGGGCTCTTACCAGATGGCAACCAACCATTATATGGCAGTTTTCTGCTAAGTCTCAATCACTCCTGCCTGAGAAAAATATGCAGAAGGGTACATATTTTCCAGAAGCTTTTGTAATGTGAAGGAAATAACTATACAGGAGCCTAGAGAAAGCCCTACGACATGCAGGAAATGTAAAAGAATGACCAGGAATGACCCGCAGGCTAAATCAGCAGCAGCAAAACGAAGAACAAAAGTGAAAAGTAGGACATCTTGCTAAGGAGAGCATTGTAGAACAGCATAGATTAGCAGAGACAAAGTCAGAAAGATGAAGCCTAAAGGAAGTACTGCTTATAAGGGGGTGAGGAGTCAGAAGAACACATACAGAAACATTTTGGAAGTGAGAGACAGACCTTGGACAGCACTGGTTACTAGTCAACAGGGAGGGAAAGGTCCTATTGATAAAAAGGATTAACTGAAATCACTTGTGGTAAAATTGATTACCTAACAAAGGCATTAGGCTGTTCACAAATGCTTCACAGCCATCCTGGCTTGGAGAAATTCACCATTCTGCAGCCAATTCTCAGACACTTGTCATTGCAACAGCTCTGTGGTTCGCACTGAAAGTAAGAAGGGGCTCTCCAAAGGATTTAAAATGGCAGAGGACAAAGATGAATCAGAGAACTAGAGACTTAACACCTCCCAGAGAAGTGCAGGTCCAAGTACAAAATCATACCATTTTTCAACAGCCAGAAGACAGGTAGGTGGTAACAACAGCAATGCACTTGTAAGGAAACGATTACATCAAACTGATGCAGTTTCCATCTGTGACAGAGGAGCAGACTCTGCAGAGAGGGGAGACGCAGCAGATATGATGTATCTTGATTTTAGGAAGACTTTTGCCCACAGGCTCACATGACATTCAGGGGAGGCCTGACAGCGGCCTCCCAATACTTAAAAACAGGAGGGAAATCAACTTTTTACGTAGGCAGGTAGTGATAGGACAAGGGGGAGCAATTGTAAACTGAAAGAGGGGACATTTAGATTAGATGTTGGGAGGAAATTTTCACTGAGAGGTGGTGAGGTGCTGGAACAGGCTGCCCCATCCCCAGGGGTGCCCAAGGGCATGCTGGATGGGGCAACCTGAGCTGGGGCCTGATTCAGTGGCTGGCAACTCTGCCCACAGCAGGGGGTTGGAACTGGATGATCTCTGAGGTCTCTTCCAGCCCAAGCCATTCTATGACATCCCCATCAGAAAGTTGAGCAAATACAGGCTGGATGAAAGCTCTGCTGAGAAACGTAAAGGCTGCGCTCAGGGAGCAGTTACCAACAGTTGACTGTTAAAGCGAAACAATGAGGCCGAGGGGATTTTGTGGGGCCCAGGTCACGTAGCAGTCAATAGTCTTATTACTACCTTAAATGATGGAATGAAACGTGTGGCTGTTGTGTTTGCCTTAAGATGAAAGGCACTGGAAGCATTTCAGTAGAAGAGATCAGAATTCAAGATGTTCTTGACAAATTGAGAGAAACAGGAAAAAAAACTTTATGCACTTCAGGAAGGACAAATGCACAATTATTCGGGATGGAATGCTTCCATACGAGGTCAGACTGAGAGCTGGGGCTGTGCAGCCTGGAGAGGAGAAGGCTGCGGGGAGAGCTGAGAGCAGCCTTCAGTATCTAATGTGGGGCCATAAGAAAGAAGGGGACAGGCTCTTTAGCAGGGTCTGTTGTGACAGAACAAGGGGAAGTGGAGACTGGATATAAGGAAGAAGCTTCTTTAAAGGGAGGGTGGTGAGGCACTGGCACAGGTTGCCCAGAGAGGTGGTGGTGCCCCATCCCTGCAGGCACCCAAGGTCAGGGGATGGGGCTGAGAGCACTGATGGAGCTGTGGGTGTCCCTGTTCAGTGCAGGAGGGCTGGACTAAATGGCCTTTAAAGTCCCCTCCAAAGGTCTCTATGGTCTAGAGGACAGACAGCTGAGAGCAGACGTGGTGGTTTATAAACAAAGGGTGGGAATTTTTTAGTTCAGTGTGTGCTGAAAGTACAGCACAGCACAACGTGGTTAGACACTAGAGAGAGCTGTCTAGTAGGGAAGCTAGTGAGAAGTGTAGGAGGTTTTCCAAGGGGAAGTATGTATCCTTCACCTCTGCGGCATCGTAAGATCAGGGTGAGCAAAAACAAGTTTCATGCAAGTTGCTCCTGCCTTTGCCTGGAACGTGGCTTGAAGGAGCACCTGAATCCCTTCCGTTCTGGTTTTCAGTGGTTTTCATGTTGCAGAGGAAAACAGAGCTCAAGGAAACTGCAGTTTTCTGCAGCCACACTCCAGATTTGGTTACGAAGACACTACCTTCCACTAAAACTGCTGATTTCTACCATGGCCCTGGTTTTCCCTCAGGGATAGTGGTGCTTCATTACCTTCAAGCTTCACTGGCTCGTTTATTAAAATGTTCCAGTTGCAGATTCACTTCCACTACTCAGTATCTCTTACTTTTCCAATTCCAAGGCAGCCAAACTCCTTTTCTGCAGGCTGACATGGCCACGGGCGGCTGAAATCATGGCAGACCGTCCCCCCCAGGCTTATTCAGGGTGCTACAGAGGGCGGGAATGCCAAGGATTTGTGGGTCCACATGTCCCTAGCAGCCTAGCCCACAGCACAATGGCCCACCCTGTTCTTTCCTGGGGAAAATGACAATTCCTGTTATGTTTTTATTTTAGTTCTGGGTTGGCCTTTTATGTTCTGGAACACAGCAAAACCAGCATTTGGAACAACTGCACAAAAAGGAATGGCTGTCTTCTACTTACAGATGCCTTAAAACAAAATGAACCCTTCCAGGATGTTTTTGCTGGAGTGGCTGTATCCAAGCTGTGTTAATTGAAGACTGCAGTTTTGCATGTCCTAACCTGCACTGCCGTGCCACCACACTTCCAAATGCAGAGCAAAGAGCAGCACAGGCTGAAGCAGCACAACCTCAGCTTCTCTCTATGGGGTTTGCCAATGTAGCTACTAACAACCAAGGCCAGACACTTCTTCTTGCACTAAGGGTCTACAAACCATACCCAAGGTTTTGCTGAGCTGAAGCAGTTTGTTTTCTTCTGTGCTGGTCTTTTTTCTCCTTAGGAGCCTCTACTAGATGGGACCAGTCCTCTCAGATAGCCCACGTGATACCCACAGTGGTTCAGCAAACTCTCTTTTCCCCCTTTTCATCTTGAAAACACTTCCTCCAGGGTTGGTGAAGGGGCGAGTCATTTGTTTTAAGAGACCTTGAGCCAGAAATAGGAATAAAATTACCTTTCTTTGGGATGTTTTGAAGTTCCTGACAAGGGAAAGGAGCCGGCCTCCTGCTGCTGCCTCTTGAAATTGCTCAGCTGCCCTCTTGGTGAGGAAAGGCTGGAGTTTGTGCTCCACTTTCTTCTTTGTGATCAGAGTTATCTTTTAAGACTTACAACAAACGATGCTGCCAGGAAATATTCTTCTGTTTGGCATCAGGACACTGCTGTTCCATATGGGAGAACAGAGCTCTGTGTTATTGGTCTGGAGAACAGCTGATTTTTCAGTTTGACAGCAAAATTGAAAAATCAAGTGGAAAAAAGGTTTGGCTTGGATCACACCGGAATATTATTTATCTTGGTAAAACAACAAAAAGCATTGTTCCATTCAGCATGAAATACTTCATGCAATCCCAAATGAAATGTTTTGCACTTGTAAGAAAAGCAAGGAAAATAAAAAAGAGGTGAGATTCACAAGCCCAGTTTCAACCTCCTGCTCAAGGACTACAACAGCCCTTACTAAGAATGGGAGAGATCCCATCCTCCCAGGAGCACAAAGCCATCACCCCAAGCTGCACCTGAAATTCAATATCAAGAAAATGGTCCCAGTCCTCACTGGCTGCTATTTTTAAATGTCCTCAGGACATCATTCCAGCTCTTGGGAGAGGCTGGCACACTAGCAAAGAGATGTTCATGCTGTTCAGATGCTGATTAGCAATTCAGATGTTTATTTATTTTAGCATTTTAATTTCAGCCCACGAACGTGGATGAAGTGATAAGGAAAGAGAGTGTCTATACTAAATGAATTATTTTTATTTCAGTGAATCTAACCAGGGTACTCCATGATATGCAAAAAGCCATCGTGTTGTTTAGTGAAAGAGGCAAGAGTCCCTTCTTAATTCTAACTGGCAAAGCTATAAATTTGTATTCGAGCCAGTTGAACAAGCCCAAGGACAACATTTTTGAAAGATAATCAGAAGGCTGCAGTATGCTAATATTGCCCCAGCCTGAAAGTAACATAATCAATAAGGGAGAATAACTGCTAGAAATGCAGGGCAGAGGTACTGCAATACAATCAAAAAAGAGCTGAAAAACTTTACAAGTACCCCAAGAAACGTCAGCGTGTGTCTCTGTTCCTCTGAAAGGGAAAAAGCTGAACTGTTTCTCTCCACCAGAAGGTGCCATACACTATGCTGTGTTCCGTAGGGAATGAGTCACTATGAGCGTAACTACCATCTTCTGTTCCTAATTCACAAGGTGAGAGTAGCAGAGGCGTCCTTAAGAACAGCCATATCACAAAATAGCAGCAGCACAGTCTCGGTGGGATGAGGCAGCCCCATGCAAAGCAGTCCTGGAATGCTAAACAAGGAGAACTTGTCTTCCCACAGGCAACAGCATAGCATCAAATAGGCGTCATTGCTGAGGATGCTGTGTGTTTACCTGGCCCAGCATCACAAAGCGTAGCAGCAAACCCTGCTCTGCTCTGTGTGGTGACTGCTCACAGGGAATGGTCACTGCCAGGGAATGCAGCCATGAGGGGGGAAAGTTCTGCACATCCTGGTTATAGAATTTCTGAATGCTGCGGGTTGCAAGGGATCTCTGGAGGTCTCTGGCCACTGCCAAGTTCATTAGCGAATCTTCTTTCTCCTGCAGGAAATCATCTGTAGCTTCTGTCAGCTCCTGGTCTCTCTTTAGAAGAGCTAACAAACTGGAGCAAGCAGCAAACCTCAACAAGAGTCTGCAGCGGGGGACAGCTGGGCATGTCTTGTGGCAGAGAACAGGGCTGCCCTAGAGGCAGCCTGGAGAACTGCTTTTCCCACCTGCAGCCAGAGCATCACTTACTCATCTCCCGTTGCTGCTGGAGCCCATGCTTGGCATCTGCCAAGGAAGCAGCTCATAAACACTGCGTAGGGTGGGCAGAGAACTCACGTGCAGAGCCTTTTTTGATGGAATCTGCTCTGTGTGGCGTTGACAAGACAGAGCAAATAGCAGGCTGGAAAAATAAATGGCTTCTCCAGGAGCTCACAGAACCTAAATTCCAGTGGGCTTGGGTGGAGACGCAAATACATGGCAGTTCAGTAATTTAGCAGAGACCCATTGCAGAGCCAGGCAGTTCTGTTAGCCGTAATTCCTGTCCCCGTCAGGTCAGTCCTTTGCACTAAGCCCAGGAAAGAGAATACATATAGGGAAGTGTCTGTCAGGCAAAGAGCTTTCCCTCCCTCTGCTAACCCTGATGAAGCCTCAGAATCCAGCGTACAGCACAGGCTGCCTCGCAATCTCCGACTAATGCACAAACCATAGGGATAAGCCAACATGGACCTTACATTCTGCCATGGTTTAGCAGAGCTTAATTGGATCATCCATTTTTGCAATATTAACATATCAGGGCTGCAGCTAATCCCTCGGGAAGTCCTGTATGCCGCAGATTAAAGCACTTTTCACAATCTGCATGATATGGTCGGCTAAACAATATTAAGAAACTAAGTCTCCAAACACTTAACTGCTAATTTAATGCAATTTCACAAAGGCTGATGCTTTCTGTGGGTGCTATTGAGATGCATGAACCCACAAGTAGATTCATCAAGATAATCTAAACAAAAGAATCTAAATGTTCCAGGGATGCCTCACTTTAGTTTAAAATACTGTTTCCTTACTGCAACTGGAAGTGCATTATTGAGATTTATTCTAGCAGAAAGAAAAAAAATTCTTTGAAGTATTGGTCCCTCTCTCAAATTGTACATGCACTATTCACAACAGGCTGCGCTTCCAGGCTGCTTCTAGATTCTAACCAATGACATTATTCAGCTTCTTGGATCTACATCCTCAGCAGCAAGAATTCTTTGTTCAGAGACTGAGTTCTGGATCAAGGTCCCCCCAGATTCATGTGTATGGTTCAAGCCTTCAAATCCATATCTGATTACTGTCAGACAACAGCAAAAGGTCGAAATAGACTCCATTGCATGACAGAAATTGCATGGACAAGTCATCAGGCAGTGTTAGTAGACAAGGCTTGATGGAACTCAGCTTATACCAAATCCATTTCTACAGTGCAGAAAAATAGCACAAAATCTGGTCATTTCCTTAAGTTCACGAAGAATGCTGGTGATTATTGGCTGTTGAAGATGGTCCTAGATAACCAGTACAAAGAGGAAAAGGCTTTGATGAAAAATGCAGATTTTAAACTGCTTGCTGCAGTGGTTGAGGGCTGTAAACACTTTAGCATTGGGGATGAAATTTTCTGTTGGAAATTTAAAAAGAAAACCCTCACAAAAGCATGTTAATACCAAAAAAAAAAATGTAAAATGACACAGGGAGGAGATCAATGATCTGGCCACTGAGGGGAACCCAATACTCTCCAAATTTAATTCTAATTACTATAGATTTGTAGCACTAACTAGTCATCTCTCCTCCTTCCCGAAGTGTATCTTTGCTACAGATAATTACACGATAATAATTGCAAAAATTCCTCATATTAAGTCATGTGGGTCTCTGCAGGGAAAACAGTAGGACAGGAAACTGATATCATGGCCATGCTGCTTTAAATGGGTAGGATAATAAGGCAGAGGGGAATGCAGTTTAATAGCACATATTCAACAGCCTGATGTTTGATAGCCCTTAGTATTATAGATATATATCTAATAAATCATCACATGAATCTTTCTCCAGTCAACATGACGCTAATAAATAAGTGGATGCAATACCCTTGGGTAATCATTGCATTGCCCTGAGCAGAGCAGAAGAGCTAGGCTCCCAGGGTGGGGTTCCTTCCTCATGACAATCACTGAAGAATGCTTTGGGAGAGGAATCCAGTGAATGACAGATTAAAGATAGGGATTTTTCCCCTGTCAATAATCCAAAAAGCAAATCTTGCCAACAAGTAGTCAGAAATGAATGGAGATACGGAGAACAACCCTGTGCTGCTGTGTAAATCCATGATGTATTCACTTCTCGAATGTTTTCTGCAATCCTGATCTCTGCATCTCAGAAAGACTGGTGTAAACAGGGGTAGAAAACAGAACCGGGCAGGGGAGATGATGAAGGGTATGAAATGACATCTGTGTGAGAAACAGGTAAATAGACCACGGATCTCCCGCTTGGAAGAGAGGTGAGAATTGTCTGTCATTTCTTCCAAGAAGTATCCTGCAACTATCAGATGGCAAGCTCGAAACGAGCAGAAAATAAAGACTGTCTCCACAGAGTGTGTAAATTGTCTGTGGGATTCACCACAAATTGCTTTCAGTGTTGGAAAATAACACGTTCAAAGGAGTTGGGGCAGATTCGTGGGGGAAGAAAGATCAGCTGGTCCATCCAGGGGAAGTGAGTCCTGAGAACAGACAGCAGACACACAGCCAGCTCTCAGGTATGATGGAAGGGAAGAGGCTTTTCCTGACACCAGACAATACCAGGTGGAATTTGTCTGCCATCCATGAAATGTAAAAAGATTGTTAGAGAGCAAGCCTTAAGTGAGAAAACAGAGCGGAGGAAGGAGACGTGATAAAAGTCCTTTCACTTCTGCTCTGCCTCACTCAGGACTTCCTTGTCTGAAAGAATCTCATTGTTCCACCGGGTGGGCTGTTTGAGGGTTTTGTATTTGCTCTCAAGTCCAGATACCTTTTGGTGTTTTGAGCACGCTTGCTTGAAGGAGAAGGCTCAGACGGATCCACCTGAAAGCTCTGTTTGACTTGGGTTCCCATCACACACATCCCCTGAATCTTTCAGCACCAAGCTTCTTTACCTCTTCCACGAGGCATCCCTGGAGAATGGCCCAGCCAACGAATCAATCACGTTTAAGAGCAGTATCTTTGGAACTTTTAAAATTACCCTCAGGTAAATCTGGCAGGCCTTCTGCTATTCATGGAGATGTGCTGCATAACCATTCCAAAGGCTCAAAGTAACTGCTTTTGCTCAACGTATAGGTTGCACAAGGTATAACCCACTTCTTCATTTTTCATAGGCATTGCCATTCACGTAATAGGAACAATCTGTTGCATGCAGGGAAATGTGCCCTGTTGAACAAAACAAGGCAGGTGGTACAGCAAGGAATGTCCTCTGGCCATACCTTTGTACTGGGCAAAGAAGCCTGGGGGAAATGAGGAGTGCCAGGAAAGCTATGGCCAGACCTTGAGCTCCTTACCATTCCATGCCATGTGTGCCCAACCTGCTGCCTGCTGCCAGGCTGGCTCTGGGCTGCACTGAGCTCTTCCTCTTCTCGCAGCAGTGATGGATCATGTTCTGAACAAGTGCTGCTTCCCCCCAAAAGGCCTCCATCTGTCAGGGGCATCGACCTCCTGCAGCCTTCTGCTTTACTTGCTTAATCAAATTGAGGGCCTCAGCGAGAGTCCCCGCGTGCACTGCAGCATTTCCCCCAGGCCTATGGCTTCCCAGCACCTGGCAGTGAGGAGCTGCATTATCAGTGTGACCTGCAAGGCAGCCAGACAAAGAGGTTTCCAATAAAGAGAGCTGGGACCTCCTTGAAAATTCTCTGCAGCTTGTGGGGTTAAAGAATCCTGCTTATTAACCAAGCCCTCATTCACCAGGCCCCTTGTTTTGCTAAGCAAGAGAGGCAGCAGAACTGGAAACCAGTAACGGAGGACTTAGCCACATGCACCCCAGCACTCAGCTGTGGATTAAATCATGTCAATAATGAAGGAAATGTGCCCAGAGAGTGCTAGAAAATCAGAGTGAAAGTGCACACAGTCCTTGTAGGATGTGCTGGTGTATTATTCTGGGCTTCTGCGTAATGACAGGT
Organism: Numida meleagris; assembly: GCF_002078875.1. Classification (NCBI taxonomy): domain Eukaryota; kingdom Metazoa; phylum Chordata; class Aves; order Galliformes; family Numididae; genus Numida; species Numida meleagris. The sequence continues at coordinate 10,987,920 of NC_034422.1, forward strand.
GAGATAAGGAAATGTCACTCACCATAAAAGAGACTGAACGGGCTAATGGATTCACCGGGAATTGCAGCTTCCTCACTGGGCAAGGTGCATTTCAGACAGAACCCACGCCAGATCAACTCCTTTTGTCCTCCAAACGCTCCTGGATGGATCCTGGGCACTGTGTGTGATTTTACAGCATTTAAAGGAAATTGTCATAAAAAGCAGAAGCTGGAGAATGTCGGGGTCTTCAGGATCTTCCTGGAACGGCTCCTTGCTGAGGTCATTCACATATCCTGGAGAAATATTTTCTATCCCTCTGCCTCCTGAGTGGACTCAGCTCCTGAACAAGCAGAAGAGAGTGAACTGCCCCATTTGCCAGCCAGCGGGGATCTCTCACCTGCAGCTTGTAAAGAGGCAAACAAGATCATGCAGCCTGGGACAAATGCAACGCTGACACGGAAGGGAGCAATTGCAGTTGCACGTTCCTTCAGGCTGGATGCTGACCGTGTAGTGCCCACAGTTCTTCGTCCCCTAAGATGTGTGCTCTTATTGAACACATTATGTCTTGGGAATCCTGAATTTGGGCCATCTCCCACTGATGAGCCGAAGCCCTGGATGATAGCTCATATTTTTGGACCTCAGCATTCCCATCCCGGGCTCCACAGGCTTTTTGAAGCCTGAGGTGTTCTGCTGTTCCTTATTGAGCACAGTTACCTCTTTACGTGCTGCAAAGCAGCGAGCTGCTCCAGAATTGCATCACCCTGCCGTGCTGGAAGGAAGCATCCCGCAACCAAGCTGGAGCAGTTTGGGGTGATTAAAGTTATTACTGGGCCTCTCAAAAGAGCATGGGGACTTACCAGCTGGCAAATGTTGGATTAGGAGGTCTCAGAGTTACCCGCTCCATGCCAAGAATCTCTCAGGCCATATGCCTAAAGGACTTGGGCAGAGAAGGATTAATTGAAATCAGGCTTGTGCAGTAAATTCAAGTGAAAAATCACCCTATAAATGAGGGAAGATCCAAGGGACTATACAGAGTGATTATAGAAGCTGGTGCTTAGGCTTTAATTCAACAGACTGGGGATTTTCTCTTTATTTATAAGGCTAAAGCTCACCCTCCCTCACCCTGAGCAAATTAAAGCTGGCAGAACCCCTGAGAGCCTGGGGCAGCCCAGCTCACCCTTTGGCATGCGAGTCAGAGCTTAGCTCTGGGACACCGAGGCTGCAGGGAAATCACGGTCCTTTATCAGCAGGTTGGAAGGGTTCTGAGCTGGGTGGAGGAAACGGGGCCAGAAATCACACAGGCTGTGCCCTTGGCAAGGGATTGACTTTGCCTCTGGTTCAACAAAGCATTAAGGAAATGGGTGGTGCTGGGAGCTACAGAAATCAGTGGTCAGAGTTCCTGGATCCTTAGGGTCTCACTTCCAAGTCTGCTCTCTAGGAATGACTTCTTTTGCTTCAAGGTGCTAAATAGGACCTATCTGCCCTGCCTACACTTTTCCTAGGGACTCCTCCACTTTTAGGGGCCTGCTTTTTTAAAGGGATTCTGGCTGGAATCAGAGCATCCTTAGACCTGGGCATTAAAATGACATCCGCATTCTCCTTGTTGCTGAAATGCCAACGTCATCTTGGTACTCTAAGTGAAAGACTGGAAGGGAAACCCTGATCCCTCTGAAATCTCTGCAGGCTCTCTCAGTGAAGCAGGACTCCAGGAAAGGAAAATGAAAAGTCTGATAGATAAGCTCAGCCCTGCAATCAAGAGAGCTTCAGCAAAGCACCGCAGGAGGAGGAGGCTCAGTCTGCTGCAAACAGTGCATGTTCCTTATCGCTGTCAACCCACATCAGGGATGAGCAGATCCCAAAGATCCTAGAGTACAGAAATCTTCCCTACTGCAAGGGCCTGCCTGAGAGGATTTGGATTAGCTCCCAGCAGTGAAGAGACTCTTCATTTCCAGGGAAATGGCACCCTCTGCTTGAGGGTACTCGGGTGAGCTCAGTCTCTGCCAAAGAGGGAAGCACAGCACAGAACCCTGTTTGGGGACACGTGGTGCTGGGAGCCTAAACACCACAAGCTTCTGGCAGGCTCTCCTTCCTGCACAGCTGCTAGCGTGAAATCTGTGATGCCAGACATCCCCACCAGCATTATCTCCATCACTCTCTTGTTACCTCAGCTGCAGTGCCAGGCTCATTGCAGCCCTCTGCTCCCCACAGCACTGGGTTGGTGGAGGAGCTGCTTGTGCAGGGAGCAGCCAGGGACCACTCCCAAAGAACCTGCACTTCTCTGCTCCTACGCTCATTCCCATCACAGGTGTCCACATTCAGGCAATTGCATCAAGCCTATTGCCTTGCTGTCATTTAGGGAGTTGCAAGCAAGCACCAAAGAAAAGGGTGAGGCAGGCTGCAGAAAGGTGTTATGCTGTGTCTTGGTTTCAGCTGGGATAGTGTTGGTTTCCTTCCTACTAGCTGTGTTTTGGATTTGGGATGAGAATGATGTTGATAATGAGCAGAAGCAAAGACTTTTTAGCTTCTCACATTGCCCTGCCAGTGAGGAGCTGGGGGTACACCAGGAGCTGGGAAGGGACAGCTGAGCCAAACTGGCCAAAGGGATATCCCATGTCAAATGGCATCATCTGGAAGTATAAAACTAAGGGAGGCTTGGCCTGGGAGCCACCCGGTGCACATTTCTGTGAAGGCTGCAGCAATGGAAGGATCATTACGCCATGCAGAGCTGTGCAGAATGGGGAGGGTAGGGTGAGGCTGCACCCCTCGCTCCTTGTGTTGAGCCCCTGGGCAGGCTGCGAAAGCAAGGGCTTTAAAAAGCACCATGTGGAAAGATTTTGCTTTATTAAACTGGAGATTTAGGTCAAAAAGAGTCAAATAACTAATTCTCAAAGCTCTCTATCCTCTTACTGGATTCCTGCTTTTAATGCCATTTGTCTCTCCTTTTCTATTTTAGCTGGGCATCGCAGTGCTTCTGATTACACGGGGATCTGTGCTAGGAGCCATCTTTTCAGACATCCCTGGGCAGAGTTTCTAGAATGCAAAATGGAACGAATCCAGCAATTTTTCAGCGAATGAAAAACCCAGGGGGATTCTGAGAACATTTTACAAGGTTCTGCCCCTTCTCTGATATATGAACAGCAAAACCTTTGGAGGAAGACAGTGTTTCTGAGCTCTGACAGCCTCTCTGGGAGTACAGCTACACCAGCAATGGGCTTCAGAGGAACTTTTTGGGGAGCTGCTGCCATAAGAGCATGCTGCCTGGCTTCTCAAGGCACTCTGTTGCTCTGTCACTGCTCTCCTGAGATTCTGCTCTTTAAGTCGGGCAGCCTGCAGTGCTGTGCCTGCCTATGGGTCTAGGCTGGAAGCCCTTGAGACATTTGCCATTATTGTGTTAAACTTAGACCTTAATGCAGATGGTAAAAAGTCACCTGGAGGCCTAGAAGGAGATAGAAGTGTAGAACGCAGTTGTTCTGCATTCCAGCTACTGTCTAAGCCCTGAAATCCCTATAGGTTTTGAGTGAGCTTAGCTGCAGTAAGGACTTTCCTTGTATCTTGCATCTAATTTCACAATTCTTACACTATTATAATTACAGTTTTGTCTTACTCTTGGTGTCCTGTGCTGCTCAGAAACCTCTGACAGCCAGGAATTTCAATGCCACCAGTACATGATTAAGGGAAAAAAAAAAAGAAAAAGCAACAAAATACATCTTCTAATTCTATTTCTCTGGCAGTAGTTTGCAGTGCTAAGAGTGATGCTACACTAAGTGTCTTGCTCATCTGATCTTATTTTTCTCTTTATTATCTCACATTGTCTGCTCATCTGGTTAATGCTGTTTGAAATAAGCCTGATCCCAGGAGCTAATTGGCACAGTGACATGAAGTTTGTGGCTCGCGCAGCAAAATGTATGATTTCAGCATTTGCAAGAATAACATAAATCCCTGCACACATTTCATCCTAAAGGCTGCAAAATCTGCTTGCAGCGTTCTTATCTCTGTGGATTAGCGAGTTATCAGGGAGCTTCACTATCGTCTGAATGGAGATAAGGTGCGGCAAATCCTTCCCTTCTGCTCCCTGACACACAGTATCAGCACCAAATAGGGAGCCTAGGAGCACAGATAAATCAACAGCCCTCTGGGGACCCTAAGCTATGTATGAATGCATTAAAGCAATATTCAAGCTCCCTGCACAAAGGCAGAACAGCGGTTCCTCTATTGCTCTGTAAGGCTGGGTATTGTACTGGGTATTAAGCTCTTAGTTGTGAGGAAGGTGCATGCGAAATGCAACGTATTAGCATCTTACAAGAGCTGCTGTCAAGAGGAGAACGGCTCCAGCCTCTGCACCGCAGGCACCTTCCACACCATGCACCAGGTTGCTTTGCAGACCGGTGTTGGTCTTCCAAACAGAACACACTGGCACAGAAATGAGACAGCCCAGATGGCTGCTAACAGCTCCTGAAGCCCTACTGCTTGTCAGCATTGCGCTCAGAACCCTTCAGAGCACGCAAAGTGTGTTAACGATGAACGCAGTAACTACTGGAAAAGCTAAGCACTGGGAAGAGACTCCCAGGAGTGAAGCCTCACTCTTATTTCTGTCACTTCACAAAGCTCAGGGCCTGGATATGACTTCAGCCACAATGCAAACTCTGGGCAACCCAAGGCAGAGGAGCAGACAGAAACCCTACAACACACAGCAAGGCGCCTGGCAACCTCTGGGGCCAATGGAACTAACAGCAGCTTCCTACAAGGCAGAAGTTACTGTTGTGTTCACCCTCAGCTGGTGGGACCTGCTCAGGCTACGTCCACTGTGCTGCTGCATTTCAAGGCACGCTTACAACACATTTTCCCACTTCTAACCAACTGCGTCTTTCTTTTACTTCTAGCGTTGTATGATCTGCTGTTATCTTGGTTGCTGCTGCAGGATGAAGTTTGTGATAGCCAATGGAAACAGATGGCCCCTGAACTTTCTATCATATCGCATGTTTCTGTGCACTATCTGTTAAAAATCTCAGTCAGACCTTAGACTTGTGGGTTATTACTATCTCCCTTATATCTGTATTCACTTATTTCTATCCCCCAGGGATCAGGCTACGGCTGGCTGTGAATTCCTACTTCCATAAGAAGTTTACTTTTTGTGGCGTTCAGGTTTTCTGCTGAGCAGTGCTGTGTCACTCCCCAAATGCCTCACATTGTGTCCTGGCAGGAAACATGAAGGTTCATACTCTGGGCCCTATACTGAATGGCCCAAAAGCGGTGCCTGCCACAGGCTCTTCTCTGTTCTTGGTTATGTCTTGGGCACATGGATCTTGAGTTTTCCTTATATCATCCTCCTTTGGTTGCATGTGTCACTGCTGCAGTTTAGGTACAAGATTCCACACACCTGGTCTGTATTTTATGGCTGTAGTAACTGAGGCAGATAACTTCACTTATGGGAAGACTCTACGACTCAAGAGGGAGATGTTCCAGTGGCAAACTCCTGTCCTGGAGGGTCCCTGAGTGCTTCTAGGTACCTGCCTCTTCTACTTGGTGCTGCCAATCTCCCATCTGTGCTCAAGCAACATTTGGGCAATGGCAAATGAGCCCTTCCTTGGGGTCTCTCTTGCTGTACCATGGACCAGGGCCAGTTGGGCTTGCTGGCTGGTAGAGGGCTGCAGCCTGCTCTGCTTGGGCTGTAACCAGTGTCTCTGTCCCTTGCTCTCTTTGTGTTAATTCCATGCATGTTTAGGAAGATAACAATAGCAGAAAGTGTATACAGAAGAGCTAGGAGGAGTGGATGAATGCTGCAGGATTTGTATGCAACTTTTTGCATGATGCTTCGTCAGATTGAGACGTTCTCAAATGAGCTTTCCCAGGCTAAACCAAAACCCACTCTCAAGTGGAGAAGAATCAGAAGTGGTCACAGGCAAGAGGTTCTAGAGGAATGTTTTTTTCACAAAAACCCAACAAAATCAGGCTGGGTTGGGTAACCATGGCATAAATGAGGCTGAAGTTCAGATCCAGCTGGCTCCAAGTGAAGGCAACCCAGCTCGTATGTCTGCTGATCTCTTCCAGAGTGGTGCAGTTTGGGTTGGTGGGGACACCAATTGCCTGTAGTTGTAGGGTATTGCATCACCCAATGGCCAGAGCTTGTTGTACTGCTCTTCCTTCTGCTGCTAGCAGGCAACGATAGCTCCTGGTGCACAGCTAACCTCACCCTTACTGCTCCATCACAGGGCTGCTTCCCAGGTTTTTTGAGGATTTTTAGCTCATAAAACCAAGCCAGTTTATTCCTGGGTTCTTAGCTTCACTGTGCCTTGCCCCAGTTCCCTGAAACTGCCATAGCTATGAGATTTCCTCTCCATATACCACCATCTCCATGCTGCCTCCTCTCCAGCCTTTGGAAGCTGCGGTGCTGAGGCTCACAGTGATGTGCTGTGCAGTATATTTCATGCTGAGTCCACCAGGACTACTCATAACACTGCTCGCTGGCCGGCACACAGGTTGCTCAGACTGGCTATCACTCAGTCCCACAACAACTCACTGTTTGCCAAAAACCACTGTGAGACCAGGAGAGGCAAGCGCCCACCTGCCTCAGCATCTTCTATGCCACGCGCTTAGGGATGGCATGCAAACACACGTTTCCAGTCTGCTTTTTATTTTCTTTGCATGCGCATTTGTTGTCATTTTCCAGTTCTGCCTTATCCTGCTCCACTGTATTCTTCTGCTTCCCAGTCTGATCTGTACCACTCCACCCAACTTCAGATTTCACGCTGTTTAGAATTCAGTACGAGCTGGCAGATTTTCAAGAAATCTTGGGAGGCCGCGAGCAGGTAAAATATTGACAGTTTCAAGCACATTCACGATCCATCCAAATTAGCAGCCTCCCCCTGATCAGGCAGCAGGTAGATGTGGAATAAAATACCCCCGTGAAGATCTTAATCCTAATCCTCAGAGTTTAAAATGGATTTAAGCCTCGAAGCGAAGCGTTTTCTATCTGTTCCAAAATGCTCTTACTACCATCTGCGATAACTGCAGCTATTCTGGTTTTTCGTGTCTCTTCCAGCCTCTGTTTGAATGGAGTTTATATCTTTTGCCTTCCATCACCTCTTGCAGAAATGAGTTCCGCTGTTTCATATTCCAAGGCAGAGCTCACCTGAGCAGGCAGGTGCCAGCCCAGGCTGCCCTCCTCGTCAGCCTCATTAGCAGCGGAGATGGAGTCGATACAGCCAGCAGAGCATGAGGTGTGGAGTTACCTCTTCTGCAAATGGATATTTGTATTTGCTCAGATGAATTGCTGCTTGGAAGTGCCTCTCTCCCCTGGCTGTCTTAAAGGGAAGCCTCACATAGGCAGCGCAGGTGCAGGTGTCTGAGTTTTAGACGTCTCTGGCTGGAGGAGCTGAATCCCATCTCGCGGTGCAGAAGAGAATGTCCTTTCATCAATTCTGGATTTGCCATCTCTCAGTTTAATTGAAAATATGCTCCTGCCTGTGTCAGGAGGCAGAGAGGACTTATCTGTACCTGGCTGTCTTACAGGCAGTTACAACACCCTTTGTCATTCAGCTGCTCACCGCAGGAGTAGTCCTAAATCTTTTCCAGCCCTTCTCAGGCAGAGTTTCTGTAGCCCACGATCACACTTTGTGCCCTATGCAGCCCTGCGCTCTCAGCCCAACAAAGCTCAGCAGCTGTGAGCCCAGAGCCATTGCGAGCACCCAGCCCTGTGCTTTGGGTCTGCAGCTATGAGCTGTGCTTCTGAAATTTGACTGCGCTGCATCTGACCCTCATACACTGCTGGACCCGGCGCTTGTAATTTTGATGAGTGAGCTCCTCCGAGCGTTGCAGCCTGCCTTTGCCTGCAGCGCTTTGCATTCCGGGTGCCCTCTCCCCTTGGCTTTGCAGGGCATCCCACACTCACCCAGGGCACTGCAGGACACAGCTGAGGCGCGAGCGGGCACAGGACCCCCAGCACCAGGTCCCATGCTGCTCCAAACAAAGCAGGGTGCAGCTCCCACCAGCAGCAGCTCTGCACTGAGCAGGCACGGTGCCAGCAGGACAACAAACAGGGAGCTTATTTTGCCATTAATATGCAAAAAGACAACTTTAACATGCAGCAGCTGAAACAGCGGTGCCGTCTCACCTTCGCAGACAAGCTACTGAAGCTACGCGAGAGCCTTTCTTTTCCTCCGGTTTCTCCTGATTCCATTTGCCAAGCATTGATTTTCTTTTCCTTACTACCAGCGAAGCTTGAAATTAGTAATTTCTATTTTATTTTGTCACTTATGTATCATCGATACCAGCAGGGCCGAACGATTGCATGGCACATTCAGAGAGCTGAGATCCACTGAGGGACGTGGGATGCCCGGACTCTGGTTGTGCCATGGCATGACATGGGATGTTCCTGCTGGCAGGGGACTGTCATCCCAGTGCCCTCACAACATGGCAGGCCCCAGTCCCAACACAGCAGGGTCAGAATTCCTATATTATGGATTGTCCTTCAATCCCTGGAAATGGCCACGTGGTAGCCACTGCCGCATAGCTGGTAATGTGGGCAGAAAGCACATGGTAGGATGCTCCTGGAGGGTAGGCTCATGCAGGTCACGCTCCATGCACTCATGTCCCATGGCATAGACCCCAGAGAGAGAGCTTTCTTTAGGGGTTTGCCTGCTGATGACAAAACAACGCCTGGGCAAAAGAAAAAAAAAAAAATTTAAAAAACCCTACTGCATTTTCTGCTCTTTTCAACAGCATCCATATGCTGCAGTGGAGTGGTTTAATGTTCTCTCATCTCACAGTTGTAGTGCCTGGGCAGTGTTTTGGTAACTGTTATTAGTGCCTCTGGCTCTTCTTCCCTTCCGATGGCAGAGACAGACCAAACATCTCTGCTTTTCCCCAGTATTCTGTTTGCAGATGGAGGTGCTCCAGGCACCTTTATTCCACAGGTGTGTGAGATGTGAGTGAGACAATGCCAGGCAAACCCTGAGAGTGGAAGCAGTGCAGGACCAGGACTCTGGGTAAGCGTGTCTGAATCAGAGGGGAGCACAGCTTTCCATCCTCCTGCATGGAGAGACCCATGGACTGAGCCCTGCCTGAGAGCTGCGCTCTGCAACGCTGTCATCACTGACTTATTTCTTATTGACTTTTCCATGAGCCGAGACAAGAGTGCCCTTAATTTCACCGAGGCCACGGCTTTGTGATTGTTAATGGCAGATCCGAGCACAGATGTGCACCTGGCACGGCAGAATTCGGGCGGCGCAGCTCGGTGACGGGATCACATTTGGAAGGGACAGTGCTGAATTAACTCGGGCAGATGGAAGTGACTTGCTGCTGAACCCTGCAGCCCCTGGCAGAGGTGCTCTATTTCACTGATGCTTCTCCCTGTGACTCTGTGCACCCCAGCAATGATGACTACAGCCTGTTCACAAGAAAAGGGGCAAGATTTAAGGAAAATGCAAGATAGATGTAGCCCTCCTGATCCAGGGCTAGACACCCCCAAAACCGGCTCCCAAAACGCTGACAAACCAAACCTCTCTCAGCAGAAGATGCAAACAACTTCCGTAATGGGCTTGATTTTCTGTCCGCATAAAGATCAGTGTACTCAAATCAGTTGCATTCTGAATATGGAGATCTTGTTCCATCTGCTCGTCGCTGTGCCTGACTCACCACAGTACCAGCGCCGTGTAGCATCCCATGCTGCCCTAGAAATTGTTGGTCATGGAGTGTGGGTAAAATGAGCCCACATCTGGTTCAGGAAAAGCATTCCTCTGGGACTCGTCCGTGTCAGGAATTAAAGAGCTGCTTAGGAGTGGGCAGGGGAGCAGAACAGTGCCAGAGCTCTTAGCACACAGCACCTTCTGTCAGGTGGCTGCAAAGCACTTCACTGCCCATTTGAGTTCAGGGGGCAGATGGAACCTTGCATTGCAGCACCTGGCCCCGGGGCTCAATGCATTTATATCCAGCAGTTAGCAACATACAAGCAAAGAGGAACCAGATCCTGAGGCTCCCCATTCAGAGGAGTCATAGAATCATAGAATATCACAAGTTGGAAGGTGATCATTGAGTCCAACTCCTTTCATCACAAGCATCCTCCAGGCTGTCCTGCTTCTCACCCCGTGAGATGCATTTTTGCTGCATGTTAACGCCAGTGCAGCTGCGCTGGTGCATCATTGCCTTTGTAACCGCAGGCCTGGGAATCACAGCTAGCACCCACAGCTGCAGAGCTCTCCTGGCTTAGCACCCACACTCAGGCACAGCTGCAGGGCAGCCTGCCGTGCAGACACATGCAGACAAAACAGGAGCATCAGCTTCTGATAGAGCAAACGGTGTAATTGTTGTGCACTGAACAGAAGACACAGCATGAGTGATTTCAGAAACCCTGATGGGCCAGAGAGAGTATTAGGAACTACCCTAATCCACGCTATGTTGCCTCCAAACCATTCCATAGGCTGTGGATAAACAGAGCAAATCCAAAACCTCAAGGCTGACCATTCTGATTCTGCACTCTGGCAAGTCTGAGGCTCCTCAGCTGGGCCCCACATTACCCTGTGCTGCACCACCTGGAGCTGGACCTGGCCAGCAAACCCCTTATTGCTGCAAGCCCACCTCATCCAGGCTGTGCTAACAGCAGAACCACTAAAGGAATGGCTCTTGCCCGTTCCACATATGTCACTCCAGCAGTGCCACAACACAGGCAGGGATGCAGAGGAAGGGAGCAGCGTGGAGACTTCCTTCCACCTACCAGCAGCCTCCTCTTTCTCTCTAGCCAAACAACACTGTTGTTAATACTTAAAGCTTTAAGTGTTTCCCTTTAGCTTGAGTCATTCTTTTATGTTAAAATTGCGACATCTGCAAAGAAAGCGGCATATTTCTAAGCGTGCAGACACAATTATTGTTAGGTACAGGATTCCTTTATCCCCCAGTGTTTTCCCGCGAAATAAAGATACCCAAGCAAATCTGTCAGAATTCCCCATGGTACTTCCTGCAGACAAGGGCCATGCATTAGAGAGGGTGAGTGAAACAGGAGGAGCTGGAGGCTGAGCTCACAGGCTGGAAAGGCTCTCACACACAAGCCAAAGCCATGCAAGGCTCCCAGAGGGCTGGTGTCGCATCCAGGTGTGAGACGAGGCAGAACGCTCGGTGTGAACTTCTATCACTTTACATGAGCGAGTCCAGTGTTGACCTTCGGGTTGCTCTTCCATCTGCTTCATCCTCTGTATCCAAGAGGAGTTAACACTGACTTCTCTTCCAGAGGAACAGTCTCTCTTCAGAGTAGGGGTGCAGCCCACAGGAGGGGTGAGTGAGGAGCTTGCTGCTCCTCCTGCAAGCCCTTCTGCAAGTGCCTGGCGTTTATTAGATAGAAGCTTAAGGCAAACATTGCCCGGTAATAGAATTAGTCCTGACAAATCTCTGGCTGCAGCACACTGTTACAGTATTTAGAGATTAATAGAAACGTGCAAGCTGAACATGGTGTCGGTTAACAAAAGCAAACACGTCTTTTAAAGAGCCAGACAAAGACCTGTGATTCCTAATAAGCCAAGGCAACCCAAGACAAGGTGAGCAGGGTTTGCAGCTGAGCGCAGATGTATCATTAAGAAAGCACATGCTGAGCCACAGGAGCTTCTCCCAGCACAGCCCAACAATGGGATCTGCTGGTTCAGAACTCCAAATCCCCCTGCTCAGAGCCCAGCTGGTGCCACTGCTGGAGTCCCAGCTATGGGGGCTTGGGGGATCAGGCTGTGGCTTACTGTCTGCTGCTGGGCCTGCCTCAGAGCTGCGGATGGAAAGGGCACAGAATTCCCCACTGGAGGACAGGCAAGAGGGTTTAAGCCAAATGGGGGACTAAAGACCGAGAAGTCAGAAAGAATCTGATCAAATGATGCTGGAAGAGACTTCAGAAGGTCTCTTGTTCAAATCCCTGCAAAGAGCTTTGTCCAGCTGAGTTTCAGATATCTCCAGGAGAGAGTACAGTCTGTGTCCCTGCTGCAGCATTTGCCTACCCTCATGTAGGAAATTTCCTTCGTGTATTAGGCTGGAATTTCACAACCATTGTGCCCAGCGTTTTTGCCCCATCCCTGTGCACTGCCGAGTCCCTACACTCTCCAATTAGAGGGGTGGAGGCAGCAGTGAAACCTTTTCTTCTCTTCTCCTGGCTGAGTGAATCTCAGCTTCTCCTCCCATACCCCATCCTACAGCCCCTGACCACTTCAGTACCTCCACTGCAGTGCGGTACCTCCACCACTGATGCTGATTCTGAGGGTAACAGTGTACATCAAAGACACGGTGCCTACCACGTTATGAGCCCCGTCACACTTGTTGGGAGGCACTGTCCCGGGTCACTGCTGAATGCTGGCCCTTGCTGAGACCTCTAAACCCATGCTGTCAATGGAAACATGATATATATAATGTTACACATATTTAATGGAACCAATAGGGAACACCAAGGGTGAGGCAGGCCTGAAGAGAGAGACGGCAGAGAAAAGCCCATCTCTCAGAAAAGAAAAGGGTCCCAAGTACCCCAAGGTGTCTTGGCAGGATACAGGGAGCAGAATGGCCATGTCACAAGCACTATGTGTGTAGGAGGCAAGCTGGGATTGAAGGAAGGGGACTAGAGGGCTGGAACATGTGCTGAGGGGAGTGAAGCGAGACTGGAAGGGCCTGGACCAGGCTGGGAGCTGGGCAGAGTGATGGGAAATCAGGGGTGGAAAGCTGGGAGCTCTGGGAACTCACGGAGTAGGAAAGCTCATCTCCTAAAGCACGTTTTCTAGATCCAAAAGAAGACAAATGCGATTTTTCTTGTGGCTATGGTATATATTTACAAGCACACTGACACAGGGCAGAGCAAACAGCGGCGGTGTCAACCTCTCTAATGGAGATGAATGACGAACATATTTAATGAATTAAAAGATGATGAAGTATTACTGACAAAGCAAACACCCCCACGCTGCGCACGCTGTCACTGATCTATGTGACACAACAGCCCTGTGACAGAGACCGCTGTAGATCAATCTCAGCTCACGCACACGGCAGCAGCGGCCCCAGGGGCTGCAGGGTGAGTCGTGCTGGGGGCTTAGTGGCACTGCTGGGAGGTGACATGGGACTGTTCAGCTCAGGCACTGAGGTTTTCTTATGGTGGAATACTCAAACTTTTGGTTGTCTGTGTGGTAAGGAGACAAAGCCAAACCAAGCTAGAATTTCAGAGCAGGGAGGAGTGGTACTTTCTTATCTCAAGCATCTCTGGGCTTGGGCGTTCAGCTGGGAGTTCAGCAGTGAGCTGTGGTGTTGGTGAGACCCAGGAGTGCACAGCAAGAGCAATACCACTTCATGGCTTGGCTGTGCCTAGGGATTGTCTTGGACTTCACCAGTACAGATAGGACATGTTTGGTGCTCACACTGTCTTGCTTTACACCTGACTGCTCCAAAATAGGTTAAAACAGAGCTGAAAGCCCATTCCTGTGCAATGTGCAATGGCTTGGTGCAAGGACTGAGCTACACTGCAGCCCTGGGGTTACAGCCCGATTGTGTGAGCATGGAGGGATTTGATGGCAGCACGGGGTCACCCTGATGTTAAGGACTCAAGGAGGATACAGTGTCTGTATGTCTGTCTTCATTTGCCCATGCCCCCATGAAGGTGACTTCAGTCCCAGTGCCACCAGACAGCCACTGTGGCACTGGCAAGATGCAAGACAGCTCAGCATATGCTCCTCATCCCATCGATGTGGCTGCAGCTCCTCCCGCATCCAGCTCTTTGGAGACAGATTGTTTCACAGCACCTGTGATTTATTAAGCTGCCTATTTGAAAGCTGCGCTGCACAGATTTCCTGTGGCTGCCTGCGCATCTGCTCGGGGAGAGCACTCAGTAAAGGCTGCCTATAAATACAAAGGCCAGAGGGGAACATGCCCCGACAATGAAACTAAACAAAAAGGGGAAGCTCTGGGTGGAGGAGACAAACAGACAGGAGCAGAGCTCCAAAACAGCGTTCAAAGAGCAGTCACCCAGGCATGCTGCCGAGCTGGCCAGGAACTGCAAGCAGAGCCCTGCAGGGGTCAGGTTCTGTTCAGACTTTTTATTAATGGCACGGATGATGGACGAGTGAACATGCTTAAAAATTTGTGGGTGAACCTTGGCTGGAAGGAGCAAGCACCAGGGCTGGAACTCAGCACTAACAGTGAAAAATAAGAGAAATGTTGCAGATTAAGTAAGAGAAAATTCAGCGAAAATAAATGCAAAGCAATAAGCTCAGGGAAGAGAAATCGGTTGTAGGGGGAAAAAAGGAAAAAAAAACAACAAATGGAGAATAACTGAAGAAACAGTGCTACAGGCAAAGGGTGCAAGGGGCCAAGGTAGGTAGGCACCAGGATGCGATGTACACTGCAGGCTTCCCATTAAAAACATCTTTTCTTCCTGCAAGAACCAGAGGTCAGGCCCCCGCTGCTTCCCCATAGATTCACAAAGCAGAGTCCAGTTCTGCTCTGCCAACCTGGCCTGCAGAAGCAGCTTCCATAGCTCACCGGGTGTGGAAGTGGCAGGCTGGTGCAGGTGACCCACCTCCAGTCCCACGCATCCTCCTGGCAGACAGCTGCAGCCCAAAGTCAAGGATTGCATTTTGGTAACCGCATTGCAAGGGTGTGCTTGGGGAGGAGCTCAGGCCTCCACAGCCCACCACGTCTCCAAAGGCATCCTCCTCTGTGCATCCTCCTAACTGGACCGAGACAGCAATGCAGGGGGGTAGCAAGGATCCCTACACCTGCATCCTTCCATCTGCTGAGCTGCTAACTGCACTGGAGTGGGGGGAAACAGCAATGGGACGTGTGCTGGAGAAGTGTCACCTCCCTGCGTTCTTGCAACCTGCTCTGAATGGGGAGAGGCTCAGTGATGCCCCCAGTGCCATCCTGGATGGTGCCTGTTGCATTGCAGGCGGTGCAAGAAACCCCGCATGCTGCTCTCCCTGCTGCTCATTAGCCAGAAGCAACGGAGGAGACAGACCTTGGTACTCGGGCTGACGGCAGGATGAAGGCGTCATGCACATGAACAACATTTAAATGCAGTCCCAACATGAATCAGGGGAGCGTTTCCAGCAGGGAAGCAGCAGCCGCTCTCCCTCCATCTACTGCTCATTGTGCCCTCGCTGCTCAAGAGGACGGGCTCAAACTGAAGCAGGAATCCCTTGAATGAAGAACGAACATGTGATATGATGGGAAATATGAAGAGTTTGGGGTGGGAGGCAGTGATTTTTTTTTTTTTTTTTTTTGGCTTTTTTTAATCTAGCCAGGCTAGGAGGGATATTGCTCTCTAAATTCACTGGCAGCAAGTCCAAAGAAGAAGAGCGGCATTTAAACTAAAAGCAATATTATCACAAGAATATGTGTCTATAAACTGACCAGACATAAATTCAGGCTGGAAATTGGAAGAAGGCTCCTAACAGCTGGAGTAATGAGACTCTGGCACAGCCTCACAGATGGCAGTGAGCAGCAAGAAAAATAAAAAAGCAAGAGGAAAAAAAAAACCAAAAAACTACTAGCGAGTGTGAAAATGGAACTTGCTCGTGACAGGGATGTGTGGAGGGGATGGGATAATGCAGTACTTTAGGTGATGATGCTGGGGGTCCTTTCTACACAACGAGGGTCCCTGGCTTAGGGTGAATATCGTTATGTCCTCGTTCCAATAAATATTTATTTTCTTTGTCCTACAATGGCCTCCTGTTAATTTAATTCATTGTCCTCAGCTGTTGTGCTAGGAGAAATGAAAGAGACTTGATCATTGCACAGCCTCTTCTGCATCTGCCCTTGCTTATTTTCCAAGCTCCTTCCTGTCTTCTTTGTAAGGGTGTTCCCATTCAGGAGAACTCGGAGCACGATGGCAGCCCTGACAGCAACCTGGAGATGTGGAACTACTTTTTCCCCAAGTCTGAACTCTCTGGAGAAGAGGCAGGCAATGCCACAGGAACTGCAGGTATTCTCAGACTCATCTGGCTCTCCAGCCAGGAGCGCAGTGCAGCTGATGCAATATGACATTCATCCGCCTGAGGAGCAGGATCGTGCGGCCATTAAACCGACTCCTGTCTCAAATGCCAACTCGAGTTTTCAACAGAGCACTCGAAGCAGGAGCAGGTCTTCAACCCACCTGCATCAGAGCCAGCAGCAAGCAGGTGTCAATGTCACCTGTCACAGAACAGGGCTGCTTCCTCCTCCCTCCATCTCTGCCTGCGCACACTGAACCGCTGACTCCTGCAGCTCTCCTCCCTTCTGCAAGTGAAGGCAAAGAGCACAGAGCCCAAAGAGCTGCCCGAGGGCTGTGCTGATCCCTCTGGAAATCCAGCACACAAGCAAGCAGCTCATGCACCCTGTTAGATGCCACCTGCATGGAGCGGGGATACGGGCACGGCCTGAGAGCGGTGCTGGAGGGCGCCTGGCCCAGGGGGAGCTCGAGCAGAAGCCAATGGTTGAGCACACAGCCCATGTCCAGAAGGGCTGCAGAGGCCACGAGGTGGGCTAAGGGCAATCACTGACACAGCAAGCTCTGTAAGGAGCTCTAGGCATCGGGAAGAGCAGGATTTAGATAGGCAGAAATGCGCCTTACAGCCATCACTGCAGGGAAAAAATCACTGCAAAAACCAGTGGGGAGATAAGAAGGAGAGGAGAGCGGTCCTACTGACACTGGGCTGTTGCCTTGTACAGGATAGAGCCACAGCCTGCAGCTTGGCATCACCCTGCCCATCCAGGTCCATCTGTTGTAGGCACAGCAGCAGAACTTGTGGCTTAACAGAGGTGTGAGCACTGCCAGATGTTGCCCCCTGGTTTTAGATGGTGCAACAATATCACTTCCTCCCTCCCAAGCACAATATCTCCATCAGGCTGGGTTTTATAATGCTCAGCCACTTTTCATTCCTCTATGTGCTGCCTCTGTGCCAGAGGAGTAGAGCTAATTTATGAACTACACTCGAGTGGTGTTGCTAATGTTCATAAGTGACTTTAATAGACAATAGTAGTACCTGCAAAAATGCACTCTGAGGCAGCAGGTTTAGTGTCACTTCAACGCATACTAGGTGTGTACTTGTATGCTACTGCTTTTCTACTTTCCTTCTCACACGCAAAAAGCAAAACCAGTACTCTCCATTTGTTTTTTTTGTGGGGGTTTTGTTCCTCCCTCACTGTAAAATAAAAAACAATACGAAGGGCTGAGCACCGAGCAGAGAGAACAGAGAACGAGAGCGGTGTTTTATGTCCTCTGCAAAAAGCAGAATCCGCTACAAGCAGAAAATGGCTGTAGGCTCAGCAGGCAGAGAAAGAGATGGAAAAGTAGACAGAGGGAAAAGGAAAGGCGCTGCAGCCTCAGATGGTGTGCTGACACAGAAAAGGTTGGTTAGAAATTCTGCCTCAAATCCGTGTTGAAAACTTGGGGGGTTTGTCTAAGGCAATTTTGTGTGTGTGTGCGTGAAATGTGCATGTGCTCCATGGAAACGTTGTGTTCTCACTGAGCTCCCCACAGCTGAAATATTGCTGTGATATTGCTTGCAGAGCTGCAGCAGCTCCTTCGTGTCCCTGCACTGTGCTGTGGTCACTGCTGCTCGGACACCACGGGGTGCCATGATGGGCTGCAGCCACCTCAGGACCCAAGGCATGCTCCAGTAATGGTATCTCGAATGAGGGAGACATTGACCAGAAGCAATGTTTAGATTTTCAGCAAAAACTCAAAGTTTTCTGGTGAATTTTGCTGAGGTTTTTCTTTTTATCCTGATTTTCCCACTGGCAGAGGCTTGTTTTCTACCTGTTCGCATCACCGTCTTTGCTTCTCCCATACCACATCTTGTCAGTGCTGTTTGACCACACATAAATTATGGATTCGGAGCCTGGCAAAGCCTCATGCACACAACCAGCTCCCAGATAGATCTTGGCAGCTCATGGGAATGACAGACATCCAACACAGATCCAGAGCAAGCTCTTCTTCAGAGGTCAGCACTTCGCTTCTCAGGCACCTGCCAGGCATGCTCAGCGAAAATGGTGAAATGATAACTCATATTTCAAGACACTTGAAACAGCCATCGCCAGCGTACGTTCTCCTCCCCCACTACTCTGCCTGAAAGATGGTTTCTTAATGTATTTTTCTATAATAAACTTCACATCTTCACGTTTTATTCCCCACTTGAGATCTAAATCATCTTCGCCATAAATGTAAAACAACTAAGCCAATTGTTTGGTGGTGTGGGTTTACAATATATCATTACAATAATAATTTAGAGAGCTGGAAAGTTTGCTTTGCTATAAATTTGCTCAGCTCATTACTGATACTAGTGTGCAAAATAAGTAGATTCCCACTGGAAAACGGGAGCGGCTGAAATCCACCTGAGAGCCACGGGTTTATTTTTACTGCTCTGCTACACTCAGAAAAAAAAAAACCACAAATGGTTGATACAGATAGAGGATGGATGAAGCATTCCGAATGACACAGGAAAGGTCTCGAGTGTGTCTGAATTGGCCATGCCATGTGATACAGCATCTTATCCAGCACGAAGAGAGAGCAGCCTGTGCATCACAACCCTCTCGAGCATCCTCCTCCCAGACCTTGCCCAGCACACACCAGGGTGGGAAAAGGAAATTAAAACTCGCAATGGGAATCTGAGGAACGCAGAAGTGTGCACAGCTCAGTGTGGTGGAAGACAGTGGAAGGTGCAGGGCATGGTCGCTAAAGAGTAGGACCCACTTACAAGGAGGAACATTGGTGGTTCTGGAAAGAAAGGAGGGTGTTGCTGGGATCCTCCTGGCCAAAGGGGAACTCCAAGTCAACAGGTAAACTTTAGAAAAACTGAAACATTAATGGAGACAAATATTTTAGACATAAGGCTCTTCTGGGACTGCACAAAACCAGGAGGCAGAAACCTCGCTCCCTTCATCCATTTCACTCTTCATCATTACAATGAAAACAAAGGAGCTCCCGCACTTTTCCTGCGTTCTAGTGTGTTAACTGAAACTAACAACAGCTATTTGTTTGTTATTAGCTGAATCAATATTTGTACAAAGCACTTAGAGGCTCCAGCGAGAGAGCTGCAAACAAGGTTTGAGCTAGAGAGGCACTTCAGGAATTGGAGCTGTTGCTTCAGCTGCTGCTGGAGCCAGAAGTAGGGAGAGCACTGTCCTGGGCTCAGCCACTTCTGCTCCCCCCATGCAGAGTAATCTCGCACTGGGAGCCCTGCAAAAGCCCGGGGAAGAGCAGACAGGGCTGCTGACAACTCTCTACAAAGTACAGAATCTCTGTCATACAGCCCTGGGTGCTGCTGTAACCTTTACAACCCAACGTGGAATAACATCGGAGTTCGCACAGCAGGAAAAGGACACTGGAGCATACACTACTGGCTTCTGCTCGCCTCTGGACTTCGCATTTGACCTGAACTCCAAGTGCCAGGCTGCCACCCAGGGGATGCAGCACAGCACGCTCACCTCTCCTCGTGCTCTGGTGCTTTGCTCTGGGGTTTTGCAAAGACCCAGACCCCGTGCTCTGGCCCAGCTGGGACGATGCTGCGCAGCCCACCCTACACCTGAGCTCTCCTTGCTCCTAGGACTGTGCTTTCCTTGTAGGAAAACAAGGAACATGAGTGAGCAAAGTCCAAGCGTGGACTAGATAAAATTAAAGAGATGTGCATGGAAGAAGATCAGAAAACATCGTGCTCTTAAAAGAACAAAGAGAATACACCAATGCACTTAAATCTCTTATAATTAAGAGTGGAGAACTCAGAATGAATCCCAGTTCATACTGGGCCAGGAGTGTGCATGACATTGCCACTTTGATCCTTTCCTAGGAGTCAAAAAACTCTTCTTGCCATCATCTGTCCACAGCTCAAAGACAGCAGGACGTTCCTGCAGTCCCTTTGCCCTCCTGCCACCACCACCAGCCCACAAAAGGAGCTTTGTCTCCCTGTCACTCCCCTGCCAGGCCAGGCAGGGCCGTAAAATGCTGTCATTGCTGGCTGACAAGCAGCGAGCACTCCTTTGCTGAGACAGCAGGAGGAGGATGCTCCACTCACAGCTGCTTCAGGGCATCCCGCAGAAGGGATGCTCTACCCAAGAAGTGCACATTTGTGCTGAAGGAGAAGGGATAAGAAATGAATGTACGACCATTCCAGCTCCTTTGGTCAGTTACTCCTTAAGAGCAACTCACAAGCACCATCTAATTATGTCATATTAGACAAGGGTATGAAATACAAAGGCACACAAAACAGGCATCCCCGCCATTAGAAAGCCAACCCAGCTTCACATGAAAGCTTCAGGAGGGAGTCGAGGCCACCAGAAACTCAGAGGAAATGTACACACTGTTCCCAGCAGAGAGGACGTGCTGCCTCCGCTCATTGAAGTCATTTTTCCTCTTTCCCTGATTCGCTTCCCCTCTTCAGATTGCTCCTGAAATAATCAGGCCAGACTGCAAGAATGGAGGCAAATCTCAACTCGTAGGCTTGGGAAGACTGAAGAGATCCTCATGAGCCTTCACAGAAGGACTACCAGGGCCTGAGAGTCAGTATGGACTATCTCATGGTATGTAATGAGAACAAGAACCCTGATGATCTCAGCAGAACTCCTTCCTAACCCCAGAGATGAGATTGCTGCGATTCCAGCCCCCCACCACCATCACCCACGGAAGCACCTTGGCCTGAGCCCGCCCTTGGGGACAGCACTTGCAATGGTGCAGAAGAAAGCTACAAGGTGCCAGAAATCCAGTGGTGACCTGAGGGGCGAAGGAGGCTTCCTAGAGCATGCGATCCACCAGCAGAAGCTGGAAATCTGGGATTAATGCGATATAAATATAGCACAGACAGACAAATACATTTGGCACACAGTGATCAAATCTCCATCTGCTGGAATAGCGATAAATCACATGCCCAAGGCCTCTACCTTCCAGCCCCAGAATTATTTCTACTCTATCCGTTTCTTTCATCAAGAGCTCCATCTTCATGTAATTTATGTGCCCCCCTTCTTGCCTCCCCCCTCCTCATCTCCATACAGACAAATGGATTTTGGAAAGCATTTGAGAATTTCACTCTTTGGGTAGTTAGAAATCTTCTAATTTCCAGTCTCCCTGTGCTCACGACTGTTTTATATCTATGTGATCTATTTCCACGTTATCCCTTAATAGCTTTTCCACATTTGATATTATCCCCCAGATGTATTTATAAAGAATCATCACCCAACCTCTCAAAGTCATTTCGCTATATTGACAAAGCAAAGCTTTCCAAGTGTGTTTTTCTAGGACAGGTCCTCACTCCCCCAAACTGCCTGATTCAACAGCTCTCCTCTTTCCTGATGCAATTTTAAAGTAATTTTTTTGACTAAACCCGTACACAACAGTTCAATCAAATTCTTGCTAATGCTTTCTATATAGTGCTAATACTTCTTCAGCCGCTGGAAATACTTCTCCTGAAGCATCCCAGAATTACAGCCACTATTTTCACACCCCCATCACGTTATATCAGTCATGAGTTACACTAGTGCGAACCAATGCAAACCGATGCTGACCTCCTCCCTCTTTCATTATATCTAATTGGTGAATCCTCAGGTTGTAGAAAAAAACCTTCTCCTTTTACTCTAAAGGGCAAGACTTTGACTTTTGAGCTATTAAATCTAATCTCTTTTCTATATTTTCAGTTGGAGAGGTAATGTGATTCTTTATGTGTGGTGATCTGATCCCCATCTAGGTAAGTAACACCTTCTGCTCTCAAACAATCCATACATGAGCATCTCTATCCCTCACTCTGCCGTATGCTTCTTGCTGCTGAGGCTGGCTTGGCTTCTGAAGGTGTCACCGTCTGGGTTGCCTTCCCAACACTAATCACAGTGTACATCCTTTGTACCAGAGTGCAGCATCCCCGTGCCTTTGGCAGCATCCCCATGCCTTGGGGCCCAGTCCAGCCTCATGCTGAAGGTGCCGTCAGCTGCTCTGCCATGCCTTGAGCAAGTGGGGAAACAGCTAGAAAGAGGGAAAATGGTGGGATCTAGAGAAATGCCAACTCTTCACGTAGCCCACCTCAGCGTGCCTGGGTGCTCTTTGCGGCATGAGGACCCTCAAAGTGCTGCTGACCTCTGCATCATTACCAGTGGAGTAAGCACAGCTCATGGTGCCAAAAAGGATCTGTGCAGCCCCACGAGAGAGGGCTGAGACCAGCCAAGACCTTGAGATAGACAGGAGAGAGAGAACAGACAGTGGAGAATAAAGAAAAGGAGGGCAGCTAAAGAATTCCAGCTGTTCACCACTGCCAGCAAAGCAGCCTTGAGGTCAGGACAAAGCCATCCCCATGCTCCTCTGAGATGTCACCAGAGTATTAAATGTTCCCAGTTCTTATTTGGGAAGGGTGAACAGCCCGGGGCAGAAAGGGAAGGAAAGATACTCCAGCTGTCTGCAGCATGCAAAAGGAAGAAAAGGAAAAACATTAATAAGAAATGCTTATGGTGAGGAGAGGGGCTGGTGATGGTGGAAGGGGAAAGAAGCAGGGACACTGACCCCCCCCAGCAAACACACCCAGCAGTAGGCTGTAACTGTGATGGGCAGAGGGTAAGTTAAGGCACCCTACCCCACGTAAAGGTGCACAACAAGAACACCATACTGGTGCCACTGGTACACAATGAAAGCACCACACTGATACCACCTTCCAGGCTCCCAGCTGTGCAAGGTTGCCACATGAAGGGCTGCAGCTTGATGCTTAGCGGGTTGGGAAAGCCTTCCCAATGGCTCACTAGGCTGAGAACTGACCCCTTGCTTTCTGAGCTCCTCAGAGAGGTGCCTAGGCACAGCTGGGCCCAGTCAGCCCCACGCTGGGTCAATGTCTAAAGCTGCCTGAGCGCTGGTATCCCGAGCCAGCCAGTAATTAATTAACAATTCAGCTAGGTATCATCCACAGAGTAACAGAGGGGTGATATCTGCTGCCAGATGTGAGTTCTCCATGAGGCAGGACTGAGCCCAGAGTGCTGCTGGGCATCTTCCCGAGGCTGGTTGTGTTGCTCATTAAGGGAGGGGCCAACACCAGCATTAGGTACAGAGGCAGGGCTGCTCTCCTGGCTTTGCTGAAGCCACAGCATCGGTGCTGCTGTGGAGGGGGACCACCACCACAGCCCTGCAGACTGCAAGATGCAGGTGTTTCCCAGGCAGAAGATCTTATTTACAAAATCCGTGACAGGTTTTTACAGCAAACTCCATCTTTGCCACAACGTGACTCGATCCCTCACGCCGGGTTTGTATTACCTTGCAAGATTTTTACTCTGTTTCCCAGGAAATCATTACTCTTCCTCACTCGCAGCACTCCGTGCACTGAAGTGGAGGCAGGTAAGGAGCAGCCAGGCTCAGGTCCTTATGCTTCTGCCTTCGTGGCCCCTGTAACCCCCTGCTCTCCTTCCAGGGCATTTATTTCGTGTGCCTGTTGCAGCTCTACCTACAGCTCTATGGGCGCTGACCCCACAGCCAGGGCTGCCCCACTGCCTGCCCAGGGTCATCTTGCCACCACAGCCCCATGCATGGAGACCCTTGTCCAGAAGAAAGCTTTGGCCGTGGGGTCAGCACAGCCCTCCTGGTCCGCTCCCATGCAGGATGGGGACATCAGCTCGTGGAGGGGCAGTGTACCCTGTCCTTGCTCAGCACTGCCTGGGCACTGCTTCACCCTTGGGCTTTGTGAGCACAGCACTTGGGACAACTGTCCTGGCAAGGACAAGCTGAGGGCATTGCCCTGGGAAACTTTTTCTTCTTCCTTTTTCCATCTCAATGGGATTCCCAAGGTTTTACATAAGTTCTCTTTTGGCAATTCTGATTTAAAGGTAACATAAACCCAGCAGTCATTCTCCACTAAACCCACCAGGAGATGGATGGAGAGTATCCAGTCTGGTCTCAGGGTAGAGACATGGGAGGAAGGGAAGGGAGAGGGTCCTGTTGGGATTGTTGTCACTTCTTGCAGTATTCAGGATGAAGCTTGGTGGATGTGCAAGCACATCCTGGCTCACTTTGCAAGAACTTGCAGGGCCTGCGCCAGTTCTGGGCATTGCTGAAGTCACGGGAAACAGCAAAAAGCATGGCCCTGCCACACAGAAACAGGCCAAGGAGCAGCACAGGGAATGAGCTTTAATTAAATCATTACAGGATGATCACGGGGTAAACATGGCACTGCATTCACAACATGCAAAGAATTATGAGACTGCTGCTAAAGGTGATGTCCAAACTACACAACAGAGCGGTACTGGTGGCCATAACTCAACCAGAGCAGTTCAGAAAGACAATGATAAAGACAAAATTTTCTCTCCTGCTTTCCAGTCTGGGTCCTTGGGCAAAGGACCAACAAAAACCACAAAGTCAGAAATTTCAGCTTTGCCGTGCTGAATGTACAATCCCACTCCATCCCTTGGTTTGAGAGTAGCAAGAAAGGCCAGAGCTAGGAGCTGGTTTTATTTCCTTGCTGCTCACCTGAACTTGCTGCCCACCATCAGCCTGGGGTACCATGTGGAAAAAACAGGTATTTGACTACTATCAACTCATTTACAAATTGTACTTCTCCTGCCACATCTGTTTGCTAAAATCTCTGGATACCCAGCAACGCTCTTACCGTTATTTAGGGGATGCCCCAGATGCTTTATTGCCCATCCCCAGTGTGTGCAGACAAAACATTGATGTTTATGTGTAAAATAAACTTCCAGCCCACACAGCTAGCTTGCTCACATGAATTACTTCATGTGCAACGGAAAATATACTGGAGACATCTGCAAGGGAAAGTAACAGCCACAGCCATGGAGTCATTGAGGGGAGGCTGAAAAGCTCCATGAAGTGATGCAGTCTGCCTCTAAGGGCCTGAGGAGGCTGATCCCAATACAGGTATGTTGGATCCGCAGTGTTGCAGGTGATGGAATGACCTGCCCTTCTCTCCGAAATGAGTCCTGCAGCCTGCGGCACCGTGCTGCTGGGGAGTTCGCCCTGGTGTTTGTTTTCCTCCTTCTTTTGAGAGAAATGGTGAACAAACAGACCTCCAGCCACAGCTATACATCACAGGGAAAAGGTTCTGTTCATTACTTGTTCTTGGCAAAAGAGTGGGGATTTTTCTGCCTGTGTCCTGGAAGCATCTGTGTGTCAGCACAAAGAAATCCCTTTCTTCTGGGGATTGATTGCACAGATCCATCCCAGCTCTGCCCACTGCCATCTGGCAGCGCTGCCTTACCACACACTCTCACCTTTAGATTTAAAGATGGTCAAGCTGTTTCCCTGCACTGCTTGGCCACTTATTCTGCAAACACACCCATTTGCATTATGTAAGCTGAATGCCATCGCATTTCCTCCCTTTGCTTCTGCACTTCCCTGCTCCAGCCTATTTCTCTTTTGTGCCATTTTCACCACTTTCCAGCTTGCAATTTAAAATGAATTCATGCACCAGTCAGTCCTTCCAGCAGAGAACTATGGAGACATGTTAACTAAGACCTGAGCTAGATGAAAGAGCCGTTTTTTAAACCATACTCAAAGAGAAGACTCAATGGGAAGCTTTAATGCAAAGTCACCCAGGGTGTCCTTTTTTTTTCCCCATTATTCTAGTGAAGAAAAATAAGAGGTCTTTGGACATTAACTCATCAGATCAAATGTAGGCAATCATTTTAATTGAAATGAATTGTACCCAGTCTCCACTGCCCGTACCAACTTCACAGGGAGCCTCTATTGACAGGCTCAGAGGAAGGCACCAATATTTAACCAGGATGAACTCAGGGCTCCCTGAGCTGGACATTCTGGGCTGTGTGCTGCAGGCCAGGGCGTGGAATATCACCCAGAGCAGCAAAAAAGAAACCCAAACAAATAAACCTGAAAAATGAAGGAGCAACAGGTGCCTGCTATTAGGAAAGGGAGTTGTTCCATTTGTTCCGTGTTAGATGGTTCATGGCCACTTGAGGATCACTGATGGGATGTTCCATGTCGGGTGGATCATAGCCACTTGTGGGTCATTGATGGGATGTTCCATGTCAGCTGATTCATGGCGACTTGAGGTTCATTGATGGGCTGTTCCATGTCAGATGGTCCATGGCCACTTGAGGATCACTGATGGGCTGTTATTGCCCTAATCTTCCCCTCTGCTCCTACAGTGCTTATTGGAAATATTCTGGGGAGTTTCTCCCTGAAAGAGGGACTTTTTTCTCCCCACTGCATTTAGATTTTAGGCTCCTTATCACAAAAAGAGACAGGGTGTGCATTGGGGCATCGCATGCCCTGTGTTGACTGGTGAAGAGAAACAAGATCAAGGCTCCCTGGTAGGCAGGCAGAAGTCAGCTTTTGGCAACTGAGTGGGTTTTGTTATCCCTTGCCCTGCCGCTTGGTAACCCACTGATGTCTGGTGGTAGTCCAGTGGCACTCGCAGTTCCTTCTGTCCTGTTCTTCACTGGGAGAGAAAGTGTCTTCCCAAGTTACTATGGAGATGACAGGAACTCAGGCAGCTAGCACAAGGGAAGAAAAAGTATTCGGAGCAGATGGACGCATACCAAGAAAGCTTATGCCTCTACCTAAGAGAACAAGGAGAAGCATAAAGATAGACAAGATTGGAACAGGACAAGAGAAATTATTTGTACAAATGCAGTTGTCATCAGCGTGAGTGAGCAGGTGTCGGGGAGGCTAAGGAGCAAAGCGAGGTGGCAGCTTCCAACAGACTGACAGTGCAGATGGGGAACAAACTGAGCCATTTGGGTCCCGTGATGAACAAAGGGTTTTGTGCTTGAAAACGTCTCTGGGATTTTTTCCAGATATATTAGATGGTCTAATTAAAGTGATTGATTCACTCCAGAGATGTGTCAAAATTTCCCTGGCCTTTCTCTGGTAAAATTCTTCCTGATGTAAGAACAAATATCACTCATGTCCCAGCTGAGGCTAATTAGCGTGAAGAGTGATCCATGTGCCTGCTGGTCCTCCTGCACTGAGCAATTTTGCCCCCAGTTCTGTGATATTTGATCTCCTTTATTATGGCTGCATAAGGCTGTTGGAGCCCTTCTTTTGTGGAAGCAGAGCGTGGTGTAAGGATATATGGCTCGCTGGCAGCAGCGTAGCAGGATGCGCTATTTGAGTTTATTCTTTTACATATTATTTAAAATGCCATGGGGAGATC
Organism: Numida meleagris; assembly: GCF_002078875.1. Taxonomy (NCBI): domain Eukaryota; kingdom Metazoa; phylum Chordata; class Aves; order Galliformes; family Numididae; genus Numida; species Numida meleagris. The sequence continues at coordinate 11,014,955 of NC_034422.1, forward strand.
CAGGGCCAGGAGGGAAGCGTCTCATCGCTGGTGGGGACTTCATAGCGGGATCCAAAGCACCCCACAAATGGACCAGATGCAACCCAGCAGGCTGTGGAAAGCACGGAGGGCATGAGAGCACTGCAATACAGCACCGCAGGTTATCACTGGGGTCAGCCAACGTCTGGGAATCGTCCACCAGAATCTTCCACTGCAGATGTGTCAAACAGAGCCTGTGTCTGACCACGAATGGCAATGGCCAGTGCGATGAGGCTGTGACCACAGCTAACCTTGACAGAGAGAGAGCGGTTGGTGTGGCAGCCAAGCCTAAAACTGGGGGTTTTGCTCTGCATCATGCAGCTGCTCTGAAGCACCATCACAGGTTTGTCATTGTGCTGTGCTTTGCTTTTCTGTAAAACTGAGTGTGATACGCTCTTTGGGGAGAATATTTTAAGACCTAATGATGCACAGTGCTGCTTACTGTTATCACCAGTGCAACACGTACTAAATCAGTGTCATAATCTGGGAGCTTAACAATGAGAAAATCACTAGTGTTAGAAGGCAGGAGAGCTGGAAATTACTTGCTACTGGAAAGGTAGCGTGTGAAGTACCGACGCCTTCTTCACATCTGTATTCATTACAGCAAATATTAACTGCCAAGGCATTCCCAGCACAGCAGAGCAAAGCCCCAAAGGGTTCGGGACCCCATCTCTAAATGAAATATGAAGTTAGGAATGAAAGATCTCGTTATGTTTTAATACCAAAGGTGCCAGTGCTGTTGCGTATCGTCCTGATATATGTCATCAGCTTTACTGGGAACTGCACGTTGCCACCCTGGTGCCAAACCCCTGTGGAATGGATCCGCCGTCACTGGGTACCTCCCGGATACGTTTAGGGAAGTGTTTCTTGAGAGGTGTGAGTCAGGCGTAAATCTTGTCAGACAAATATGATTACTTTCTAATGGAATAACTATCACTCTGGATAGAGGAGGGCCAATACATTCCATAAATCTCTGCTTTTTTCATGCGGCTTGTCTCGATGTGGTTTCCCATGATGAATTCTTGTGTAGCCTTTTAATACTGACTTATAGTTGATGTTTGCAGCGCTGCCTCACTGCTCATGCGAGAGTGGAGCTTAGGGGACTCACGCTCCACGAGATGCCAGCCCTACATCAGCTTCTCCACCTCCCACACTTGATTTCCCCATCCCCTGAGATCCTGCTCGCACCACGCACTCGCACCACGGGTGCCCTTGCAGCAGACTGGAAGGCGTCCTGCTGAACACTTTGGCACAGGCTCCTAAATGAAGGGCAGAGAGATGTCAGTGTAGTTCCAAGACAACTATTAATCACATTGAGCACTATTGCATTCCTGGGGCACTGAGCGTCATTTCGAAGTCAGCCCTCATCAAGGCTCTCATGAACCTGGCGATGTACACAGGTTTACTCTCCCAATATGAAGAAAGATCTCATTAAAATGAGAATGGGGCAGCCCGAAGCCGCTGAGTTAATGACTGAAATAAAAGGTTTCGTAGGGAGGGATGAAGGAGATGCTATTAGATGCTGGAGGGAGAGGAGCTGAGCCTGAATGATGGCACCAAAGACCACACTCTGACTTTCAGACTGCCTCATCCCAGTGACCAGGAGGCACCTTCCTCTGGGAAAAAAAGCACAAGGTGCTTCAGAGAGTTCTCTGGTTTTGAAAATAGAATAAAAGCAAATAAAAACATACAGATCTTCACAGAGTTTATTCGGTTATTTAGTGTGACATCAACAGCCGTGCATACTGTGCTGTTCTATTGCTGCTCTGTCAAGAAATCCTATAAACTAATCATATTAAAATGAAGACCCAATAAAGTGAAATAGAAGTGAAATGCAGTTCACAATGTGAAATGTGGAATTTCGAGACGGTTTTAGACTTCTGCAACTCAGGTGTGTTTTCAAACATTATTTTATTTGAGTGAGAAAGGGAGGAAAGAAGCAAAAATTGTTCCTTCACTGCCACCCACAGAAAGCTTGCAGCTTTGTTTAGTGATGGGCATTGAGAAGCGGATCACGGGGTCTCCACAAGATGGAAGAAATCCTGGATAACTTCCTCTGCTGTGATCTGTGCTCATTCCCTGCTTTGTATGCCCCTTGTGCTCCTCGCAAGGCTTCAGCTCCCTGCACAGTTTAGCAAGATGAAACACACGGTTGGAAAAGTATCAAGAAAATCAAGACGTGTGTGTTTATCCGAGCTTTCTCATCTTCCAAACAAATCGTAAGAGCAACAACCTGATTAAGTAATGTCTGCAGAAGTGCATCCCCAGACATGCAGTTCTACTTCCAGCAATGGAGCTGGGCACAGCGTTGGATGAGCATCATCTTCTCCCCATGGCTCTTCCTGTCTTCAGTGAGACTGGTATTGAGACACGGGGATGCTCTACAAGGAATCCAATTAACACATGAGAGCCATGCATGCACCCTGCAATTAGGGCACATGAAGTGCAGGCCGGGTAGAGTGGGGGTTGTGCTTTCATTTTGCATTGCTGTCAGCCATTCAGTGCCCCCAAGCAGGACACTTCGTGTTCCAACATTTCCCTTCCAGGGTGTGTGGGCTCTGCATTGTCCCATGGACATGACAGTGTCCTCCTGCCCTGCTCGAGGCGAGACAGCTCCCCTGGAAAGACATTTTACTTCCCTAATTTTCTTCTCAGCACTGTAAAACCCAGTTTCCTTGCACTCGTTTGGATGGGAACAGGAAATGTGCAGTGCAGTAAGTGCCTTCTATTGCCCTCTGGGGCCTCTGAGAGTGGTTTGGGTTGGACGAGCCCTGAGCCAGTTTACATTCTCATCCTCAGTTTTTTTTTTCATCTAAATTTTTTTCTAAATCTTCCAGCATTCTCAGCTCATTTACACATTCCTCCCTGCCGAAGGCTTTGAGGTTAGCATGAAGAGCAAAAGGGAAAATGTAAAATCGAGAAGACATATAAAGAGCTACCCAAAGGCACAGGGGGATGGGACATGCTCTGCAGGTGAACTGCAGGTGCCCTCGGGTTCAACCAGCAGCACCAGTGCCTGGGTCTATGGCTAGCATTGCTGCATTGCACCAGGATGCTTTGTCCCATGGTGGGCTTTGAACTCATTGAAGGCATCCCTGTCAGTGCTGGCAGTGCCTTGGATGCTGATCGCTCCTTTTCATTCCAGAGAGTTTCTACAAGCCTCGAGAATCCATGTGGCACTGGCCCAGAAATGTCACTTCAAACAGCACTTTCCCAGTGACTCTATGGGCTGTAAGTCAAACGCAGATAGAAAACCCTAAGAACTGATCTTCATGCATTCAAAAGTGAAGGTGCCCCGGTTCCTTTCAATAAGGCAGCCCTGGGGTGGTGATGTGCCAAGGCTGAAGCACGGACAGCCAGGAAGAACAGGCTGTCAGCAGTGCTGCTGACAAAGCACAGCTTGGATGACATCTTGGTTGGACTAAAGGATGAAAACGAGCATTTTGGCAATCGAAATTCAATTATGACAAAACCAATTTGCACTTTTTCCTAGAAAAATGCCCGTCCATTCCCAGCTTTTTGCTTTCCCACTGACACTCCTGATAATCTCATCCTTCTGCCTCTTGCATTTTTTTTGTGAAGTTTGGCACTGGGAGCTGTGAGGGGAACTTCTTCCTTATGAGCTGGGAGGGGAGAAAAGCAGAGAAGAACAAAGATATAAGGAAGAAGCTTTTTACACTAAGGGCAATGAGGCTCTAGCACAGGTTGCCCAGAGAGGTGGTGGTGCCCCATCCCTGCAGACACCCAAGGTCAGGGGATGGGGCTCTGGGCACCTAATCAGCTGTAGGTGTCCCTTTTCATTGCGAATGCATTGGATTAGACAGCTGTTAAAGGTCCCTTCCAAGTCAAACAATTCTATGATCTTCTATGAAGGCTGGCAACGGTTTCCCTGGGGAAGAGCATGAGGGATGTAGCTGATGAGATGAGGACAGAAGTGCAGTGGTTAAAGCTGTGTGCAGGGCTCTCTGTTTTCAGGCAATGTTTGCAAACCCCTCTGGCTCAGCCTCTGATGTGCTGTTTGCAAATATTTATGCCAGCAGGTTTCCTTTGCTGAGATACTTCGGGAGGGGCTGTTTGCTTTCATTCATTCATGAATTGTGTTGCGTGTGTTTGTATGCATGTGTGCCTGACCATATATTTGCTTTTCATTATCCATTATTTGTAGTTTGTACATTGCTGTTGGTAATTTGCAGCCCTCTGTTCTCCTTAAAACCTCTGTCCTCAGGAACTGAAGGCAATCCTGGGTGCCAGGTGTTGCACTCCGTATCAAACAGCTGCAAACAAAGGGAGTTTGTTGGACAGAGAGCAGAAATGGACACGAAATGGTAAACACTGCAAGGAAAAGAGGGAGGAGGGACCACGAGGTGAGGCAGCAGCCTTAAAGTATACTTGATAAATGAGTTTTCATGGGAAAAAATAACCTGCGAGGAAAAGCATTCAAGAGGCTTTGTAATACCATAAGTGAATCACATTAGGTTTGTTGGAGCAAACCTTCCCAAGCCGGCGAGTTGCTCAGTGACACGGAGAGAGAGCAGAAACTGGGTCAGCTTGGGGGGAAAAAGGTGAAGTGATACCAGGACCGTGTGCAGGTGTAAAAGGAAAGGGCAGGGAAGGAAAGGAGGAACAAGGAGAAGCGATTAAGAGATGCCATTCTGTAAGCAAGTGAGCTGTAAGAGGACCAGGGAAAAACTGGTGGGCAGGGAATGCTCCTGAGAGAGGGTAGTATAATGTCTTTCCTCTGTCTTTGCAAAAAGCCAAACTGCTCAAGTGGGTAACAAGAGTGGCAAAGCCGTGGGAATGGGGCTGAAAGAAGCAAATAGCAAAGGGCTATGAAAGTCTGCAATTCTTACATCGTCTGAACCTGACAATATTCAGCCCTGAGCGTTTCAGGCTGATCTGAGCAGTCTCACAGCTGCTGATGCCCATCTCCAAGAGCACAAGGAGAAGGAGCGGACTCCAGAGGCCTGGAAACTTGTAGTCATAGAATCATGAAGGTTGGAAAAGATCTCTCAGGTCCCCAAGTCCAACCCCAGCCCGCTCCCACCATGCCCACTGACCATGTCCCTCAGTGCACATCTCCATGCCCCTTGAACTCCTCCAAGGATGGAGAGTCCACCACCTAAAAAAAGATCCAGGCAATGGCCTTCCTTAGGGCTAAGCACCGCACTTTTATTTATGGAGGAGTATTGAGCGAGCAGCCTCCATCCCTCAGAGGCAGTGCTAGGATACATTTAAATGGGCACTGATCAGCAGCAAATCCAGACATTTCTTTAATATTAAGCCCCCAAACAAGTGTCGCATCCACCAAATTACAGCAAGAAGAACTGCAGCTCTCACTCAATCCAGAAGGTGCTTTTCTTTTCTTTATTTTGCAAACTCCACCATCAGGCACAAGCTCCTGTTATGCAGGAGAGAGACCTGCAGAAAGCCTTTCAGAGGTGCTGATTTCCTGCAGGAATCCCTGCTCACGTCTCGGGCATTTTGTTTTCCCAAGCACCAGCAGCCACCTGCCTCGCTTCCCTGTTAGCACCGGTTTGTTTCACCGCCGCAATAAGCAAACAGGGAAGGGCTCCGCTTGCGTCCTGCTGGGGCTGCCTCCAGATGCTCCTTCAGCAGCAGGAGCTGGCTGCCGTCCAGCCTGCAAGGGTTTCTTCTGAAGTGAATGAGCCTGTAGAGCTGCAAGCATCTGCTGCAGATTACCCAATTTCCACCTCCTTTCATTCCGCAGCCAGGATCTCTGCCTTAGCGGCTGTAGGAGTTCTGAACCCCTTTAATGACCCAATGGGTTGCAATCTGTACTCTCTTACTCATCTTCTGCCCATCTCTGTCAGTTGTCAAATGCTCCAGAATACAAGAGGACTGCCTATAGCCTCCTAGCTGCCAGCATGGAGTCCCAGCTTGGAATTGCTCCTTTATTCCTTTAAACTTGTGGGTATTCTCCAAGCCCTTCCAGGGCTCTCCAGCCTGTCCCGACATGAACCCACCTGCCTGAGCAAGGACATAATTCGTGCCTGGGCTGTCCTGTAGCACCAAAATCAACCCACAATGTTGCAGTATAGAATCATAGAGTCATTAATGTTGGAAGAGACCTCTAAGATCATCTAGTCCATCACCTACCATCACCATTGCTCACTAAATCACGTCCCTCAGTGCCACAATTCCACGGTTCTGGAAAACCTCCAGGGACGGTGACCCCCCCGCCTCCCTGGGCAGCCTGTGCCAGTGCATCACCTCTCTTTTGGAGAAGTTCTTCCTGACACCCAACCTGAACCTCCCCTGGCACGATATGGGCCATTCCCTCCAGTGCATTCAGGGCTTTGGGATGACATGCAGGTCAGCACAGGATGTTGAAGCTTAGCCAGTGACCCAGGAGCGTGCTCATATATGTTCACAGGAGCCCCACATCCCTGCACAGCTGATGGGATTTATCACCCTGTCCCCTGCCACCCACCAGCCCTGCCTGTGCTTCAGCACCTTGTCTGCAGGCAGCATCGCCTTCACAACCTCCTGCAGCCTTTTGGAGCTCCCACTCCTCTCTTTTGAGGCGCAGAGCCACACATGCAGCTTTTTAAAGTTCATTTTCACGGCTTACCTATTTAAGCAACATTTCTGCAGAACAGAGAAACAGGAGAGCTCCTGAACACAAGAGCTGTTAAGCCCCCATCCTCTGTGTTTTATGGCTTGATGCTGGCATGGGCCCATTCAAATATATTTTGACATACAACATGTTATTCTTTCCAAGGCAGTTGGTCTCTTTATTTATTTAGTTAGAGTGAAGGATTCATTCCCCCGCTGCCTAACGGGAGACCGAGGATCCCCACATGCAGCTGAGCCCCTGCACTTCATTCTCTGCTGGTGAAATTGTTTTCATCCATTCTGGAGCTATTGCACTTCATTCCTCACCAATATATTTTTATTTGTATATAAAATAAAAATGTGACAGCACATGGAAAGTTAAGAAGTGGATAAATTCATAAATTACTTTTATGCAGCAGAAGTGATACAGCTGTATTCCTGCGGACTTAACCGGTGCACAACCAAATAGATGCGAAAGATTAGCTTCAGAATCACACCGCACCCTTCCAGAAGGGCCACACGAAGCATGCTGAGCTTTCTGCCCTTGGAAAATTATTTTCTGCCTGCAAAAGGCTGCAGAGCTATTAGGCAGGGATGCCTGCAGACTGCTCGTTTTGCCCTTGGTGGGTTTGGGGAGCGCATTGAGGGGAGAAGCGTCAGCTCTGCTGTGCAGCCCTGTCCCCATGGGTGGACATGGGCAGCCCCATCCTGGGAGCTTCCAGGTGCTCCCTGCCCTCAGCACTCAGAGAAATGGGAATAAGGGAGGGCTGCAGGAACCTCACTGCTGAAAGTCATTCCTTTTTTCCATTAAGTTTTAAAATCGTATACCTAGTTTTCATTAAATGTATGTATTACATTCTCGGAATTCATTTTCTGTGCTCAGTGATTAATAATTCTGGAGAAGTTCTTTTAAAACCACTTCTCTGATTTATTTGACTTCTCTGGAACCACTGCCTTGAAGGGTCTTGCCCCCCTACTCATACCTGAGGCAGGCTGGGATACAAAGATTCATTCGTTTTAAGCTGCTCATGTACATCTACACCACATGGACACGGAGGAATGTGTTGGCCGTAAATGAAGTGGTTTATACCAATAGAATAGCATGAGAGTAGGGCCAAGGGGATTTACAGCCACAGTCCACTTTGCTCATCTCCTGATATCCATCCTTACACACCCTGAGGGAGGAGAGGAGCATGTCAAGGCACCATCCTGCCTGGAAATTGCTGGGCGTTGGGCAAGGCATTGGGCATCTCTGATTTTGGGACCACAAAATGGGGACACAGCAGAGAGAACATCAAAGATGAATGGGTGCAGACACCAGAATGTGCAGAGCCCACCACAGGCAAAGGCAGATGATCCTTGCAAGTAGAGACAAGAGGACAGGATCTTTGATCCCACTAAAGGGAATGAGCTGGAAGGCCAATTACAGTGGAACAAAAGAAGCAAACCCAAAGGAAGGGCTGATAACTGGACACACTCAGAAGTGGGGTAGTATGACCACAGGTGTGACCTCTGTGATAACTGACAGTGACCAAGGGCACAAGGTCCCCTTCTTATTTGCCTTTAACTGAAATCCCCAGTTCAGTGCCGAAGGGTTTGGAAATGATTTGCTTTGTGTGAGAGGTTGTGGAGCAATGCAAGTGATCCCATCGTTATTGGCTCTATCCTGCTGGTCTGTAGCTGATGTCTGTTGGGATGGGACCAGAGGAGCTGTGAGCATGGGAACAGCCCTGTGCGATGGCCCAGCCCAGCAGAACAGCACAGGCAGGAGAGACACACGAGCAGATTGGGAGCAGACCCAGGTTTTCTACTCACTCGCTGTGCACATCAGCAGCTCAGTGGACAAAACCCTTTTTTCAGCTTTACCTTTTCTTGGTAGTGAAGTCAAGGAGGCAGAGGAGCTTCCCCTTACAGAACAACTGGGGGACACACCAGGCCTGTAGAAGAGATTTCTTTTTGCATTGCTGTGGAGGAGGTGGAGGTCAGGTGAGGGCTCAGAGGTGACCACCCCCATGACTCCTGGAGAATCCTTTGTAAGGGTTGGGTGAGGTTCCCACCAGCAGCAGGGACAAACCTTTGAAGCCAAAGGTAATGCTGCACTGCAATGGTCACGTTTGTCCTGTCAAGAAATGTTCATCACTCAAGTTTCCGAGGGACCTCTATTTATGAAGCTGATTCAGTTCTGGATCAGTGGGATGCCTCTGTCCTGCTCTTCTTTTCCATTCTTTCCTTACTATTAGGAACAATTTCTTCTCAGAAAGAGCGGTGATGCACTGGCACAGGCTGCACAGGGAGTGGTGGGGTCACTGTCCCTGGGGGTGTTCCAGAGCCGTGGGGATGTGGCACTGAGGGACGTGGCAGTGGGCCCAGTGGGGGTGGGTTGGGATTGGGGATCTGAGAGGTCTTTTCCAGCCTTAACGGTTCTATGGTTCATAGGCAGTACATCCTGAGCTGCTCTGCAGCCGTGTGCAGTCTGAGCAGTCCAACAGGAGCACTGCAGAACTGCCTCTCCTTAATGGATGTCACTGCGCAGGTCACTGGGAGCTTTCATTGACAAATTGTGCTTTTTTTTTTTTTTTTGTACTGTCATGTTTTCCCAAATGCTTTTCCCAGCGTTCACGTAATATATTATAGTGTTGAGTGCTGAACAAAAGGCATGGTGGACCACTTCTATTTTGCTGTGCAGCAGCACTGAAACGGCGCTCACATCTTGCTCTCTGTGCATGATGCTGGCAGTGCCAGCACAGAGCAGAGATGCTCCGCATGCTCGGTGGTGGATCTGGCAGCCAGAGAGTGGGATGAGATAAACAAGAGAGAAGCTGCCTTCTGTATGGCACAGGGTGACACTGTGCTCTCAACGCTGAGCAAGGGAGTGAAGAGGACTGCAGGGAAATGGAGACTTAAAACTCAGCAAAAACACTGGGAATCCATCCCAGCAAGGTAGACCATCAGCAGGATAAGTCCTTAACCCTGGAGTAGAAGAAAGAGGCCATTAGATCTCTCTGAAACTGATGAGGCCACGGCTGACCCGAGGGGATCCTGGAGAAATCAATAGCACTTTGGAAGACATCTGCAGCACTGTATGCCCAGGAGGTCTCAGAATCTTTCATTGTTTTTTTCCTCCATAGCTCATGCACACATGTCTGAGTGCCAAAGGTCAGACATAAATATTACAGATGAGGAAATACAAAGATCTATAGCTGAGATTAGGAAACCCCAAGGGACACAGGGTTTGCAAGAGATGTCTGCCCCTCCTGTCCTGCAGCAAGCAGAGCTGGGTGGTGCTGTTCACCATGGGGGATCCCTGTGCTGTGGGGCCACAGCCAGCCCCACTGCAGTCCTCCTGCCTTTGAGCCCCACAGAAGCAGTGATTCGATGGTTCCACATCATATTGGTGTGAGTATCCCTCCAAAGCCACTGCAAAGGGGGATACGGAGCACAGGATTATCAGGCACCTGCATCCTGCCCTATGCAAACAAATTCAGGCTGATCCTGATGACCAGTGAGGCCCTCCCCAGTTTGGAGGTGCATTGTACTGACACAAAAAGGAGCTGTTTGGGTTGCAAAGAGAGGAGTCCCCCATGGTCCAGAGCTAAATGGTCCAGAACAGAGGCTTCTCACTGCAGCCACACAAAGGGAACTCCTCACCAGGGTTTCAGGCAAGGGTGCTGCTCAGGCACTGAGCCCAACTGCTTTGCATTAAGCTGCATGGTACAGCGGTGTGAGTTAATGCCCAGGGAGCATGGAGCGGGTAGGACCCGCACAGAACAGTTCTGGTGATGCACCAGCCCTGCCCATAGCAGCTCTGAAAGCAGCAGCCACACTGCCCACATTTAATCACACCCTGGATTAATTAGCAATCATGAAATGCTGATGGCTCTGCAAGGGCTCTGAACCTCTCCATTTAACGTTTTAATCTTGTAATTCATGTGTAGGAACCCTGAGCCAGTAACCATCTTTAATGACCACATCATCATCATCAAGTCGTTAAGAGGGGATGGGACGCAAGGGGATCTCAGCTCTGAATAACAGAGGGATGTACAATATGTGTTCCTTCATTATGTGATTAGCCTGTGCCAGGGCCATGCTGCCCACCCCTCCAGGCATCTGCAGGCACCGAGCACTGCTGGGGCTCTGCATGACACCTCCTTCCCTCTTGGGCTGCGACATCTCTGGGGCACATGTGTCTCACAGGGTGACAGATGAGAACCCAGAAATACAGGCTGAAATGGCAGCCCAACACATGGTCCTAAAACTGAATGATCATTTTAGAATTAATTGATGTAATGGTCCTATCAAAGTGCCATTTTTAATAGTCTGGGATTGATTGCACCTAGTTCCTATTATTCCGTCTCCTGCCCTGCCGGGAGCAAAATGAGTCAATGACTTTTAAAACTGTAACAAGTGCCACTTCTGTCCTCTTTCCTGGGAGTGCTGCAGACAGCGAGAGTGGCTCTGGTGTGACAAGAACCCAACTCTGCCATCAGAGCCACAAGGGGACAAGCTCCAACGACAGCCACCTCTGTGACAGCCCATCCGCCAGCACCCGACAGCACAGCACAGAGGGACCATGCATCACTGGGAGTGATGGTTAATGGGAATGGTGCAGAGCATAGGAACCTGGTGCAGAGCCGGGTCCTGGGAACTCATGACCATGTGGAAAAGGGGATTTGCTGGGTGAATCTTGCAAGAAATGGGAGCTGAGGCTGGGTTCTGTGAAACTCCCGGCTTAGAGGTGAGAAGCAGTTGAAGCAATGGTGGAGGTGGAGACAGCCAGGTCTCCCCAGAGCCTTCCCTTCTCCAGGCTGCACAGCCCCAGCTCTCAGCCTGTCCTCATAGGAAGGTGTTATATCCCTTGCAGCATTTTTGTGGCCCTCCTCTTGACATGCTCCAACAGGTCTACGTCTCTCCTGTACTGAGCACTCCCCATCTGGACACAGCACTCCAGGTGAGGTCTCACAGCGCAGAGCAGAGAGGCAGATCCCCTCCCTGGCCATGCTGGCCACGCTGCTTTGGATGCAGCCCAGGATATGGTTGGCTTTCTGGGCTGCGAGGGCACAGTGCTGGCTCATGTCTGGCTGCCATCCATCAGTACCCCCAGGTTCCTTTCTGGCAGGGCTGTGCTCCATCCTTACATCCCCCAGCTTGTATTGGTTGTGGGGGTTGCCATGACCCAGGTGCAGACCTTGCACTTGGCTTTGCTGAACCTCATGAGGCTCACCGGGGCCTGCTGCTTACCCTGTCTGGCTCTCTCGATGGCATCCCATCCCTTGGGTGCATCAACCACACCCCACAGCTTGGCGTCATCTGCAAACTGCTGAGGGTGCACACGATCCCACTGTCAATGTCATTGATGAAGATATTAAATAGCACCAGTCCCAGTGCTGACCCCTCGTGGGGGACACCACTTGACACCAGTCTCCATCCGGGCATTGAGCCATTGACCACCACTCTCTGGGTTCAATCTCACAACCGTTTCCTCGTCCACTGAATGGCCCACCCATCAAATCCCGACCTTTCCAATTTGTAGAGAAGGATGTTGTGGGGGACCGTGTCAAACAGCAGATGTAAAAGAGAAGAACAGGTCGGATCGGAGGGAAATCAAAGTGACATCAGCACAAAGGGAAATACAACTAGTAGGAGACATAAAGACTAATGAGGAACTTTCTGTAATTGAATAAGAATTGGGAGAAAGACAAAGAGGATCTTCCCTGGCTCACTGCCACTGCAGGGGACTGAGGAAGGTTTGAGTGATGGTGCCCCAGACAAAGAGATTTGTCCCGCTGTTGTTCCAGCCTGCACTAAAAGCTGGTGACAATGATATGGTTAAGGCAAACAGCTTCAGTGACAAAGGGGCAAGAATTTACTCTGAAACACAGGAAGAATGGGTGAGAGAGCACTTAGGTACATTAGAGGGTTTCAAATTGCCTGGGCCTGCCAGCATTTGCTCTATGGTGCTTAAAGGATGCTGAATCAATGTTAGAGCAGTTGGCTTTTATCTTTGAGAGTGTGTGGAGAATGGATAAAATTTTGGAGGCCCGGAGAAATAAATGCAAAGCCCATCTTTAAAAAGGGAAGGATGAAATGGGGATCTATCGACCAGCAGCTGCCTGAAATCCTGGAAAAGAGAGAGAAGGTATTAACAGTGAACCCGCTTGTGAGCACCTGGGAGATAACGAGGCAGGGAATTACAGCAGGCTTGATTTGCCAAGAACAAGTCACATAAAATCAATTTAATATCCTTCCATGGTAGCAAAGCAGGTCTTGGGCTCGGTTGAGCAGCGATGGATGTCTGAGGGAAGAGGGAAAATCAGGTGCTCAGAGATGGGCTGGGGAGCAGTCAACCCTGGGGGAAAGCATCACAGGGACCCAGCAAAGAGAGCCCAAAGTGTCATGTCGTGGTGGGAAGAGGTGGGATCCCATCTAGGGTGTGACACGGGTGTGCTCTCCAGCACGAGGGAATGGTCTGCTCAGCATTGCTGGGCTTGGCCTGGAAACCTGAGCCTGGATGTGACTGCATCCTCCAAGGAGGTGGATGGGTTTGGAGTCTAGAACAGCATCTGCAAGAACCTTTAGCATTGAAAGCAAAGAGGTGACTGAGGGGAGACACGATGCCAGCTGGAGCTGTGCTAAACAGGACTGCAGAGATGAAAAAAATAGGCTGCCATTTCTGTTTAGAAACAGAAAGAAAAGCATGGAATTGCAGCAGAGGATATGATTGGGGTAGATGTTAGGGAAAACTTCCCATGATGACAGAGGGTGGAGGATTTCCCTTTGGGAAGAGATGAGATCTCTTTCACAGGATGTTTTGACGTGAAGGCTTGAGCTTTGGGTATTTTTCCCTTCCCGTTCTTGTTCAGAAGTGCCCCTTTTTGGCACCTTGCATGCTGATAGATCAGGGGCTCCACCTGGGGTCCAGCACCAGCTTTGCGACTGCCTTAGTTCTGCCCAGATCACAGAGCTTCAGCCAACATGCCCTTCATTCTTAGCAAGCATTTCTACTATTTCTATTTGAAAACTCTCGCTCCAGTAAATAATTCAGCTTTTTTTTTTTTTTAGCTGTATTGTTGGGTTGGACGTAAACTTCATTGGAGATGAAGGTCAGCCCTTGGTCTGAGAGCACACCTCTGCACCTGGGTGTTGGGCGTAGCACGGGTTTGACTCACTGCTGTGCTGCACACTTGTCGTGTTTGCAGTGCAAAGATGTCAGCTCCAGGTCAGAACGATGCAGTGCAGGGCTCGGAGGTGCTTACCCATGGGTGGAGGGAGAGAGGGAGCGAGCATGATGTCTGCAATGCTACGACTCTAAGCAGCAGAGTAGAGGCAAAGCACACAAATCCCTGTGCACCTAAGAAGGTGCATTCGGACTGAGCATCAGCAAGAGGGTGGAACCCAGACCTCGCTTTTTGAGGCAAGCTTCTGATTCGTTCTTCGCCCTGTGTTGTAAGTTAACTTCTGTAGCTGGAAGGTTAATTGCACGCTACAAAAAGCTGTGAGCTCTCAGATTGAAGGCGCTGCTGAGAGCTAAGTGTTGCTGTAGCTCTCATTCAGTCCTGCTTAGCTGAGTGATAAATTAGGGGGAGACAGCTGAGCAAAGGCTGTTGAAGTTTCACAGGCTGCTGAACCAGGATCTGCTCTCCAGGGAGGAAAATTGGGTGCTTCCCTAATGCTGCACCTCCCACCTGTGATGGCGTGTCCCTTGGCATCCTGTGGGATTTGTGCTGAGACTGAGCAGCTCCTTCCTTTAGATCCAGCGTCCAGATTTCAGCAGTGTCGGTGATAAGTGCTCTGCAATGGGCAGAAGGCTTCAGACATGAATAGGCAATAAAATGGTGCCTGCTGGCGGTGGAGTAGAGCAGAGCTCCTCATGTCTGTCATCCCATGACATGGGAGCACATTCAGAAGATGGGCTTGATCCTGTTGGTTGCCTACAGCTTCATCTGTAGGGCTGGTCAGGCTGACATTGCCATGGCTGCAGCATGCTCCACCAGTCCCTCTGGCTGCAGACTCTGCTGGGAAATGCCAGTATCGAGGGCAGCAGCTCAATCAGGAGGATGGTTTGTGCTACTGCACCATCAGTGTCCCACATCCCATGCGCCACAAACAATGTTGTGGTTCCACAATTGCAGCCACAGCCCCTTGGTGCAGACTGGGACCCCTGAACCCTTCCCTGTGCACAACTGTACCAAGGTCCATGCTCTCCCGAAGTGCTGGCTTTGGCCACGGGGAGCAGGAATCCCTCCTCCAGCCCTGATACCAAGGCAGCTGAGAAGGAGGAGCAGGTGGCTGAGAGCCCCAAGGGCAGCAGTGCCCTCCCCAGGCATAACGTAAATCTCATTTCCTCCTGAAATTTACCAGGATCAGTGTCTGGGAGCATCCGTGCTCCCCTCTCCTTTCCTTTGTATCTGAAAACACTCCAGCATCTTCTTAAACCCTGTTTAGTACCTGGAGAAACCATCTGGATACACAAAAAGGCACTTGATGAAAGCCTTCCTCTTTAGCACCGAGCAGAACTATGTAGGAAAAATGTGCTCTGAATTGGTTAGAGACATATAGAAAAGTCCTTTAACAGCCAGCACTTGCTGCAGAAAGCCCAAGAGAAAAATCACCACCGCATGCCTTCCTGAGAAAGGTATTTTTTATTTAAGATACAAAGCATTATTGTGTTTGTGTTCTCCCCTTCATCTGCATTACTCCACTTAAAATCCCATTTAGAAAATATGAAATAACTCTGTTTTCTTTAAAGATATATAAGTCCTGTTCCCAGAGGGATAAAGGAGCAACATAAAAAAGGGGACAGCTTTAGTAAAACAGCACTGCCAGGGGGCATAATAAATACATAAATTACTCACAACCAGCAAGGCATACTCACAAACTGCAGAATGAGCTGCTGGAGTACAAAGCAATGCCCTAGCAGGCTGAAGAGAACCAGCACAGCCCTGCTGCTTGGAGCTGCAGCCCCTCCGATGGCAGTGGGCTCCAGGAGAAGGAGGACTCATGGCAGCGTCAGTACTGCCAGGCTGGGAATTACCTATGGCTCTACCATCCCCAAATATTCAAACCTGTGGCTTGAAAGGAGCTGCAGTGCACAGTACCTGGATGCCAGCAGGCTCCTGTCCATGGACAATCCTCAACCTGAGGGATGGGGCAGAGGGAGCAGCACCCCAGCTCCTTGCAAGGAGGGATTGGTGGAGCAGTGGGTGCTCAGGAGAGCTCAGGAAGCCCACCAGCCCCCTATGATCCATCCAGCTGTATGCCAATGGACCACAGGGTGACACCATGTAAGCACTTCACTTTGCTGTGCCTCCCTATGCTCCTGCTCTTCTCTTATGCTTGCTGATTCCTTTCCCCATCACCCCTCCTGAAGACAAAACTCTTAGTCCTTGTTTCAAGCT
Organism: Numida meleagris; assembly: GCF_002078875.1. Taxonomy (NCBI): domain Eukaryota; kingdom Metazoa; phylum Chordata; class Aves; order Galliformes; family Numididae; genus Numida; species Numida meleagris. The sequence continues at coordinate 11,030,944 of NC_034422.1, forward strand.
GCTCACAGCCAATAGAGATGCTCAATCGTTCTTATGTATTCTAACCTTCTATCTTTGCAGGCTGTAATAAAAATTATCCTCTATGTGGGATAAAGGTTGATGAATGTATGTCCACTAAGTATTGGAGCCACAGAAATTCTTGTTGGAAAGGTCTCTGAATACATCTGAAGGTATCTGTGTGTTTCATATAGAGAATCCATTCATGATGGTTGGACTAGGTGATCCTAGTGCTCAACCATAATGATTCTATGATTTGGACACCCCAGGACAACACACCCTCCCAAAGGACCAAGAAATGAAGAGCATTCCCACTGTTCTGTCTGTGTTAAGGACTGCTGTCCCTTGCTGTATCTTCATGGAGAAGAGTTTGCCTCCATCACCCATGCAGCTCTCCTTCCAGTAGTTGTGCACCGCAATTCGCTCACCTCTGCATCTCCTTTTCATTAGACAAAACTGTCCAGCTCCTCAGTGTCCCCTTATAGGATGAGCACTCTAAGCCCTGGGCCACCTCATTAAGTCCCTCTCAGTCTCCCAGCACTTCTCTAGAACTGGGGAGCTCTGAACTGTGGACAGCACTGCAGGCAGACTGGTGCTGAGTAATGAGACACTGAATCGGTACCTTATATACTGAATTATGCATTCATAATGGCAATTATCATCCATCGTGGTTTGCTATGCTCTTTTGAGTCAGTTGACAATTTTATCCATACACTGAACACGCACTGACATTGCAGTTATTGTCAGCGCCGTTCATCCTGCGTACTTCCAGAAGCTGTGTTTAGGTATTTTCTGTCCTGCATATCTTCTACCACACAATACCTTGAGTGTCTTTTGCATCTTCATTGTCCTTTGAAGGATTACCATCATCATTCCTGCTGATTACTACCTGGGTGCTTATCAGCTGAACTCCTCATTTCCCCATTAACTCACTTACTCTTAAAATAACCAGGCATTTTTCAGGCCCGCACAGCATTCCTTCAGCCATCTCTATTCATCACTGGAAGCACTGGTTTATTCAGATGCATCTCTTGATAGAACTTGTGCATTGCAAGGACTGGAGATGGCTTATTACTAGGGGATAGGTAGGGAATAGGAGGGGGCTTGGGGAACAGGGCAGTTGGTGCCAGCATGGAGCATGGAGCTGCTCCTCTCCCCTCTTCCCAGCTGCTTTCTGTGCTGTGCTCTCCCCAGGGCAGCTCAGCAGAGCCTCGCAGCGTGTTTGCTGGAGCTCCTTCTGACATTTCCAAAGCAGCATTTTGATGGGATTACTGCATTCTATCCTTAATGCAGAAAGCGCAAACTGAAGAGTCAGCAACTCCAAATGCTAACTTTTCAGGGAGCGTGTGTTATTAGTATAAATTTCTAACTGTCCTTGTTCATTTTTCTTTGCTGTCATCGTAACTGTTCTCTTCTCTGTCCACCCTTCTATTTAAGGTGTTTTCTTCCTAGCAGATCCACCGTTTTGTGCTCTGTGTCTCACCATTCAGCTGGGCCGGGTCATGGAGGACCAAGGCAGATGTGCTCCTGCAGACAGTAGAGAGCAGCCCTCTACAAAATCTGCACAGCAACGAGGAACACAAGTTTCTAAGGTCTTATGGACCAGTCTTGGGTTGTAGAATCACAGAATCATAGAATAATTCTGCCACAAAGGGACCCCTCGAGTACTCATGAGGTGAAGGTGAAGGACATCTTCTCTTTTTCAGTAGAAGCATCCCCACAGTAGGAATATTTGGGTCATTTCTGACAGCACAATGCCAGCACTGACCCCCAGGCGGTGCCAGGTGGTTCTGCATAGGAAAAATACCCAGGTCACCTCATATTCTTATGAGATAAGGTGGAAATTGAATTCACATATGAAATGGGAGAAAAAGGAACAAGATAAATGACTTGGAGCATCACTCAGGGCTGCTAAGGTCAGGACAATGTCTCCTTTAGCAAGGGGCTGCTTTGCTTGGCTCCAATGTAGCTGCCATGGCAAGAGCCCATGGAGAGTCTGCTGCATGGAGTTGAACACAGGGGCTGTTGCAATCGAGCTGTTTCCATTAGAGAGACTTCTGTTCTGACCCATGGCTGCAGAAGGTTTGGTTTGGATTTTCTTTTTTTAGCATTAGTAAGCAGTTCCTAGAAAGCAAATGACACAGCCCAATTACTTGTGGCTTCTCCCAAGAGCTCTCTGAGTTAGTAAAGTTAATTAATTAAGGAAGGCAGCAAACAAACTAGCACAAGGGGAACATATTGTCTTCCTTAGCTCTGACATTGCAGTTCCTTTGTTCAACCTGACTCTCCTGACATCGAGACCAGATAGCAGAGGCTGCAGAAGGGACACCCGGTACAGAAGGACAGGAAAACCTGGGATGGGGAATGGGGAAAGCACAGAGCAAGGGGAGCTTGCTGACCCAGAGTACTTCTGAAGGACCTATTTTATACCCAAGGAGATATTACAAACCCTCCATACCCCACATCCAAAGCCACCTGTACTGTGGCAGTCCCCAAATTCCCTGATCACGGCCATCCTGCTGCCTGCTTCATTACTGCTCATTTGCATTCTCAGTGCATATCATTTGATGACAACTCTTTTGGAGCAGAAACTCTCCATTCATCACAGATACGCACAGACTCCACCGAGGCAGTCGGGTCTTTATGAACCTCCTCAAAATATTAAATTAATACGATGGTAATTTGTCAGCCTGGCATTTCTGTTTCTAGCAGGACTGAGACAAGGGCAAGAAATAGATGCTGAGCTTTTCCCCAGCCTAAAGTCTTTGTGTGTGGTGCTAGAAAATCATGAGACACGGCAGCATGAAGGTTTCATGGGCACTTTGCAGCCTGGCTGTGCTGTGCTGAAAGATTCTTAGCCCTGAACCTGACTCGGAGCAATTTGTAGCCCCTGACCCTCTGTTTTACAGCTCTGATGCCGTGCAGAGCAGAAAGCCTTTCTGCTGGAGCCCTGTGTGTGGATACCTGCAAGAGGACGCAGTCCGCTCGCCAGCTGCAAAGGGCAAGGAGGAGGTGAAGGGTCTCCGGTGTTGTCTCAGAATAAATCATAGAATCACCAAGGTTGGAAGACACCTCTAAGGTCACCCAGTCCAACTGTCCACCTATCACCAATATTTCCCACTAATCCATGTCCCTCAGTGCAACATCCAAACGTTTCTTGAACACCTCCAGGGATGATGACTCCACTGGGCAGCCCGTTCCAGCAGCTGACCACTCTCTCAGAGAAGAAGTATTTCCTAATGTACAACCTGAATGACCCCTGGCACAACCCTCAGATGGATCTATTCACCACAGGACATAGCTTGAGCAGGAATGCAGGTAGGAAGGCTGCAGAAGGAAATGATGAAGTGGCAGGAACCCTCCCCAGAATCGACATTCACACAGGAGTAGTCCTAAGGGAACCCATGGACAAAACGGTTGCTACAGGTAACCTGTGGCTTATAGCCACCATGGGATTGGAGAACTGTGCAGGTTTTTCTGGCTTCAAAAATCTAATAGAATCCTCAGACATTCATAGTGAAATGGCTAAAGATAGTGTACTGGGGAAGAGTCGATGCAGCCATTCTCAGGGGATGCCAAGCCACCATCAAACGCTACCGAAGGAACCTACAGTCCCCTTCTCAAGGAGATGGGCTGCTACAGAGAGCACACTGAGGGACCAGCTCAGGGGACTAAGGATGGAAAGCCATAAGAGTACCATGTGATAAAATTGATGGTGAATTTCAATATAAATAAAAGCATAAAGTCAAGTGCATGGGGAAAACCACCAATGACGCATCTCCAGCAATGGTCTCTGAGCTGATTACTGTCATCCAGGAGTGAGGTAGTGAGGTTTTAACAGCCATTTCCATGAATACATCAGTTCAGTGCACAAGAATATAGATCAAACTATAGAATTAACAGGGAGAAGACAGATACATAAAAACATATGTATGTGATATCGATAAATCCATAACACACCTCTACCCTAGTACTGCATACACTTCTGGTGTCTCCCATCTGAAAGAGGAGATACAGAAGAACTGGAAAAGGTAGAGAGCTCAGTGGGGTGAGCAAGGTGATGGGAAGATTTCTGTCTGCAGAGCAGCTGAAGGGTTCAGCAGAATGCAGAAAGAAATAGAGGTGACTGCAAGAAATACATGTTTTTATAAAATCCTGAATACCTTAGAGAAGGTGTTTAGAGAATAATTGCTCACTCTCTAATGCTAATCCATTAGGTTCCTATGAAACCTGCAAATACAAGGCATGAAGCAAGGAAAGGGTGGAATTCCTTCACACTGTCTGTAGTTCTGCAGTGGAACTCCTTGGCGTGGTAGATGGGAAAGTGAGAGCACAAGAGTCCAGCAAACAGAAACCTGGCACCACTGATTGCACTTCATTACAGAAATCAATTAGCAGCAGAGAGTTCACTCACTTAGCTGAACAAAAGCTCTTCTGCATGCATTAGAAGGGCAGCACTGCATGATGGAGAAATGGGAGTAGGAGAGTTGGGCAAAGGGACAGAGGATCAGTTTTTCCTTAGGATCCTGAGCCACGCAGCCATCCCATAGCCATCCTGGTCATTAGGAGCTCCTGCCAGAGCTGTAACACGGGCTTGATCAACACAAGGTGCTCTTCTTTTTGACGCTGATGGCTTTCAGCAGTGACAGATGTAACACGGAGCTAGAGCATCCCATGCACCCTCCATGCTGTTCCCACCAGCCCCTGCAGTGCTGGTGCTGTTGGGCTCTCGGCTTCCCAAGCAGTGACTGTCACTGGATGCTCATGTCCATGGCCCTGCAGAACTGCCCCTTGGCACCTGTGATCTGGATCAGTTTCAATGCTGGGAGAGAAATCCTCTCCTGTTTCTCCCAGCAATAACAGAGATGTCACCTCAGCTATTTAATTTAGGGTGAAACACAGAGATAATGTCTTGCTTTCTGTACAAATTAGCTTTCTTGCCCTGAAGTTCTGGTCAAATTCCAGTGAAGGTAATTACTGAGTTCACCTAAATTCCCCTGAAGCCTGAGCTAAAGACATTATTAAGGAATAATTATTTCTTAATTTGCTTTGTACGGTGTCAAATAGTTGTCATGTGGTACTCCAAGGGTGGCTGCATTTCAGCCATGGTCACAATGCAGCTGATGGCTCTGTAATATTTCCCGGCCGTTGCCACGATGTAGCTCTCATCCAGCAGATTTGGAGGTAAAATTTAATCCATTATGGCTGTAAACAACACATTCCAATGTGAAGCAGGTGTAACCTACGCTGTCTGCTGAAAATATGAAGTAATAACTCTGAGAAAATGGTGAAAGTCTAACAATGCATCTAGCTATTTGTCAGTGCATAATGCCTCTACATCCTGCTGTTGCTGGGGTTTGGTCTGCCTGCATATCTGTCCCTCGACAGTTGCTGGAGCTTCCATCAGCATAGGCAGCAGAGCCCACGCCACCATTTGTCTCACCCTAAAGTACGTGTTCAAAATAGGTTGAACCAACAGCAACCAAGGGTGCCTCTTTCCCTCTAGATCATACAAAGGGAGCCCACAAAGATCAGACAGAGGCATCCGAAATTAAGAGGAGAAAATCCCCTGGTAATTACCTTTCCATGTACCTGAGCATCCTCCTCGACCACTGCCTAAGTTTACACCAGGAACTGGTGGAATAAGACATGGATGTTAACTCTGTCCAGGGAATGCTGTCCATTTACTTTTTTTCCAGCATGAACACCAACCCTTGGGCATAAGTCACTTGGTCTCTGCTTCTATCCAACTGGGGATTTTCTTCAGTGAACTAAGCAGTAAGTGGGAAAATGTTGTCCAGCTAATGCTGATTGGTGGAAAACTAAAGGGCAATTTTGAACCTACCATCCCCATCCCCACAAATAATCTCTGCCCCATTGGTAGGTGCATGAAACCCTGGGGTGGTCCTTTACAATCCTTTACCATGTATCTGAGCGCGCTCACAGCCATTTGGGATCAGCAAAGGCAACAGAGCCCATTTTTCCATCCTTAACTCCTTCTGAGATAACACATTCAGAGAGATATTCTCTTGCAGGAGCTTTTCAGTCCTGTAATGTATTGCATTCAGCAAAAAAGCAATTCTACCCAAGGAGCAAGCTACAGGGTGTATTTCTTCTCTCAGCCTAATTCCTCTGAGAGCTGAAAAGGCCAGAAGCTCTGGTGGCTGTGGTGGACACAGAAGAGTTCAATTTGATGCCTGGAACATAACCCTGCATAAACAGGGCTGTGATGTATATGTGGAATTCATCCCAGCAAGACAGGGAGAAAGGCTGTTAGGAAAATGTGTTGGGTCTTTCTGAGAAGCTGCTACTTTTATTACATGTAGAGCTTAAATCACAGGTCCTCTGTGAACCCAAACACATCTGCTTTTCCTCCCGTATCTTCTCGTCTTCTCTGTGCTGTCCAGGGTTTCTGGACCTTCCAGACTACTGCCACTGTCCCTAAATTTGCCAAAAATAACAGTTCAGAGGCCACCCCAAGTCATGGAGTCATAGAATCATCAAGGTTGGAAAAGACCTCTAAGATCATCAAGTCCCACCTATCACCAATATTGCCCACTGACCACATCTTTCAGTAGCACATCTCCACATTGAACACCTCCAAGGTTGGTGACCCCACCACTCCCTGTGCAGCCTGTGCCAGTGCATTACCATTCTTTCTGAGAATAAATGCTTCCTAATCCAATCTGAACCTCCCCTGGAGCAACTTGAAGCCATCACCTCTAGTCCTATTGCTGTTACCTGGGAGCAGACCAATCCCCACCTCACCACAATCTCCTTTCAGGAGCTGTAGGGAGCAGTGAGGTCTCCCTTGAGCATCCTCTTCTCCAGACTGAGCCATCCCAGCTCCCTCATCTGCTCCCCATAAGATGTGTGCTTCAGACCCTTCACAGATTTGTTCCCCATCTTTAGGCACTCGCCAGGGACTTGATGTCTTTCCAGCTTCACAGGTAAGACTACAGCAGAAAAGACCAGCAAAAAAATACCTGAGTTTATTTGAAAATTGTCAAACAGTGGCAGATTAGCACAGTGCACTTGAAAGAGGAGTCTTCCATATAGACATGTACCAGGATTCAGAGCAGTGAATGCTCTGGAGAAGACAAAATGAGGTATCAGTCATATTTCACCTTTTGTCCTGAGAGCAGAAAGCTGCTTTCTGCTTTCCCAGCCAGGTGTTTTCACACTGTGCATGATCCAGAGGTGTGTGCGTTGTCCTAGTCCTTCTTGCTGAACCACCTTCCACCACCCGCATGGCAGCCAGAATCATGCTGACCTCCTGTCTCTTGTTTTAAAGGCTAATTAATCCCTTCTAGTTTTCATTTGTTCTTTGGGGTGATTGCTCATTCTCTCTTGCAAGGAAGGAGCCCTATCTCATTTGTTATGCGAGCCATAGGGAGGCCATTCCAGCAAGTCAGCGCCACTGCTGATTAAACCTTGCTCTCAGCAGGACTTCAGCTGGGAAGGCCTCGTCTTTTAACAAAACTAATCATAAAGATAAGGAGAAAAGATTTTTTTGTCTTGCCAAAGACCGTGTTCCCTGTGACTCGCACTGCAAATCATAGACACAGCGCTGTGTTCTGGGTTTTGCCTGTCAGACGTACTGTTATCCCCGGCCTTTGCTTCTGCACTTGTCAATCAGGCAGGGAAAAGGCGTACAAAAAGTCTCCTGGACACATCCACTGAGACAAAGCAGCAAATGTTCGGTCTATCTGGACACTCTGACATTTTATTGCAAAGACTTAGTGAGTCTAATGAGCAGGACAGGGCATTGAAACGCTGAACAAGATCATCTCTTGGACAGGGCTCTTTGGGATCAAGTTCAGCACGCTTCATCCCAAATACTAAGAAATCACATCTACATTGCATCTTGAAAACCAAATGGTTGCTACGTTCTTTACAGGGCATTCTCCAAAAATTACTCCATTTTCCACTGAGGTAATATGACACTCGGGATGTATGCTTAGAGGATTTTAACCTGCAGCTGGGATAACACTATATAGTCAACCTTTTCTCAGTGTAGGTATTTTTTAATCCATAAACACTTCATAGTTAAACACCAGCTGGAGGGCAAACAGTGACTAAGAGCTGTGCCCAGTCATGGTGAGATTTCTGCATCCCATGTGGATGGTGACCACCAGAGTGACTGCAGCAAGCCAAAGCATGACCATAGAAAGAGAGCAGATCTCTGTTTTCCCCACTGAGGAGCTTCCCCATGGATCACTAAATAGAGCCACAATTTACTCTAGTGTTACTGGAGTTTATATGGAAGTAGGTTCTCATTGGCTTGAGGTGGGTAATTAGAGACAAGTCGCTATGCAAATGAAAGTGCAAATGCCAAAATGATGGCATTAGGATTCTATAGACTATAATTGTAAATAATTATATATAAATTATTTAATATATAATCACGGAACGTGCAAGAGCAAACCTCCTGAAACTTTTGCCTAAGGAAGGTGAAACTATTAGAAAAGATCAGATAACTGCTGCAGAAACGGAAGAGCATCGCAGCATTATCAGTAATCATTAGCATGGACTTTGTGGTTGTGAGAACAAATGAAGCACTGCTGCTTGTCAGGCTCCACTTCCTGATGAAATGGCAAATCTTGGCAGGGCAAAAAGGGGTGCATGCCATCAGCAGCACTTGGCCTCTCCTTCATCTGAGCAAAACTACTAATGCAGACAGACTAGGTGTTTTTTTTTTTACTGTGGATGCTTCAAGCTGTGGAAATGAAGAACATATGTTGTTATATATTACTACTTCGTTATCATCTGCTTGATTATTTTCAGGATAAGAAAGACCCTACAGTGTTTATTATAGAATACAAGGAAAAAATCAAATGTTTTGATATTTTGACTACTTATCTTCATTATTAGATTCTACGCTGATATTAGTTTTGGTGGGTAGTATTCACTACAAATTAACCGGAAATGAGAATGGATACGTGCCCTCTGCTAACTACCAGCACACACACAGCACAAAATAACAGAGTATGCCATAGATATGTCATCATTTTATCTTGAAAATCATCGATAAACAGTATCAATCACTCTTAATTTATGAGAAGTCTTTCAGCACTACAGGTATCCTTCATTTTGGCAACCCTAAGCACATAGAAATATTGAGGTTTATCCCCACACGATTTTTTTCTCTCTACTGTGCAACCAAGAGGATCTTTCTGCTTTCCAGTTATTAGGGGTTACTTCTGTGCATTGAAGAAAGGCTTTCCATATTGCATTTTTTTAAGTTATTAAACAGCAATAAAGCTGGTGATGCAGAGAACCTCTTTATAATAAAGCAATACATACATGTATATTTACTCATTTCCCGAGACACTAAAAGCTTTTCTTTTTACGACACACCTAATTAGAATAGTCTCATCCCGTGCTCTGTTTATGAAGTATTACAGATATTGAACTGTGAGTTAAAGACAAAGAAATGGTGGCAGATTTCTTGGCCACAAGTAAGGATCCTATTAAAAACACTGACACTGGCAAAGGGGGAGGGAAGCACCGCAGTTTCAGCTCATTGCATATAGCCATTTTGGGGTGAGGAGGAGGGCTTTCTTTTCTTCTCTTTTTTTTTCTTTTTCCTTTCTTTTTCTTTTTTTTCCTTTTCTTTTCTCATCTCTTTCCCTTCCCTTCCCTTCCCTTCCCTTCCCTTCCCTTCCCTTCCCTTCCCTT